>NC_083288.1:25470256-25775324 GCF_963506605.1 Zootoca vivipara | reverse complement strand
AGGACATTTTGGGAGGGGGTATTCACAGTGGATTTCTCTACAATTGTTAATGATTTCTCTATAGTTTATCATACCCTATGAGGAGGAGTTTGGTGGGATGAGGTGTAAAACCAAATCTGTTCCTTGAACCTCTTCTATCCAGGCCTCTTCCTTTCCTTCTCTATTAGCCCCTTAATTCAACTTTGGCTCATCTTCACCTCCCCAAGATGCAGATGTTCCTCATTATATATGCACTGGGAAATTTACTAAGCCCCCATACCCCAAGTCAGGTCTATCTGGGGAGGAGGGTGAGAGAACACCACCTCAGAAGTCGTTTAGTCCCATTAAGCTCTCCCCGCTCCTCAAGTACAACATTCGGATTCCTCTCCACCCACCAAACACCTGCACAGGCCACATCGGCTGAAACAGAACCAGGAGCATCGCCAGTGTCTTCCATACTCTCTCACTTGCCGCTAACCCTTCAACCTTCCTCTTCTTTCTGCAAGGAACCCTCGCTCTCTCCTGCTAAACTCACGAAGCAGGGCTCCCATCACCATCCATCTACAAATATGTTTCACCCAGCTATGTGAAACCACAGGGAGGAGGGCCCTTCACCTCCACGAGCTGCTTTGTGTATGACATTCTTGCTGTTTTCTGTTTCTCTCTCCTTTAATTCAGGGGCTCTCCCTAACTCTCCCTGGGGAGGTAGTCCTTAAAAAAATAAAATAAACACCACTGCAATGCACGGTGCAGAAAGGAAAGCACTGGTGGAAGAAGTGCGCGATGCTGTACATCTAATATATACATTTACACACAGAGATAGCCCTAGTCCTAGTCCTTGCCCCCACCCCACCCCCAAGAGTTCTCCGTTGGAGTCCTCAAGGTGGCTTCGATCCTACCAAATCTTTTCTATGTCCCTGGCCCCCTTCGGATTGTCCTCATGCAGCAACAGGTGTGGGGTGGGGGCCACCACCCCCGAGGCATCCAAGCCAGTTCCCGAAGGAAAGTCGTTGCGTTGGGGAAAGGTCCCGGACGCTCAGCCTCTCTGGGCATCCTGAGACATGGAACGGGACAAGGAGCGGGGCAAGCCTTTCTTGAAGTCGGGGCAGGTGGGCTGGATGACCAGGGGAAGCTCCTTGGTGATCTCGGCCACAGATTTCTTATCAAGACACACGCCGGACGCCGGCAAGGACTCCACAGACTCTGAGGGAGTTGGGGTGAGCTCCCTGGCGCTTAGCTTGGTCGGTGTGAAGATGGGCAGGGGCAAAGGCCGCTGGTAGGGCAGGTGGTAGGAGGTCAGAGGATGGCCCAGCAGACCCAAGCGAAGGATGCCCCATGGAGACCTCTGCACTATGACCCGGGCTTCCCGTTGCTGGCGGTAAGTTTCTCTGCGCTGCTTGTCTGCTTCAAACCGAGACCAGCTGTGGAGAGAAGGAGTGGAGAATTAATCATAGATTCACCCCAAGGCTCTGGTTCAGTCATGCCTTAGCATCTCCAAGTGGGGTTGGAAGAGACTTCTGCCCAAATCCCTGGAGAGCCACTGCCAGTCCCTGTAGACAGTGCTAAGCTAGATGGCCCAATGGGTTTGATTTGGTTTAACGCAGCTTCCTAGGTTCCTATGCTCTTCTTTGCTTAAAAGGTTGACAAGCAGAGACTAGGCAGCCATCTGACAGTGATGCCCTAGTTGCACCCAGTGTTACGAATCCTGCGCTGAGCAACACCTCCTTCTGTTATTCTATGCACCCCAAAGCCCCCTCTCCCAGTCTTAAAACCCCCCCACACCTTACCATCCCAGCCCTAGCCTGGCAAATATGATTAGACTGCTTCATACCGGGCGAAATACTTTCTCCCCTGATTTCATACTCATACAAGTTGCAAAGGGTTAGAAAGGAAAGGGACAGATTAACCAGAGCAGAGATTTAGCACTCAAAACTGAATCACCACAATTGCTAAAAGCAGAGTCTACGCTTTCATTGTCAGAGGTGAACCATGCCGTGGTCTCATTTGCTGAGCACACCAAATTATTCAGAGCATAAAAAAGCAAACAGCGCCTGGAAATCAGCTCTGGCGAAAGGATCTCTGCAAGCTGAGTGAATGGGTAAGTGCCTCGATGTGATGCACACTGGGGCAAAAAAAGCCCCCAAACTTTATACACTGATGGGGCCTGAGCTGTCTCCCCCTGCCCCTCCTCTTTGACAGAATTCCCACATGTCTGGCACCTCCAAGACTTGACTGTATCATAGAATCATAGAGCTGGCAGGGGCCCCAAGAGTCCTCTAGTCCAACCCCCTGCAATGCATGTTTAACATCTACCAATACTTGACTTTATCTAGGCTTCCTTGGGAGGATCAAGCCAGTAGACTTCTCTAACAAATACAAAGCCACCTGGCTGGATTATAACAGTTTGGACCAAGGCTAGGGTCCCAACCAGACCCAAGCCCAACACTCACCCATTCTCAGGCCTAGCGGTGAGTGAGAGGTCCTTCCATTCCGCACTGAAGGATTCCTTCCGGGATGTGTCTCTCTCTGATACCTGGCAGCTCAGCTCGGCTGCAGCCAGGCTCCCGGAGCTGCGAAGGACCACGCTCTTTCCGTGCATTGTTGCGGCTGGGCTTCTGCTTGAACTAGGATGAGTTCTCAGAGTCTCCCTTCGGTCTAGCCTATTGTCCCTGCTGCGGGTGATTTATATAGGTTTCCTGAATGCCGATTCCAGAGGGGTTGGCATTCAGAGCTATATCAGTCTTGCAAAGTCACTGGTGGAGCATTCTGATACTGGACACCTCCCCTCCCTTTCCCTGGGTGCGTTTGCTACTGGAAACCAAATTTGTGACGTGACAATATTTTTTTAAAATACATTTTTAACCCTGTCATTTCCTGGCAGCAACTTGTGGCTGTCGACGGGTCATTTCATTAATTTAGCACGGAAGATCAAAACATGCACTATTCTGAAATGGGAGCTGGAGAGATATAATAATAATAATAATAATAATAATAATAATAATAATAATAATTATACCCTGCCCATCTGGCTGGGTTTCCACAGCCACTCTGGGCGGCTTCCAACAGAAAAATAAAACACAGTAATCTATTAAACATTAAAAGCCTCCCTAAACATTATAGAAATAATGTTTGTTGCCATTTAGTTCGGTGCTTCCAATCTGGGCCCACTGGAAGCCAAGATACAACGGTTTCTTTTGATTCTCAAGAGGGATGCCCAGGTCCTCGACTAGAGAAATATCTCTCTCAATTGCTGAGGCTCAGCTCCACAAACATGCGAGACACTCTCCCATTGCGGTTTCCAACAACGGGTCTGTCACTGTGAGAACAGGATGGTGGACTAGATGGGCTGTTGGTCTGATCCCTCAAGCTCTCCTTATGTTCTTATGACTGCTATTTAGAAGCATTACTGCCTCTAACTGTGGAGGAAGGTCATAGCGACAGCTTTCGATAGCCCTCTCCTGCATGAATTTGTCTAATCCTCTTTTAAAGCTGGTGGCCATCTCTGGCTCCTCCAAATATTGAAGCCACAGCAGTCTTTGACGGTCAGCACACAGCGGTATATGCAGTGGTTTATGCAGCATGACGCTGCTGAATAGAAGTCAATATTTAGTATTTGACAACTTATGGGTGCCCATATTCATCACCTGTCAAAAGAACCCAACGTCTAATGAATTGGAAGTTCACAATTCCTCAGTGGCAAGAGGAGCATGTATGGCATACCCTCCAACATTTCTCTGGTGAAAATAAGGACGCCCTAAGCCGGAAAACCAGGACATTCCAGGATCAAATCAGAAACTGGGATGACTTCTGTAAATCCGGGACAGTCCCTTGAAAATGGGGACAGTTGGAGGGTCTGAGATCTGGATTCTAATCTTTGATCAGCAGTGGATTTTACTTCCCTTGTATCATCTGTAAAATGGGGATGTGTTTAACTTCAAGGGTAAGCAGTGATTTCGAAGGAGGTTGAGCATTTCATGTGAAATCCAGTTGATTACTAGGGGAAATGCAAATGTTTAATCCAGGGGTCAGCAAACTTTTTCAGCAGGGGGCCGGTCCACTGTCCCTCAGACCTTGGGGGGGGCGGACTATATTTTTTGGGGGGAAATGAATGAATTCCTGTGCCCCACAAATAACCCAGAGATGCATTTAAAATAAAATCACACATTCTACTCATGTAAAAACACGCTGATTCCCAGACTATCTGCGCACCGGATTTAGAAGGCGATTGGGCTGGATCCATCCAGCCCCCGGGCCTTAGGTTGCCTACCCCTGGTTTAATCTCCCCCCTTTCTCTTGTTTACTCTTCATCTCATATGGGAAGGTTTTTTGAGAAAATACTTGGTTGCCGGAAGAAGACTGCTGTGACATGGGGCGGCCTCATCCAGGTTGATAATGAGAACGCTTACCGCTGTGATCTCATGTGCTGCAGGGATACTAATTTCTGTAATGTACATGACCCTTATTATGATCTCATATGTTCCTACGATGTCACTATGCAGACATGAAATCTCAGCAGAATTTCTGGAACTTTCTGGCTTTGGATAATGAAATGAACCTAGGTGTCCTTTCCTCTGACGAAGAGAAATTACGAGTATGGGGATGCGATTCAGAAAGACATTTGGTGATGGATGGATAAAAGGGTTACGGGATTCACTGGCCGGAGAGTTTTGCACTGAGCCAGCACAGCTGAGTAACGACGCGTCTGGGGGATGAAGTCATTGGGAAAGAAATATCTTTCCACCCACTCATTTCCCCTCCCCTCACTACCTCACTCTGGTTTCAGGAGGACCAACAGCCCTCCCTCCTTCCCTTCTTCTCTCTCACATGGACACAGTGCCAGGTTCAAAGGCACTTTCGATCAGCCCCAGAGACAAAATGTCAAAACTTTGGCATAACGGGGAGAAAATGTCCTGAGTGGACTGAGCTGTCTCCTCCTACAGGGTGAGGTGGGGACAGGGGGCAACGTGACAAGCCGACTGGGCAAAAAAGTAACGCAGTATGGAGTGTTGTGGGCAGAGAGGGCAGGACTCTTGATGCACATGTCTCTCTGTGTGTGCAAGAGATTGCGGGAGGCATTGGTTGGAGGGAAGGCAGAGGGTGGCAAAGAGAGAAGGAAAACTAGTTAGTGGTGTGTCAGGCCTTGACCAGGCAAGAGGACTGGGCTCAAATCCTGGCTATGGAGGTCACTTGAGGCCAAGTCATCCTCTCACAACCTAGCCTGCTGCACAGGGTCATTGTGAGGACAAACGGTTAGAAGCGTAGGCATACCCTCCAACATTTCTCTCATGAAAACTGGGGCGTCCTATTCCATAACAACAACAACAACAATTTTACTATTTAAACCCCACCCATCTGACTGGGTGGCCCCAGCCACTCTGGGCAGCTTCCAACATATACAAAAACATAATAAAACATTTTTTTAAAAAAACAAATCCTTCCCAGTATACAGGATTGCCTTCAGACGGCTCGGGGGGGGGGGGGTCAGATAACTCCATACCCTCCAACATTTCTCTGATGAAAATAGGTACGTCCTAAGGAAAAGTGAGGCATTCCGGGATCAAATCAGAAATGGGGACGGCTTCTATAAATCCAGGACAGTCCCTGGAAAATAGGGTCTGTGTATGCCATCCCAAGCTCTTTGGGGGGGAAAGATAGGGTAACAATGTGAAAAGCAGAAAGAACCACATTCACACCATACATTTAAAGCACTATGTGCCACTGTAAACAGTCATGGCTTCTACCCTCAAATTCTGGGAGCTGTAGTTTGTTAAGGGGCTGAGAGTTGCTAGGAGAACTCTATTCCCTTCACGGAGTTACAAATCTCAGAGTTTTCTGAGAAGAGGGCTCAACAGTAAAAACCACTAGACAGTCTAACCTTCTGCCAGCGAGGCTCTTCCCTGACAAATGGCACAGACTCCCCCTCCCGACCCACCCTAGTTCCTGACAGTAATTTGGTTATACGGGATGAACAGCTTCAATAAAGTGTCCTTTCAATAGAGTTATTAAACGACTATCCAGTGCGAGATAAAGCAATCCGTTCCCTCGCCCCCGGCGTTGCCAGGACCTCCATCAAGCTTCTGGAAAGGTCTTCTCAATTACTCCACCGCAAGCGGAAGAGTGTGCGAGAGAAATGGCCCCAATTTAGAGAGGCCCCGCAGGCTGTTTCTGATGGTATCAGCCCAAAGTACTCGGGACTAATTGCATTCGGTCAACCTGGGCTATAAAGCCACTCACCCAGAGCCAGTTGCGTGAGCCGGACACAGCCAAGCATTTCCCCAGACATGAGCGCCAATGGTGTTGCGACTGTGGCCGAAAGCTACCAGAAGTTCAACCCTCGGGCCTACCTGCAAAACAACTACATGCCACCCCGTGCCAACTTCGCTAGCGAAGAGTTTGCAGTGCCCTGGAAACTTCGATGCCTGGCAGATGCCTTTGCCACAGGTAGGTAGACCTGTAATTGTTTTCCTTTGCAAGCGGGTTTCAAAGGTGACCTCCCTTTGTCTCGTTTGAAAATCTTCTTGTTATGAAATTTAAACTGAGTAACTGCGCTGCAGAAAGCATGCTGAGGAGACTACACGTTCTGCGCATAATTAAGAGAATGCAAAGTAAATCTTTCGCTTGGTTTTAATTATAGAAAATAACAGAAGTTACATTAACACTGCAAAACACCACCCATCCAGTGACCCACCCACCAAGGTACCGAGAGAGGCACACAATGCTTCTTATATACTGTTTATTCCTGCGTATAAGACTGCTTTTTAACCCGGGGAAATCTTCTCAAAAGTCGGGGGTCGTCTTATATGGCGGGTCGTATTTCTTATAAGGCGAGTATATCCCAAACTCTATATTTTAACTGGAAAAGTTGGGGGTCGTCTTATACACCCAGTCGTCTTATACGCCGGAATATACGGTACCATATCCAATTGCTGACACAGCTTAATTAACACAAACTTAACATCACCTGCTGTACTGCCCCACAGTTGCAAAACTACGGTAGGTCATGGCATTTGCTTCTGGCTTTTAAAGAGATACACACCTTGTGAAACAATGTTGTTGTTGTTGTTTAGTCGTTTAGTCGTGTCCGACTCTTTGTGACCCCATGGACCAGAGCACACCAGGCACTCCTGTCTTCCACTGCCTCCCGCAGTTTGGTCAAACTCATGTTCGTAGCTTCAAGAACACTGTCAAACCATCTCATCCTCTGTCGTCCCCTTCTCCTTGTGCCCTCCATCTTTCCCAACATCAGGGTCTTTTCCAGGGAGTCTTCTCTTCTCATGAGGTGGCCAAAGTCTTGGAGCCTCAGCTTCAGGATCTGTCCTTCCAGTGAGCACTCGGGGCTGATTTCCTTCAGAATGCATAGGTTTGATCTTCTCGCAGTCCATGGGACTCTCAAGAGTCTCCTCCAACACCATAATTCAAAAGCATCAATTCTGAATTATGTGAAACAATAATGAACCTTAAAACTTAAACCATTCAACATTTTCCCTGCGGTTCATTGTTGTGGAACAACGTTAAGCATATGCCTTCCCTCTTGACAGGGCCCATGAGGCAAGATGAGACGTCCGCCTCAAAGGGTCTGCTGGTTTCTCTTTAAGGTTTCCGGACTCAAAAGAGAGCAGGGCAATTAAAGGCACAGAAGTCCTGTCCTCTATTGAGTCTGGCAACCCTACAGGCAACTGACTTAGATTGGGTGAGATTTTGGCCTTGTAAGAAGCTCCATTAACGTGTGGCCCAAAAATTTTGCTTTCCCCTGAAACTGATGCCAAAGTTTAGTGCTAGTTTAGTGCATTTTGTGCTGCGAACCCTGAGTTCCAGCATCCTTAGGATTCTTTAAATGCTCTTTACATGTATGGTACCAATGCAGCCCACGTTACTCGTTTCTTAACCATCCCCAGAGGCTATCAAGCACAGAAGTGATCCCAGGTGTAAGTCTTCACTCCATTAGCTTGCTTAGCATAGGACTAGACAGGCCAGCTTCCTAGTTTGGTGTTTTGTTTTCATATTGATAGTGATTACAATTTCTCCCTTTAAAAAATACTTCTCTTAAAGAAATTTCTTAATTGGATTTCTGAGCTGTGCCTGTTTCGAGAGCTCTGGAACTTTGCACCAAATACTGAGGATTGTAGCCAATGCTAGTCTTAGCATTAAGGGACACGACTAATTCAGGTTCATGAATATGAACAGGTCTTCTCCGAATAGATCTTTGTTGAATACAAGCCTGATACTCTGGCAATCTTACAGACTGATGATATATTAGTTGCAAACTGCTACTCCAGTGATGGGCAACCTTTTGAGACTGGTGTGTCAAAATTCGCCAAAAAACAGAGCATAACTCGGGTGGTGTGTCACTTCGAGAAAAAAAACACACCATAATTTTCACAATATTTATAGTTTAAATAACAAAAATGTATAATTGTAATATATAACTGTATTTAGTAAACCAAAAACTAATTATTTAACCAAACCAAACCAAAAACCCCTGATTTATCACAAAGTGCCCAGAGTTGTTGAGCTTTTTGGGGGGAGCTGCTGACCAAAGTTTTGGAGGGTTTTTTTGGGGGGTGCAAAAGTTGCTTTGCTTTTGGGGGGGGATGCCCCAAAGCTGCTGCGCTTTGGGGGGGGAAGAGAACAGAAATAAATGACGAATAATACCTTCGCTGGAACTAACACGCAGCACCAACATAGTCTGCCAAAGCGCAAAAACAGCACAGAAAGGGTTAAAAAACCAATCTCTGGCTACCAGCAACAACAACAACAAAGGATCCGGGTTTTAACAGCGCAGACAAGCTCTAGCGGAGACAAGCTGTAGGAGGCGCGGGAGAACAAATGGGGGGGAAATAACAACAACAACAACAACAACAACAACAACAACAACAACAACAGCGCGAATGGGCCGATGGGGCGCGTACCAGCAGTGAGGGCTCTGCATGTCACGTCTGACACGTGTGCCATAGGTTCGCCATCACTGTGCTACTCCGTACAGTTTGTAAATCACAACCTCTTTACCTTTTCATTTGCTGGCAAATAAACGAAACAGGAGTCAAGAATCAGGAGGTAAACTGAGCTGCTGGTCTGCCTATAAGATCTTTGCTCTGCGCTGTGGGCACTTAAGTTTAGGAAAGGTGGCAACTTGCAAATTTCTCTTGCAAAGTTTGCAGAGCAGCTGAGCCATCTCACAAAGCTGACTGCTTTGATAGACTGTGATAGATTCCTGCCTCGGATCTTGCAAGAGCTGCATTAACATGCGGCCTTGAAATTTCAGATCCCCCCCCCTCCAAAAAAACCACAACTGATGCCAAAGTTTAGTGCTAATCGGACAAGGTTGGATGGGGGGGGGCATTAACTTGTGGCCCCAATTTGCTGTGTCAATTACTTAGTTTGGGGGTGGCACAAAAAGTGTAGTTCTGTGAATACAGTTCCTAGGAGCCTTTTGGAGGCTGTGTGTGTGTGTTCTTAAATGTATGTTTGCAGCCAAAGTAGGAGAGCATACTGCCACATTTTATCCAGCTTAGAAGGTTCTTTTTTTATTATATGTGGTGGTCTTGTAGTAAGATTAAAGCTTACTGGGAAATGATATATAATATAACGAAAAGGATGTTTAAAATAACCTTTGTAAATAAATAAATAAAAACCAGAAGCTTTTCTTTTAGGAATCACAGGGACAGAACTACCTAAAATGTATCGAAACTTATTCATGTATGCTACTACAGCAGCAAGTATGTCACTTGCCCCAAAATGGAAAGAAGCAGAAGTCCCAGTAAAGGAAGAATGGATTTAAAAACTTATGGAATGTGCAGGAATGGGGAAATTTACCAGAAGAATATGAAATCAAAATAACATTTTATTTATATATAAAAGAATGGAAATGGTTTATTGAATATTTACAGATAAATTATAAACAGATAAAAACATTGGCAGGATTATCATAATAACCTGCAGTTTTATAAGAGTATATATTTAAAGCAGATGAAAAAATAAGCAAATTAAGTTTATCTGGATATGCAGAAGATATTAAAAACAAATTTAAGGGACCACAGAAAGAGGGGGAAGGAAATCAAGTTTTGAAATATCAAAATGAATGTAAAATTAGTGAAATGTATAAAAGAAAGAAAGAAAGAAAGAAAGAAAGAAAGAAAGAAAGAAAGAAAGAAAGAAAGAAAGAAAGACATTTTATCTAGCTTAATCAGATCATGAGTGTGAGAAGGGCAATTGACCAATGAGAGGGGAGTATCCTTATGGCCAGGGGGATCCTGGAGGAAGAGGCGACTGAGTCACTTCTACAAGGCTTCTCGTGTTGCGATGTGGAGTTAAAGGGATGCTAGTTTGGTAGGTGGCTTGTGAGACATCTCAGTATGGAACCTGCTCTTCCAGCTACATGGAAGACTTAAAATGTCATGCATGAGCAGATTCTTACAACTCTGCTAGCTTGGAAAGATCCAGAAAACAGGACCATCTTTCGAGCTGCCCCTCATTCCTCCAGGCCTTGATTGGCTGGGAGCTTCTATCCGACTTTCCCTGGGGCATTTTGTCCATCAGCGATAAGGTGACCAAATGCAATAGAATACAAGCCTCTTGTGCCTGTGATATTTTATTAGAAGCGGGCATTTTTGGCAGGTGCTGTTTTTCCTGTATCTCTTGAGTATCACATGTACTGGATCCTGCTTCCCTCTCAATATAATTTCGGTGGGAAATCTTCCTGTGAGCTGCACCCCCCAGGGGATCAAATCTGTTGGTGTCGGGGAGGGGGAGAAGCGGAGCATTTGCACAAGCTTCTCCATTACATTTCCCCACACAAACAGAAAAGGGAACCAAGCAGCCAGGATTCTAGTTTTTTCCTCAAGATACGACTTTACCCATTTGACTTCCACCCTTCACCTTATGGGAAGGTGATTTCTGGGCAGAAAATTAGGGGCCAGGGTATTGAATCCTCTTTTATGATTGTATTTGGGAAAGACTTGCACTCCCTTCCACCCCCATCCATAGCTGCCAAGTTTTCCCTTTTCTCGCGAGGAAGCCTATTCAGCATAAGGGAAAATCCCTTTAAAAAAGGGATAACTTGGCAGCTATGCCCCCATCATGAATACAGATTTATTTATTTTCTAAGAGGTTTCCAGTTTTTTATGTAATTGTTTGTCGCCTGAGATGATCGCACCTTAGTCCTTTATTCTCACCCCTTGCAGGGAAAATCTGCGGCCGTACCCTTATTGATATTGGCACAGGCCCCACCATTTATCAGCTCCTCAGTGCCTGCGACTACTTTGAGGAGATAGTGGCCACAGACTACCTGGAAGTGAATCGGGCCGAGATACAGAACTGGGTGCTCGGTGAAGACTCCAGCTGCTTTGACTGGTCTCCTTACATCCAGTATACTTGTAAGATTGAAGGCAAGGGGTAAGCAATAAACACGGGAGGGAGGGGCACAGCTTCCCAAGGAATAAGCCAATCATGGTTACCTGTGATCCACCACGCCTTACTGGCTGATGGCGCTGTGGTCTAAACCACTGAGCCTCTTGGGCTTGCCAATCAGATGGTTGACGGTTCGAATACGCACAACGGGGTGAGCTCCTGTTGCTCTGTCCCAGCTCCTGCCAACCTAGCAGTTCAAAAGCATACCAGTGAAAACAGATAAATAGGTACCGCTGCGGCTGGAAGGTAAACGGCGTTTCCATGCGCTTTGGCTTCTGTCACGATGTTCTGTTGCACCAGAAGTGCTTTAGTCAGGCAGGCTGGCCACATGACCCAGAAAGCTGTCTGTGGACAAACACTGGCTCCCTCTGCCAGAAAGCAAGATGGACGCCACAATCCCATACAGTGGTACCTCTGGTTACGAACTTAATTCGTTCTGGAGGTCTGTTCTTAACCTGAAACTGTTCTTAACCTGAGGTACCACTTTAGCTAATGGGGCCTCCCGCTGCCGCCGCACGATTTCTGTTCTCATCCTGAAGCAAAGTTCTTAACCCGAGGTACTATTTCTGGGTTAGCGGAGTCTGTAACCTGAAGCGTCTGTAAACTGAAGCGTCTGTATGAATGGACTTAACTGTCCAGCGGTCCTTTACCTTTTTTTACCTTTTACTGCCTTTGACTGAATACACACTACGCATTTATAGCACATTACATCCCCCAAAGATCAAACCTATCCATTCTTAAGGAAATCAGCCCTGAGTGCTCCCTGGAAGGACAGATCGTGAAGCTGAGGCTCCAATACTTTGGCCACCTCATGAGAAGAGAAGAATCCTTGGAAAAGACCCTGATGTTGGGAAAGATTGAGGGCACTAGGAGAAGGGGACGACAGAGGACAAGATGGTTGGACAGTGTTCTCGAAGCTACGAACATGAGTTTGACCAAATTGCGGGAGGCAGTGCAAGACAGGAGTGCCTGGCGTGCTATGGTCCATGGGGTCACGAAGAGTCGGACACGACTAAACGACTAAACAACAACAACATCCCCCAAAGGATCCGGGGAAGTGTAGTTTGTTAAAGGTGTCTGGGAAGTACGCCTCTGTGAGAGGTAAGATACAGTTCCCAGGAACATGCTTTAACTATATGTACACAGCCTGGGGGGGGGGTGCGATTTCCTACTTAGGGCTTCCATTATGTCCAGGTTTTTCTGGACATATCCAGGATTCATCCATCCCAATAGCATCTGGGTGGAATTTCTGAAAATTGCAAAAATGTCCGGGGAAACCCAGTTGTATGGCAACTCACGATGGAAGCGAATTTCCTTTGAAATGTCAAATTCTTTGGAGATTTTGCAAAAGAAGCTCAACAACATGTGTGTCCAGATTTTCACTTTTTGAACTATAGCAGTCCTACCATCCACCAGGGGACAGAATGTCAAAATCAGTGCTAGCTGGCCCAGGTGCCAGTCTCACAAATGTGCAGTGCAGGTGACAAAGAGCTTAGCAGAGGGATGGGAAACCTATGGCCATCTAAGTATACAGAAATGCATGCCCATTGCAGAGCAGCTTTTTATAATATACTGAGGTAAAACACCTACAATATATGATTACTGCGGCCAAGACTGCTATATGCACAAAGATGGAAAGGCACAGCCTTACCCACTATAGAAGAATGGCTGATAAAATTGCGTATTAGACTTGGCTGAGACGGCTAACATGTTTAATTAGAGAAAAATCATTACCAACATTTTTTAAGGATTGGAAATTTCTTATGGACTTTTTGCATGAAAGAGAAAATGAGCTTGTAATATCTGGATTTGAAGATTGAAAAAATGCTGGTTTATAGAAGATAGAATGGTTGAATCTTAAAGAATAAATATAATATGTGGCCGCAGAGAGCTGGATGTCCTTTTATTTTATCTTCCTTCAGTCCCCCCCCCCTTTCTTTTCCTTTTCTCTTGCTTTTTTCTTCTTTAGATTTCTCGTATATTCTTCATTCTGACTTTGCTCCTTTTTAGATTAAGAAACAACTATCTGACTTTTAGAAGACATCTGGAGGCAGCCCCGTATAGGGAAGTTTTAAATGTGCGATGTTTTACTGTGGTTTTATACGGTAATTTGTTTTGAAAGCTGCCCCGAGTGGCTGGGGCTGGGGCAACCCAGTCGGATGGGCGGCATATAAATAACAAATTATTTTTTATTTAGGGAACCGTGGAAGGAAAAAGAGCAAAAGCTGAAGAAGAAACTCAGAAGGATCCTTCCCATCGATGTCCACCAGGCCAAACCTCTAGGTTCCTCTCTCAGCCAACCAGCCGACGCTTTGGTCTCTGCTTTCTGCCTGGAAGCCGTGAGCCCTGACAGGCCGAGTTTCGACCGGGCCCTGCAGAATGTCACGACGCTTCTCAAGCCCGGTGGCCACTTCCTCATGATCGGGGCTTTGGACGAGTCCTTCTATTTGGCTGGAGAAGCCAAGCTGTCGGTCGTGCCCATCAGCGAGGCAGATGTCAAGGAATCCTTCGCCAAGAGCGGCTATCGCACCCGCAGCTTCCGCTCCTACGTCATGCCGCCGAGCCTGAAGATTGGCGTGGATGACGTGCAAGGGATCTTCTTCATCCATGCGCAGAAAACAGCCTGATCCCAGCTCGCCTAGCAGAAACACACACACACACACAAGGCCCTTGCCCCATAAAACCCAGCTTATTGCATGCTGCCCCTGTTCTCTTCTGTATTGCTGCTCCTGTGCTAATAGCTGATCCTCCGTTCTGTGGGTGCAAATAAGTGTGTGTTCATGTCCACACCATACATTTAACACGTTTAAAGCATATGCCCCCCCCCAACTGTAGTTTATCCCTCACGGACCTAGAGTTCCCATCACCCTTAACAAACTACAGTTTGCAGAATGCTTTGGGAGGAAGCCAGATGCTTAAAGTGTTTTCTTGCATCGTTCACATGGATCAATTTCTGTGGAAAATATAGTGCTGAAATCTAAACAAAAATCTTGTTGCTAACAGCCCTTTCGTGACATCTGAATGACCTGTTTGCAATATCAAGTCGTCGTCCCCCATATATTGTAAAGCGCTTGATGTTTCTTGTAAACTACTTAGAGGTTTTACTACGATGCGGGTGGCACTGTGAGTTAAACCACAGAGCCTAGGGCTTGCCGATCAGAAGGTCGGCGGTTCGAATCCCCGCGACGGGGTGAGCTCCTGTTGCTCGGTCCTAGCTCCTGCCCACCTAGCAGTTCAAAAGCACTTCAAAGTGCAAGTAGATAAATAGGTACCACTTCGGCGGGAAGGTAAACAGCATTTCTGTGTGCTGCTCTGGTTCGCCAGAAGCAGCTTAGTCATGCTGGCCACATGACTCGGAAGCTGTACGCCGGCTCCCTCAGCCAATAGAGCGAGATGAGCGCCACAACCCCAGAGTCAGTCACAACTGGACCTAATGGTCAGGGGTCCCTTTACCTTTACCTTTAAGTGGTATATAAATTTTGTTATGAAATAAATCTGGAAGTACCTTTCCTTGGTACATGTTCTTTAGGACATGAAGCAGGATGGAGGTTTCCCAAATGTTGACCTTTTTAACTTTCCATATTAACTTAAAGGCAACCTAGCATGTTGCAGAAGATTCTGGGGCATGGCCTGTGGTAGGCTTTTGTCTTCCTGTGTGAGGCACTGGCCAGGCCTCTTGGGCTTCAGAAAGTGCAACCCAGAAGAGAGCCGTCAGTCCCCTATATTCCCTGATCACTGCAGGAGAAAATCAGTAGGATGGTGCAAGCAAAACCTGTATTTCAGGTAAGCTTTGCTGCCATTATTATTCCCTTTCCTGCCAATGTTCAGGCAGGAGGTCTTGTTGCTTGTGTAGTAAAAAGCACCACTCACACACAAGAGGGAGGTACCAGAAGGCTTGAGGGAACCTTAAGTTTTGGGTAGAAGCACAGAAGTGAATAAATCCCTTGCACATAGAAAACAAGTTTGTCAGGGACAAGGGTTGAAGTCAGGAAACCCTGACATGCTGGTTTTCCGTGTGCAATGTTTCGTAATGGAGCAGCATTTTGTAATATGAGCCCTCCGCTTGCCCAGTACAACCCAGGCACTAGTTTATTACCGTACCTGTTTGTGACACAAAGGCAGAAATCTAAGAGGGAAATCTCCTCTTGCTGAGGAGAACAAGTCGTTAGAGTCTGAATTGGGTGTGGCAGTCCTGAGATCTTTTTATTAAAAAAAACGGAGGCATCGGAGGACAAAATTAAGTACTTCACCAGACATGTTTCGATTTCTTATTTAAATAGCAGTTGCTGGTGGGCGGATATCAGATTGGGATGTTGTTTTTTTAAAACCCCTTCCCTTTGTGGCACAGTCCAGGTTAAGGGAATGTTCACATTACCACATACCAGTGCGCTCCCACTGCTAAGTTTTTAGCTTTCACACAGCACCAGCCACAATCGAGATCAAGCCAGTGGTTTTCCTCACAAACGCTGCTGTCTGGTGCATTCCCCCACCAATCCAATTCGAAAACTGAATGCGGAATAAGCGATAATATGAATGTTTGAGGCAGCCGTCACACATGTGCCGATGAGCGGAAATGCTCCATGAATGTTCCAGGGGAGAGTGATAGGGCCAGGAAACCAAAAAGGTGCTGTGTGTCAGGCAAAGGCACTCCCTTCCAATGGAGGCCAGACAGGCCCCCTCCTCCCTACTGAATCTCCGGAGACATTTTTTTAAAAATTCCAGCAGCCATGGTAATCGAATTTTGACTTCATAGTCTTCACTCGTTTTTACTTGTTGCATTGTATCCTTGAGATGGCTGTAGCTAAGTGGCATATAAATTGTTTAAACAAACAAAACGAATAAAATTTTACCTTAACAACAAAAATATTCCGTTTGCAAAATGTATCTCTGCTCGCCAAGAATATGGGCGAGCTTTCAGGCACAGCGGTAGGAACATAGGAGGGGGGGCCTCCTACGAAGTCAGACTTACGCAGCTCAATATCAAGTCCATTTAGCCTGGGATAATATGTCCTGACTGGCAAAAGGAGTCACCAAAGGGGCATCCAATTCCTAGGGGTCGAGGTCCCTTTGGCTCCCCCTCAATAAAATATTTGAGGGGGCCAGCCCCCCCTCCCAAAGTTGATGGATGCTGCCATTCAAATGGTGTGCATGTGCTGCATCATGTGGTCAATTATGTGGGGCGGGGCTTGCCTGGGCACCCCCAGTATTTTATTCAAGTTGGCACCCCTGCAAGTCACCAGCCATTATGGACTCCTAACCCTAATAGCTGTACCCTCCCTCCACTGTTGGAGGCAGTAATGATTCGGTAGACCAGTTGATGGAAACCACAGGAGCGGGGAGGGGTCTTCTGTTCATGTCCTGCTTGCTGGTTTCCCCCACGTACCTGGTTGACCTCGTGAGAATAGGATGCTGGACTGGACGGGCCTTTGGCCTGATCCACGAGGGCTCTTTTTATTTCCTTTATTCCCTCATAAATTTTTATTCACTTCCCATACAATTGAACACATTCAATTCAGTTTCCGCACAATGTTCCCTTAGCATTTTGACTTCCCACTAGGGTGATGACTTTTTTACAACCTCATTTCCCTGTATCATAATTTGATGGGCGTTCATTAAAGATTAGATAAAATCTTACTTTGAAAGAGATTTGATTTAAAAAAAAAAAACCTCACGCAAAAAATGATTTTAAAAATTTTATTTATCAGTTTTTTGACCATTTTTGAAGTCACTGTAAGCAGATATAAAATTGAACCCAAGCTTTAGAGTCACATATATACAACATTACATAGGGTCATCAAACACACAAGGAAGCTTTTTTTAGCTGCAGTAACAGTATAGACGCCGCTAGAGGATGATGTTTTGCTACCTCTCCTGTAGGTTCTTTCCCCAGCATGCCCGGCAGGGTCTGCTGGCTGAGTTTTGAGGTCCCCAAAAGGGGCTTTTACCTTGCTCGGGTGTGACATTTGTATACCCTATGTTGCTAAGAACACTCCCCATTGTGGAATGTGGTGTTGTGTCCAAATCTGATACGAAATATATATAGAATTGTTAATACAATTTTATGAAATGGTAAAACGGCATACAAAAAAAATAAAAACGGTTTGTGCGTAACCTTTTTAAATATTTCAATGGAATATACCTCAGTTTAGTCATTAATAGGCAAAAGTTCATCCATTTGTGCTACAGGAAATAATTTTTGAGGGAAAAAATGAAAAAGTCATCACCCTACTTCCCACCCTTACCTCTGTTCAAATCCTTTTACCTACTGCCTTAAATGTAATAAATTATTTCTAGAGCATATGTCCCACGTTACATTCTTTTATCATTCCCACTCCTTGGCTTATATTCTACAGTCCCTGCCTGCGATTTCATTGAACTATGTTTTCTGAGATAATAATAATAATAATAATAATGGGGGTCCTCCGCTCTTCCGCAAACATTTCGATTTGGGGGGCCTCTTGTTTTTTGACCGCCAGTTTCACCATCTCCATATAGTCCAATAGTTTTAAAATCCACTCCTCTTTTGTTAGAACTTCTTATTCTTTCCATTTCTGTGCGTACAGAATTCTGGCTGCAGTGGTAGCATACATAACTAATTTAACCCACTTTTGCGGGGACTTCTGCCCCTATTATTCCCCCCCTCAAAAATGCTTCAGTGTTTTTTTGGGGGGGTTGGGGGGGGGAAATGACTATTTGGCTCTTTCTATTTTCTCAAGCCCTCCCCCGGTAACAGCATGTGCTCTGTCCTGCCACTGAGGATCCACTAGCATGGGCACTTGTCCTAAAGGGAGGGTGCAAAGCAGCCCTTTAATGCTCTCTGGCCTTTGGCAGAAGCACAGCGGTGGCCTTTGACGACAAGCTCCAGCAGGTCACCTTCACCCACCCGTTTCCGAGCTCCCGGCCAAAAGGACGGGCAGAATGTACAGTTCTTTGAAAGCGGTCTGGACTTTCAAAGGGGAAGAAGTGCCCTTTTCATGGCCGCAGGAGGATTATTGTTAATTCAGCGCACACATCTAGCCAGAAGGTAGATACTATATGAAAATCCAGCATGGCACAAATACAGCTGGTCAGCGGGCACCAGAGCCCAAAACTGGCACCTGGGTGGCGAAGAGGGCAGAAGGCAGGCTGCTCCCCCTCCTGCTTTTAGTGACTTGCAGAAGATCTGGTTTCCAGTGTTGTAAAATTTAAGCTGGTTCCTATGAACCCAGAGAAATGGATCCTGCCCAGGGAGAGCCCAAGGATCCAGGAAACAGACGAATTTAAGCGTCTCCTGCCTACCAAATAACAAAGACCAAACCAGGACATACGAAGCAAGGCACTTTTATTTTCGCTGTTGCAACAGGGTCCTTCCTCTCACTCAGGAGAACAAGGAAGGAAACCCCAAACAAAGATGTCTTGTCCTTAAAAAGAGATTTGAAATTGGTTTCAGCCCACCCCCCAGAAGCATCATCCATATGTCACAGAAGGGGTGTAGCCCAAGACCCCTCTCCCTAGATTCATCATAGGTACATCATGAAAGGGGAGGTCTGGTGGCAGTAATCTGAGCATCCTGGACCCTGCCCCCTGCCCCCAAAACCTAATCAACAAAATTGAGAGATATTTACATTTCCCTGTTTCCCAGCCAAGTTAATCACACCCTTTTGTCTGGCAGTCAGGTATCAGGATGCCAGGGATTATCACTTTAATTCCTGAGACAATGAGAAGGTTCCCCCCCCTTCTTCCTTGCAGAGGAATGCCAGGTCTGAGAGAGTCAAAATGGTGTCAGTCAGGCCTATCTTCCTGTGCTGCTTCAGACATGTTTCTGTACATTCATGTACATGTTTTATGAACAATTATTATATATATATATGACCTTAAAATTCTTATAACACCAGCCTTGGCTTGGTTGATTCTTCTAGCTCAGCCAGCTTCCCTTGCCTAACAGTGCTCTCAAGTGGTTATTATTAATTAATTAATACCCTGGCCCATCTGGTTTCCCCAGCCACTCTGGGCGGCTCCCAACAGAATATTAAAAACACGATAAAATATAAAACATTAAAAACTTCACTAAACAGGGCTGTTTTCAGATGTCATTGGAAAGTCCGATAGTTGTTTATTTCCTTGACATCTGATGGGAGGGCGTTCCACAGGGTGGACGCCACTACCAAGAAGGCCCTTTGCCTGGTGCCCTGTAACCTCACTTCTCGCAGTGAGGGAACTGCCAGAAGGCCCTTGGAGCTGGACCTCAGTTTTCAGGCTGAGCGATGGGTGTGGAGAGGCTCCTTCAGGTATATTGGGCCGAGGCTGTTTACGGCATTAAAGGTCAGCACCAACACTTTGAATTGTGCTTGGAAACGTACTGGGAGCCAATGTAGGTCTTTCAGGACTGGTGTTATATGGCCTTGGCAGCCACTCCGTCACCAGTCTAGCTGCCGCATTCTGGATTAAACGCATTCTGGCGAACCAGAGCAGCGCATGGAAACGCTATTTACCTTCCCGCCAGAGCGGTACCTATTTATCTACTTGCACTTTGATGTGCTTTCAAACTGCTAGGTTGGCAGGAGCTGGGACCGAACAACAGGAACTCACCCCATTGTGGGGATTCGAACCGCCGACCTTTTGAACGGCAAGCCCTAGGCTCAGTGGTTTAGACCACAGCGCCACCCGCATCCCTGAACTCCCCTTACTTTGCCGGTTTTTAAGCAGAGGTTGGGTGGCTGCGAGAAGCAAAGCTACAGGGAACCAGGCAGAGGGCCTTTTCGGTAGTGGCGCTCGCCCTGTGGAACGCCCTCCCATCGGAGGTCAAGGAGATAAACAACTACCTGACATTTAGAAAACACCTAAAGGCAGCCCCGTTTAGGGAAGTTTTTAATCTGTGATATTTTAATGTATTTTGGTATTTGTTGGAAGCCGCCCCGAGTGGTGGGGGAAACCCAGCCAGATGGGCGGGGTATAAAGAAATAATAATAATAATAATAGTTGAGATTCCTGCATTGCATAGGGTTCGACTAGTTGACCCTTGGGGACCCCTCTACAATTCTGAGATTAATGTACCTTCCAAGCCACCACTGGCCTCCATTGCCACCTGGTGGCTGATTCGAGTCATAGAACACCTGACACCAGCAAGCCAGCCAGTTCTATTACTTTGCTTCTCCTCTTGTCTTGGGTCACTTTCTGAAGAACCCTTGGCAGTCTTGGCTTCCTCCTGCTGCGCTGTCTCTGTCTCTCTTTTTCTGGCAGGAAATGCTTAAGTGTTTGTGCACACCTTGCTGAAAGCGCTGCAACCCAGCGCTTGGAGAGAGTGGTGCCAAGTTTGATGCCATTTCAGGGCTGCAGAGGTGTGTCATTAGGATGAGTCATGGGGAACTTGCTCCCCCCCCCCCGCCGCCGCCCCCAAAATTGCTGGGAAGGTTCGCAAAATCAGTCGGCTTTGCCAGAAATATTGAGGCAGCTTATCTGCAGCCCCACCTTAAAAGGGAATCTTCTGCAATGTCAAGTCTTTCCAAAAGACAAAACAGGCCCACACCAATGGGACAGAGGAGATCTCAAGGCTGAGATCTCTGCCCCAGAATTCATAGGGGGCTAAAGGGTCTCCAGGAATGGCTGCTAGCCACTATAATATAGCCACTATAATCTAAGATGGAACCATGCTGCATTTCAGAGATGCTGGGGACACAATTGGGCCTTACAGTCGTACATTGGTTGTCAAATGTCTTGGTACTCGGGTGTTTTGGCTCCCGAATGTCCCAAACCCGGAAGTGACTGTTCTGGTTTGCGAATGTTCTTTGGAACCTGAATGGCCGATGTGGCTTCCGCAGCTTCCGATTGGCTGCAGGAGCTTCCTGCAGCCAATCAGAAGCTGCACTTTGGTTTTGGAAGTTGAACGGACTTCTGGAATGGATTCCGTTCGACTTCCAAGGTACCACTGTACTTGTAAGCATCCCAAGGTCAGTAGACTAGATGCAACTTTGGTGGACATGACAAGTCTCCTCTCTCTCTCTCTCTCATACACCACCACAGTCCGTGTCTATTTTAAAAACAGAGCAGATATGTCAAGGGAAAGGAGAAATGCCATTTATTTCCCCCATGAATCGCATAGCAGCTTGAACACAGGAATACAGCTTCCACAGACTGGAAGGAATAGTCTTCATGATGAACAATTTCAGAGATTCACCCCAATTGTTTTCTTTTCTTTTTTTTAAAGAAGTCTTTTATATATATATATTTTTCCATTCTGCTCAGACTTAATTTGAGACAAGGCCCAACCCCTGGTTTTTAATGCCAGGACTCTGCTCTGAAACAATAAGAATGAACCAAGGTTCGTCTGAGCCCGTACAGAGAGCTCACACCACCAAAGAGTATGTGCACAAAGCTTCGAGGTCAGAGGGAAAATCTTCTAGGCAGGTTGAGCCCAGCCCCATTTTTCCTCCTAGAAGTCACTGCAACCTGGAATCTTAGTTCTTGTTTTTATCACGACAGGTGGGGAAGTAGTGTTCGCAGAGCAGTATTATCTGATGGGCTGGCAAAGAACAAAAGGCAACCTGTCAATGAAACAGCATGTCAGGACTGCTTCTCTGAAACAGTTGACATTTCAGTTTCACCCATGGCACATGACAAGGAAGGCTTCTGAAAATTCTGCTTCAAGAAGCATCGTCCCTGCTGCTTTTGGAAGTCCACTTAGCAAAAGCATATTAGACCAACAGATCTAACACCATAGAGCTAATTGGGGCGGGATAATAAAAAGAAATGTTTAAAAATGAATCAACTAGGACAAGCGACGAGCAAAAGCTCCCCAGAGAAGCATGGGAAGGCTTGGGAAGGCAGCGCGAGGAACTCGAGCGCAAGTTTCAGGAGAGGCGAGATGTATATCCTGATACATCCAGGAGAAAGGCAGTCAGTCAGTTTACGACACCATGGCAGCAGAACCCACACGTGGATGCTGGAGAAGTAGAAGGGCAGAAACAGGAAGTGCAAACTGCCGCCAGTTCTCAGAACACAGCACACTCTTCAGATGCTGGAAACGAACTGATGGATGTCTTCCATTGAGACCAGTGCCATTCTCCAAGCTGTGCTCCACCAGCCCCTTCAGTCTATTTTAAGGATGGAGTTGGCCTTCAAAAGATAGAGGCTGTCGTCGACAAGGAAACTGCGAGGAGAGGAAAGAGGAAGTTGCTGGATTGACTGGCGAATGAAGGGATGGATTGAGCTACCCAATATGCCTAGAACTAGAATGTCCCCATCTTGTCTTTCAACCTGTAGGACCTGCCTTAGGTAAAGGGACCCCTGACCATTAGGTCCAGTCGTGACCGACTCTAGGGTTGCGGCGCTCATCTCGCATTATTGGCTGAGGGAGCTGGCGTACAGGTTCCAGGTCATGTGGCCAGCATGACAAAGCCGCTTCTGGTGAACCAGAGCAGCACCCAGAAACGCCGTTTACCTTCCCGCTGTAGCGGTACCTATTTATCTACTTGCACTTTGACGTGCTTTCGAACTGCTAGGTTGGCAGGAGCAGGGACTGAGCAACGGGAGCTCACCCCGTCGCGGGGATTTGAACCGCCGACCTTTTGATCGGCAAGCCCTAGGCTCTGTGGCTCTGACACGCGTCCCAACAGAACCTGCCTTAGGTTCCATGTAAACCTTGAAATGCAAGTCTCCAGAAATAGCAGCTAAATAATAATAATAATAATAATAATAATAATAATAATAATAATAATAATAAATTATTTATACCCTGCCCATCTGGCTGGGTTTCCCCAGCCACTCTGGGCGGCTTCCAACAGAATATTAAAATACAATGGTTTATTAAAAATTAAAAGCTTCCCTAAACAGGGCTGCCTTCAGATGTCTTCTAAAATCTAAAGCTACCTGAACCGCAAGGAAGGTGCAGCACCCATATTGCCCTCCCTCGAATCTAAGGTCCACACCTGAGGTCCTGCTTGCGTGCCCCAGCGGTAGAATTGATTAGAGCTGGTGAGCACATGAACCAGGTCCTTCCTGGTGGTGGCCCCGCAGTTGTGGAACCCTCTTTCAGTCAACATTCATTTGGCTCCTTTCAGTTTGGGCATTGAAGGAGGTCTTTAAAGCTCACCTTTTCCCTACTGCCTTTCCCAAATATAATTTTGGTGATCTAATTCAGTATCTCCCGTTTTTCTATTGGTTTGTATGGTCTGCCTAAGGTTCCTGTTGTTTTTGCTTCTCTGTACATTGCTACTGTATATGAAGGCTGGAATGAATGAATACACTTTATGCTCCAGGAAAATGGCTGCTTGTAGCCTCATTTCACAAAAGTATATTAAATACATTACATGGAACTGGCTACAGGCTACAGATTCCAACAAGTTCTAGCTTTTCGGATTGTATGTGCTCTAGATCAGTGGTTCCTCAGTTGATGGTCCGCAGACCCCAAGGGGTCTGCATAACTCACCCGGGGGTCCATGGCATCATTCACATAACAAAAACTACCATAAATATATTTGACTTTTCAAAAGTAAAGGGTCCATAGTTTGGCTTTTGAAAAACAAGGGGGTACTCAGTACTTCGGTATTAAGGAACCACTGCTGCAGATCATGCCTCTTCCATGACAATTTTTGGTTGCAACACAAAAACAGGCCTTTTCTGTGGTGGCTCCCCGTTTGTGGAATGTTCTGCCCAGGGAAGTTTGCCTGGCGCCTTCATTATACATACACCTTTAAGCACCAGGTGAAGAAGTTCCCCTTCAACCAGGCCTATATCAAATGTGTTTGTGGGAGTGAAGTGGGAGGTGGTGGCATTGGTTTTTGTTTTTATCATGTTGTGTTTTCATCTTGTATTTTTGTGCTGTGAACTTCCCTGAATATGATGACAGGCGGGATACAAAACAAATAGATCAGTGGTGTGTGTGTCACTCAAGATGCTGCTGGAGCACACGACTCCCATCATCCCCGAGCCTCCGCCATGCTGGCTGGGGCTGATGGGAGTTGGGAGTCCAAGCAGTGCCCTGACAACCAATCACAGAGAACCAATGGCAGCAGAAGGCCCACCCGCAAAGGCAAGCAAACTTGGCTGACCTGTAGAAAAGGATATTGACGGGGATGGTGCTGATGTGCCAGATGGCATGGGCATCGAAGACCCAGAGCAGCGGGGGGAAGTCCAGGAGCTCCAGGAGGGCCAAGGCTTGCAGAAGAAGCACAACCGCCACACACTTCCAGACGTACGGCAGGCGTTGTTGGTTCCTCATGCACCAACCCAGCCACCAGAGGAGGTTGAGGAGGCCTGCAAGGTACGGCAGAAAGAGGACGGCGCTTCATGCCTGGTAGTAGTCACAGTGGGGCAGGAACCTAGATATGTTACGCACATGGCGATGCAACAGAGGCACTAGCAGCCCTGGGCCCCAGACCCCTTGCTCCTCAGCACCAAATCCCAAGGAGTGCCAGCAATATCCTGTCCCCATGCATACATCCCCCAGAATCATCCACTGAGAAAGTATGGAGGGAACTAGAAAGATCTGGGGAGCTGCAAGTGGTGACTCTGCTTCCAAGCCCTGATGGAGCCAGAAGTCAGAGGGAGGAAGCTCTGGGCAAATATGTAACAACACAAGGTTTTGCACTGTTGTGGGAAATCATGGCGCTACGGATCTACAGACCTGCTCTCTCTTTGCCTCTATAATGCTGAACAACCATAACTGAGGTGCCCTTTTCTTGCTGGTTGATCCCAGGGAACCTGCCCTGAGGGTCCTGGTGCTCTATACCAGTGTTTCCCAACCTTGTGCCTCCAGCTGTTTTCAGACTACAATTCCCATCATTCCTGACCACTGGTCTTGCTAGCTAGGGATGATGGGAATTGTAGTCTCAAAACATCTGGAGGCACAAGGTTGGGAAACACTGCTCTATACTACAAACGCTCTGGGAGTGCAGGGAAGGAGTAAGGGAGATATGTTCTAGTAATTTGGTGCAGTCTCCAAGTTATGCTAACAGCTATTTTGGTTACAAGTAGGTAGCTGTGTTGGTCTGGCGTAGTCGAAACAAAATAAAAAAAATTCCTTCCAGTAGCATGCACACGAAAGCTCATACCAATGATAAACTTAGTTGGCCTCTAAGGTGCTACTGGAAGGAATTTAGCTATTTTGGTGTGTGTGTGTGTGTGTGTGTGTGTGTGTGTGTGTGTGTGTTTTAAAGGGTGTAGCTACATAATGCTCTTAGCAAGTTACAAGTTGACATCTGCCTGTCTCAAGAGAAAATGGAGTGCGCCTCCGGGGGTGAAGTCAAACTGCTGCATTGGTGGCACTAAAGTGACCTCCCTGGTGCACAAGCCTGGGCAGTGTGTATGGAGGTTCTGGCTGCCCAGATGAGAGACCTTGACCTGGCGTAAGTGGAGAAGGCCATACAAAGGTTATCTGCTGGGCTACACCTCCATACCAACCAACCCCTGCCGCAGGGGAAGAACATTGCTCCACCGCCCTCACCTATTACCACATTGGCAACCATATTGTAACCATAGTCAAAGCGCACGAGCGTCAGATACGACACATGGCAGGCTAGGAAGAGGAGCAGGAAGATCCCAATGGCGGTGGCAAAGGCTGGCCGTTTCAGACCCAGAGTCCTGAAAGAAAAGGAAAAAAAGAGAGATGGTGCTGAAGGCTCTCCTTACTTGCTGTTCCTTTGCTTTGTCCTTGGGTTGCTCTTCCTCTATCTGCACATATCCTGTCCGCACACATTTCCTCTTGCGGTTTCGACCTGTCCTTTTGCAGATGCCCAGTTGTTGAATAAAAGCTAAACATGGGAGCTGTGAGTGGTCAGGGGAGACTCCTCTCTGCTGCTGCCACTCACCCACTCCCTTAAAAAGGGAAACATGAGCTGCTCCCAACAGCTCTGGAGGAATGAACTGGGAGTGTGGGAGCTGCTTTGAAGCCTTTGCGAGTTTCTCTGCGCTCTCCCTCCTAAACCTCCCAGCTCGGGGGCTTAAAGGGGGAGCCTGGGGATACTGGCAAAGATACGCAAGGGATTTCGACAGGTGGGCAAGGCTGATAAAGACCTGGCCCGTGGAGCCCCAAAAAGTTTTCCCACCCCACCATAACATTTCAACCAGTGAAGTTGAAAAGTGGGAGAGGCAGGACAGACAAAAAGTATATGCTCGCAGGGCAAGTGGTAAAGCTTGTCACCGGAAGATGGTGACCAACAGAAGCCGCCTGGGAAGGGGATTAGATACAAACTGCAAGTAGGGAAGTGCTACTGGGCTTGTGCCAACCACATCGGTCTGCTTAGCCACTGTGGGATAACAGAACACTGAACGGGATGGGCCTTTGGTCTTTTCCAGCTGC
This sequence comes from Zootoca vivipara, assembly GCF_963506605.1. Taxonomy (NCBI): domain Eukaryota; kingdom Metazoa; phylum Chordata; class Lepidosauria; order Squamata; family Lacertidae; genus Zootoca; species Zootoca vivipara. The sequence goes on along the minus strand of NC_083288.1, from coordinate 25,748,665 downwards.
AAGGCTCTCCTTATGTTCTTAAGGAGGAGAGAAACTCACCGGACGCAACACAGGTAGACAGAGTGAAGGATGACGGCTGATGCACAGAAATAATCCATTTTCTGTGGGAAGAGAAATGTCGTTAGAAATCGGGGCCAGTTCTCATTCAGTGCTACGCGTTCTCTTTAGAAAATCCTTGTGGTATTCATGTTTATTCATGGCTTTTCTCCAGTAACATGGAACTGCATTGAAAGTTTTCTCTCTTTCCCCTGGGATTGTGGCCTGCAAATACTCAGAAGCCTACTAGTAGTATTTTTAACACCCAACAGGGAAGGTTCTTCCTGGTGATAGCTGTCCTCCTATCCGACCTCAAAAACACCTTGACGAGATGATGATCCTGAGCACACATATCTGAAACCAAGTCTCAGGATAGAATCCTAACCTCACTTCCCTGGGATGAACCCCCAATGAATTCAATAGGATTTACTTCGGAGTAAACATAGTTAGGATTATGCTGTCATGGTGGCTGCACTATTTACCTGGGGTTCACATAACTTCCTTTTTTCTACCATTTACCTTATCTATTTGTTTTTTTAGGTGGCGCTGTGAGTTAAATCACAGAGTCTAGGGCTTGCTGATCAGAAGGTCGGCGGTTCGAATCCCTGCAACGGGGTGAGCTCCTGTTGCTCGGTCCCAGCTCCTGCCCACCTAGCAGTTCGAAAGCACATCAAAGTGCAAGTAGATAAATAGGGACCGCTCCGGCGGGAAGGTAAACGGCGTTTCCGTGTGCTGCTCTGGTTCGCCAAAAGCAGCTTTGTCATGCTGGCCACATGACCCGGAAGCTGTCTGCGGACAAACGCCGGCTCCCTCGGCCTATAGAGCAAGATGAGCGCCACAACCCCAGAGTCGGACACGACTGGACCTGATGGTCAGGGGCCCCTTTACCTTTACCTTTATTTGTTTTTAACCCACTAGAGAGGTTTTTGCCATGCCTTCAAAATTCCCTCGGGCCCCATACCAACAATTTTCATGATACGAGAGCAAAATTGCTCACCTCAGTTAGATTCGTTTCTCGAGTATGAAAAACTGTAGACCAGAACCATGCATTTAAAGAAACCTGCAGGGGGAGTGAGGGAGCAGGGAAAGAAATGGTTATCCTGAAAATACCACATTCTATCTATGAGGTTAGGTTGTTAAAAGCAGCTTCTACCACAGAAGTAATAAAAACGAGCCATTCTGGGATAACCGGGATAAGCGGTACTTAAATCAGCAAACCCAGAAGCAAGTCCCACCCCATCTTTAACATTAGAGGAATCATGCTTCTTTAGTCTTTTGGACTGCTGCAATAATACTGTATGTGAAACGCTCAAAAAGTCCTAGATACATGCTATCTGTTATTATCATCATCTATCAATTCTATCCCACCCTTTCCCTCAAACTGCTTCTGAATCAAAACACAATTTGTCTGCAGAGTAGAAGAAAAAGCCTAGATAGAAACTGATGTAAGAAAAAACTGCTCCTTTCCCCTTATGGGGTACCCAAGAGCCCGTATAGAGTCCTTATGTAGGTTCTCTATTGGTAGGAGAAAATAACAGGCCAAACCAGAGAATATTGAGAAGCAAAGCAGCTAGTAAGCCTGTTCTTTATTAAACTGTTGCAACAGGGTGCGCTCTCTCTTTCTCTCTCTCTCTCTCTCTCTCTCTCTCTCACACACACACACACACACCCAAGCAGGAGGGAGGAGGAACCCAGAACATAGATGTGAAAGCTCTTAAAACTGCCTACCCTGTAGCTCAAGACCACCACCACCCCAAATCATCATACATACATCACAGAAAGAGGTGGTCCCCAGCAGAAATTTGAGAGTGTTGCTTCTCTCCTGTCTGCCAGTATACTTGATAATGTCTTATCTGATTGCCTTTTCTGGGTAGCCTGGCCATTCCTTTGAGATGGTAAATACTTAGTTCTTGAATCACATATTGATAGTGTGCTCAGCTTATCAGATCCTTGCCAGACTGTATTTACAGGGATGTGTAAGCCCCTACAGTCCAAAGACAATTGGAAAGCTTTTTCCATCTGAGGTCAATTTGGGCTTCAGGATTGTTCTCTTGTACTATTTCAGACATGTACGTGTTTGCTTTGTACATTTATGTACATATATATATATGTATGGAAAACATCTGAAGGCAGCCCTGTTTAGGGAAGTTTTTAATCTGTGACATTTTATTGTATTTTAATCTTTGCTGGAAGCTGCCCAGAGTGGCTGGGGAGACCCAGCTGGATGGGCGGGGTACAAATAATTATATATATATATATATATATATATATATATATATATATATATATATATATATATATATATATGACATGACCTTGGAATGCCTATAACAGAAACCAACACTATAAGCATTGTGCCAAAACATAACCCTTAAAAAAAAGCACAGAGGAAAATATCACATAATTCAGCAAACCTTTGTCCAAATACCCACAATGCCACTGGAAACACATTGCACTCTACTATGGCTCGAGTTTGTTCCTCATGGGAGATGCCCTCCTTACTTCCTTACTTTGCTCTGCATTTTTTGAGACAGCCTGGACTGAGGAGCAGAACACCGTGTGTTTCTGTGACTCCTCTTGTAGGGGATGACCTGTCGTGTCCTCCCCCCCCTTCCTTCCCATCAAGATCTCAAGCAACAGGAAGCCTTCCTTGTCTTTTCTGTTCTCCATGTTTCCCACCTCTTTGAAAAGACGAGAAGGAAGCTAAGGCACCCATCTTGCCGTGGTGAGAAATTAACCGTCCAGAATGACTTACCCAAGCAAAGGCAATGCAGGTATGGTACATGGGAGAAGAACGGGGGACAGCAGCTTTATATCTGTTCAGCATCACTAAATTGGCAAGTCCGTTAAGGAACGAAGCAAAGGCAGAAGCAGGCTCCTGGAAAAACAGGAAGCGGGAAAAGGGCCACTGAGGGGTCGGGTGGGAAAACAAGGGAGGGAGAAGAAGAAGGGGAAAAAAATATGTCATCAACCAGAAATGAGAAGGTATACATGCTCTTTCAGGACGGTTTGAGGCAATGGTGGGGAACTGGATTTGGCCAGTGGGCCAGATCCTGGGCTCCCCACCACCACCACCACCCTTGGAGGGCTACTCCCACAGGTCACTCACTTAACATCACAATGATGTCAGGTGACCCACTTTTGTAGAAACCTCCACTACAAAACAAAATCCCATCCCAGGAGGGTTCAAAGTTACTACCAACTATCTGGTAAGTTTCAAGCTCTTTCTTTCTCTCTCGGGCAGCTCTTTTGAAGCCATCCAAACTGGCAGCCATCACTGCCTCCCGTGGGAGCGAGTTGCACAGTTTAACTATGCGTTGTGTGGGGAAGTTCTTTCTTTTATCCGTCCTGAATCTTGCCCCTGTGGTGGAGTGTGTCTCCAAGCTACGCGCAGTGTGTGGGTCTGTCGACGCACCAGCCCCAAGCAGCATGGCTGCTGCTGCACCTTCCTCGCGCCACTGTCCCCAGATCCGAGCCCTGCAAAGCGACTCGGGGAGGATGGTGTGGGGATGCAACAGCCATGCACCCTGATCAAAGGCCCACAGTTGCTGTGTTTGGTTGCCCTTTTCTGAAACTTTTCCAACTCTGCAATATCCTTTTGGAGGCAAGACAACCAGAACGGTTCACAGTATTCCAAATGCAGTTGTGCCACAGGTTTGTGTAACAGCATTATGATAGCAGCTTCATTTTCAATTCCTATTTCAATGATTTCCCAACGTTTCCCAGCTGCTGCACACAAATGTTACTTACCTTTCCATGAAACTGAGGCACTTTGTATCCTTCCTGGACGTAAAGGCCCACCGTCAACCACATACATTCATATTTACATTCATCTCTGCAGGTCCATCCTAGAATACGGTTGGGGGAGGACAAATTAAAATTAGTGCAAATGAATTCATTTGCCTGACGCCTGAATGCAATGCAACTCTGTGAAATAATTTTAAAATACCAGGGGGGGGGGGAGCGTACTCAGATTTGCCGAGTTTGTTTTATTTTAAGGGACCATAATTTATGGATGTCTGACTTTATCTCATCCTGGCCAGCCACTTGTTGCCAGGATGAATTCTGACAGTTAACTTGTTTGTTTTAAATGAAGCATATATTGCATGTTTTCTGCTTGGAATCAGGAAACCTGCAAATGCAACTACATAATAGAGCTACAATCTGATAACCCATATGACTGCAGTATGGAACCAGATGTTTTTGGACTCCAACTGCCATCAGACCCAGACAGCATCCAAGGTGGTGGGGATGGTAATCCAGGATCTAGAGGACCACAGGTTCCAACTCCCTTGCCATGTGGATTTCTCAAAATTAAATGTATGTTTGAAACCTGGGTCTGTCAGTTCTGCCACACATATATAACTATTGAATAGGAGATGTAATGGGCAAGAGGGGTTAAGGTTTCCTGAGTGAGAGAGGCAGAGTGAGGGATGTTAGGGTTGCAATCATATACACTTATTTTATTTTGTATCCCATTTTCCCTTGAAGAGGCTCAAAGTGGCACCCTTTTTATTTTCACAACAACCCTTTGTGTTAGGTTACACTGAGATATAGCTACTAGCCAAAGGCCACCCAGTGGCCTACAAGACTGAGCAGAGATTATCCAACACTCTTAACCACAACATCACATTGCCTGCTTTAATTGGGGTGTATATATAACTGAACTCAGAAGGCTTACTTCTGAATAAATGTACAGAAGATCCAACTGCATGTAAACGATGGTGCATGTTATGCCACCCACAAGCAACCTAGTTAATGAAAGAATTGTGGCTTCTTCCCACTTACTTGCTATAACCTCCAAGAAACGTGGAGGGCAGATAAGAAGTTGAACCACATACCTAGCAGTGAATGCTACAACAAGCCACTCAATGGGCTCACTTTCAACAGCGCCATAAGAAACCTGGGAGAAATAAATCAATTGGGGAGGGGAGAATCTCACTTGAAGAGAGATACTTTAAAACGTTAGAAAATAGTTGTCTTTACCTAATGGGTAAGGAATGGCTTAATGAGGGTGAAAGAGGAGAGTGCAAAATATGGCCTGAAGCTTAACATAAAAAAACTAAGATAATGGCCATTGGTCCCATCACCTCCTGGCAAATAGAAGGGGAAGAAATGGAGGCAGTGAGAGATTTTACTTTCTTGAATTCCATGATCACTGCAGATGGTGACAGCAGTCACGAAATTAAAAGATGCCTGCTTCTTGGGAGAAAAGCAATGACAAACCTAGACAGCATCTTTAAAAGCAGAGACATCACCTTGCCGACAAAGGTCTGTATAGTTAAAGCTATGGTTTTCCCAGTAGTGATGTATGAAAGTGAGAGCTGGACCATAAAGAGGGCTGATCGCCGAAGAATTGATGCTTTTGAATTATGGTGCTGGAGGAGACTCTTGAGAGTCCCATGGACTGCAAGAAGATCAAGCTTATCCATTCTGAAGGAAATCAGCCCTGAGTGCTCACTGGAAGGACAGATCCTGAAGCTGAGCTGAGGCTCCAATACTTTTGCCACCTCATGAGAAGACAAGACTCCCTGGAAAAGACCCTGATGTTGGGAAAGATGGAGGGCACAAGGAGAAGGGAACAACAGAGGACAAGATGGTTGGGCAGTGTTCTCGAAGCTAACAACAACAACAACAAAATCAACAACAACAACAAAGGAACGGCTACTCTCCCTAATTCAGGATGAGATATGAACAGCCTAAATAAGTAAAACAACAATAATAAACAAGAGACAGCTCGCAAGGCCTGAAGCAGGGAGAGAGACGGAGCAGCTGCCCCAGCAGCCCTTTTTGGGGCATAGCACAGTCCTGCTTGCAAATAACGATGCAGCAGTGCAACAGCTGTGTGCGCAGCCTCGCTGCTCTAGAGCCCCAGGCTGCAACCCTATGTGCAAATTCAACTCAGTGAGGCTTACTTCTGAGTAGGACTGCACAGTTAAGAGGGGCAGGGGGGGTAACATCAGATCGGCACTACACCCCAAAACCATTGCCAATTTAATTGGAAAATACACTCTGCACATGCTCAGACGCTACTGTCCGCGATTAACCCCCTCCCACAGAGGGCAGCGGGAAAGAGCGCCAGGAATTGGTCGAGAGGGCGAGTAGGCGGTGCCACCAAGCCGTCCTATGGGGGAAACACTGGGAGGGCACAGTCATTTGTGGGCGTGGCTATGCGCCTTGCGCCTCGTCCTAGGCGGTGGGCGTGGCCCTCCCTCGGCCGGGGGCCTTGCAGTACCTGTGAGGCTCATGTAGAGCGGCTGGTGGGAGCGGAAGTGCCGCAGCCCGGGCCCGGAGCAGTTGCGCTTCTCGCAATGCGTCAGGCATTCTCGGTAGACGGGCTCCCGGTCCCCCCGCGAGGCCTGGGCGGGGGCCAGGCCGGCGCCCGCCACCCCCAGCAGCAGTAGGAGCGCGGTCCGAGCCGCCATCCCGCCTGCCGGGCGGCTGCAAGCGCCACTTCTGCTTTGGGAACCGGAACCGGCCCTTTGTTTTAAGCAGCTGGGGGAAACCCGAGCCGCACGCGCAAAGGTTCCGCCTTGGTGGCTAGGGCAGGGGATTGTGGGAGATGTAGTTCTTTGTTCTACTTCAAGGCTTGAGAAACTATTGAGCGAAATTTCCCCTTCCATTTAGAAGCAGAGAGAAGAATCCCCATCTCTGCCTCCCCTTCAAGCGCTTACAATCGTGTCTCGTCCACTTACAAGCAGTATTGTCATCTCTAATTACCTTTTTAAAATCTCTTCCAGCTGTCCCAATTTTCCTTTAAAAAAAGAAACAAAAAAACCCAGTCCCTATATTATTGCCCTTATTTTTGCCCTTCAAAAATTCCTTTGTTCGGTGCAGGTTTCTTGAATGATCACTCCTCTCCTCTGGGTCTCTAGAAGTTCAATCTTGGGCTGTGGGAACAGATATATAGCTTCCCTCCAATGCACATCGGTGTAAGCAACATGTACACACACTGGCAGTCTGCACACTACCTTTGAAGCACATTATTTGCCTAAAAGAATTCTGGGCACTGTGGTTTACCTACCACAGAATTACAGTTCCCAGCAAACTGCAGTGTCCAGAATTCTTTGAGAGGGGGAAATGTGCTTTGAATGTGCTTTAGTATGTATGCAGCCACACATGCACACCCGTCATGCATAGAGTTTCATGTAGCTCCACCTGCCATTTCACATACAGTCATGCCTCGGTTTAAGTATGCCTCGGTTTGAATACTTTCAGTTTAAGTACTCCGCGGACCCATCTGGAATGGATTAAACCACTTTCTATTACTTTCAATGGGAAAGTTCGCTTCAGGTTAAGTACGCTTCAGGTTAAGTACAGACTTCCGGAACCAATTGTATACTTAAACCGAGGTACCACTGTACTGGTGAGGTTAATTTTGATAACAGATTGAAGATAACGTATTGTATGCTTTCCTTGCCTATCTTCAACCTGAACAAACACCCTGGCTTTTCAATCAAGTGAAGAACTGGCTATTGACAAGTAAATACGGCATAGCATTAATTGGGGCAGTAAGAAAGTTATGTGCTTAAAATATGTGGTGTGACCATAGTTTTTAACATTTGCAGTAGAAGCAGAGATGAGGCAAAATGTGCAGATACTGTTGTTTTATAGCTGCTTTCCCTGTCAGTTTTTTACTCTTCACCCCAGAAAAAGTCGTGGACACCCACAGGCAGAGCTCATAGCAAAGTGAAGTAATAGGAAAGCCTTGTTGTTGTTGTTGTTGTTGTTGTTGTTTAGTCCTTTGGTTGTGTCCGACTCTTCGTGACCCCATGGACCAGAGCACGCCAGGCACTTCTCCTCCACTGCCTCCTGAAGTTTGGTCAAACTCATGTTCGTAGCTTCGAGAACACTGTCCAACCATCTCGTCCTCTGTCCCCTTCTCCTTGTGCCCTCCATCTTTCCCAACATCAGGGTCTTTTCCAGGGAGTCTTCTCTTCTCATGAGGTGGCCAAAGTATTGGAGCCTCAGCTTCAGGATCTGTCCTTCCAGTGAGCACTCAGGGCTGATTTCCTTCAGAATGGGATAGGTTTGATCTTCTTGCAGTCCATGGGACTAGCAATAAATAAAGCGACCCATGCTTCTATCTCTTTCCCCTGAGACTTTATTCCTTTTCCTGAAGAGGCTTAATCCCTTGAAAGGTCTGGTTAGATCTGCAGGCCTAACAAATAGCAACCACCCTAACCAGACCTCATGAGCAACAGAATCTGGAGGAATTGTTTGCCTCTGTGGTCAGAAAGCATCCTGGTTGTGGCTCCTGAATTTCTTCATCTCCCAGCTTCGTCAGAAAGGAAGGGTAGAAGCCATTGCAAATTTATTCTAATTCATGTACCAACAGAACTGTCCATTGCTTAAAGGTTATAGATGTGAACTAATTGTTTTAAAACAATCTATGGTTGTGGTTATGACCGCATCAGCATTACAATGAAGCGTGGCAAATTTTATTTTTCAGTGACTGCTGCCTGGACAGTGTATGCATTTGATTGTACTCAATATTTCAAGGTAGCAGCCCTTTTTGCTAGGGACAAAGTCCCAATGAATTCAATGAAAATTACTTCTCTAAGTAGACACCTCCAGGGATTCATGTGTATACTCTTCCAAGGGCTGCTCTGCAGAGATTACAGCTCCGACGTTAATTTAAATACATTCTATATGATAATTATGCATTCCACTGAATACCTGTCAGACCTGAACCCGTTGCCCGATAGTAGCCTGAACTGGATGACCCTGGGTTCTCATGTTTTGAAAGAGGGAGATAGTTCTCTCTCCCTATTCATTCTCTCCATACCATTCATCAATTTATAAATTTTGAGATTACATCGTCATAGGGTAGGGGGGATTAAAACCAAAAAGCTGCCTCTTAAGTGTTCTTCCCTACCCCACATAAGCTGCAACATGCTCTGTTTTTCCAGTCTTTTTACAGCCTCATTCTGTGCAGAATTAGGTGGACAGACTAAGCATGGATACCAAGATTAGTTAAGTTCACAGAAGGAAAGATTTCCTGTCCTCATTGTCCCGTCCCCCCCAGTAACCACCTGTGTCTTCTGGAAAGCCTGTCTGGAGGGTCAGGGGCTGTTATTGAAGATTGTGTGATGGGAAAGATGGAATCACTTAAAATTGTGTGGACCTCTCCCTGGCTTGGGACAATTCCTCTTCTTCTGACGGGAAAAGCTGTTCAATAGTTGAACGGACTCCCTTGGAAGGTGGTGCACTCCACTGGAGGTTTTTAAAAACAGGTTGGTCTGCCAGGGATTCTTTAGCTGTGATTTCTGCATTGCAGGGGGTTGGACTGGATGACCCTTGAGGCCCCTTCCAACCTTCAGCAGCTCCCCATCTGCCATATCCCACATAAAAAGAAGGGCCCCCAACTCTCCAGAGATGCTTTTGGGGAGGCACAGCCGACTACTGTGGGGAGAAGGGATGTGAAACTTTCATTTCATGAACTTCCTTAAGTTAACTTACATTAGGATCTGAGCCAGTAAATCTAGACATTTCTGCCTCTGCAAAGGATTGGGCTATTAATCGGCCCCTTTAATTGTTTCTTGTAGCTCTGGAAATTCCTTTTTGAGATGGGGTGGCGGGGTGCGGGGTGACCAGCAGCTGATTCCTGTGTAAATGTAGCATAATGTACATAATGTCTGTATGATGATAAGGCTTTTTAAAAAATCAGTCCCTTTCCTAAGGCCTTTTTATATTCCATTGTCCCAATACTGGTAGGGAAGATATTCTTTTCAGGCCCTGGTGTTTTGCAATGCTGGGATTGCAAAGGTAAATGTTCTCCTCTCTTTCAGGTGGAACCCAGGGAATTAAAACCCACTCCTTGCAAACAGCTGCAAGGCATGGGAAAAAAATATGACTGAGGGGAAAGAAAAGAATCAGTTAACACCACAAGAAAGTCACACACAGAGAGCCTTTGGCTGCCTGCTGCAGGGTTTAAAGGAAGCCTTGAAAGAACCCATTCTCTAGCAATTCCTCCACGTTCCAAGAATTTCCTCCGCAGAGTGCAGCCTCTCAAGCCAACTGCCCCTTCTTCTAAAGTCGTCTCCCACCCACTGGCCTTTCATATCTGAGACAGACAAACACAGAGAGAAACTACAACAAGCCCAGCAAAGCAGCAATTGGCAGCAAAGCGAGGCTGCCAAAATGGGCAAGGAAGTACAGCAAACTGGCAAGGTCTGCTGCACGAACGACTTTCTCATAATCCGTCAGGAGTCAGGATTTTGCCACAAGCCCAGCAGTGCTCAAAGCATCTGGGAGGCTCTTCCTGAAAAGGGGTTTAGGCAGAGGAGAGCAGCAAGGCTGTGGGAGGATCGAGAAGAGAGGGATTCTTAAACAGTCACCCTGGTGTTTTGAAGGCAGTTGGGGGGGGGAGCAGCAAACTTCCTTGTAAGCGCTAAAACGAAAAAGCACACCATTAGCACCCAAGGAGAAATATTTCCCTTATTCGGTTCAAGGCTTTTGGCCAGGGGAGGAAACATTTCCTGTACTCTCTCAGACTAAACCTGCTACCACACCAAGTTCCGACACCAGCTCTGCGTTCGAGGTAGAGGGTTCCTACAGCTGGAGGCTCTGTACATCATGTAACTTCCTCTTAGGCCACAGGGAAAATAATAAATTGGTGGAAGCCTGTCATGGCACAATGATAAGCACTACCGGTAGCTGCCTGGAGTGTTGGGAAAGAGGAATGGGTTTGTACACGCCTTGAGTCCCTGAGATGTTTGTTGGTCAGGATGAATGACTGAACAGAGCTAATTGGGGCAGGCAGGGGAGAACCTTGGGCCAGGGGGAAAATACCTCAAGACTCTACTTTAAGCCATGCCCTCTCTGGCCTCTCACTTCTCAGACTCCTCACTTATTTTTGGCTGGAATGGATCCTTGACCTGAGATAATGCCTCTTGCCTACCTGGATGAAGGTGTGTGTGCCTTCCAAAGGTGGGGGTGCCACTACTGAGAAGCCCCCCCCCCCCGGGCCCTGCCTCTTGACCCTCATCAAACATGCCTCGGATATCAAAGGGACTGAGAGAAGGGCCCTTTGGGGAGACCTCAAGATTCGGACAGGTTCCTACAGGGAGAAGGAAGTCCTTTAGGTAAATACACCTCCTCGGCCATTCAGGGTACTTTGAATTGTGCCTGTAAATGAGCCAGCGGAGCTGTCGCAACTGGGAGTGACATGCTCCTCCCTGCAAGCAGGACCTCTTGCACGGCTCTCCTGTTGACTTCGTCAGGGTGTGGACAAGAGAGCTTTCTATCGGGACCAGGCACCAATTAATTATTACGGCTACTTCCCTGAGATCCACATTTCCCTTTCACATTTACTTCACCTACTTGCCGGAACCTTTTTGCAGGGAGCGTGTTTTGTGTGTTGTTCTTCATCAGATCATTTTCAGGGGGCGTATTCCAGTATTTCAGGGGGCGTATTCTTGTATTGTGCTGGCTTTTAACGCTCTTTTCCCACCCCCAACCCGAGAATACTCATCTTCTACAGTCATTCTTCTGTCTCTTTTCATAGTCAGACAGGTTTGCGTGATTGACTAAAAATGTAAACATTTTGAACTGCTTTGTTCCTGCAAGTGCAAAGGGCCCAGAGCTCAAGCTTGCCCAACAGCGGGCAGCCTCCAATCTGGAAGCCTTCACATGCCCAGAGGCACTGCCATCTGCACAAGTAGCTCACATTAATGGTACAAAGTCCCGGTCAAGAGATTGTGCTAAGAAATCTGGAAATTCCTGGTGCACTGACATGTACTGCAATCCTATCAACTCAGGAGTAAGTCCCACTGAGTACAAGTGGTTTTACTTTCAGGAAATTGATGTAGGATTGTGACCTGAATCTCATCTCAGCTATGAAGTTGCTAGGTAAGCCTCTCCTCTCTCTTAGCCTCCCTTCCTGCAGAATGGGAAGTACAATACATATAGGTTTTTTTTGTAAGGATCACTGTACAGTACTTATCACGCAAAGTGCCTTGATAATTCTAAAATGGTATATAAATGTTCATTTAATATCATTTTGCAGAACTGAGGCCCCACCTGCACTTATGCATTTAAAGTACTATCATACCAGTTGAAACAGTAACAACTTCCTTCAAAGGACCCTGGGAACTGTAGTTTGCAAAAGGTGCGGAAAAGTGCTAGGAGACCTCTATTTCCCTTACAGAGCTACAATTTTCGGAGTGGCTTCACCAAAAATAAAAAATCACTCTTTCCAAGCAACTCTAGGAAATGCGGATCTGCGAGGGGGAAAGGCATCTCCTAACAACTCTCAGCACCCTTAACAAACTATGCTTCCCACAATTGGGGCTGGGGGCAGGTTTAAAGTATTATGATACTGCTTTAAATGCACAGGGCAGATGGGGTTTGAGCTTTGTCAGTGGCAACAAGTCCTGGAGCTGAACCTTGGCTATTCCAGAAATCTCTCAGTCCTTCCCATTTTAGATTGATTCGTCTACTACATGACTGCTGATCTCTCCCAAGTACATTTTAGATTTACGTTAGAAATGTGCAGTGGTTAGAGGGCTAGGCTAGGATCTGGGAGAACAAGGTTCAAATCCCCACTCAGCCATGAAGCTCAATGGGTTATGTTGGGCCAGTCACTCACTCTCCGCCTAGCCTACCTCACAAGGTTGTTGTGAGGTTAAAAGGAGAAGTCTGCATGCTGGGTTGTAAATGTAACAAATAATAAGTTGTCAGCTTTAAGTGGTTCAAGCTTACAGACTTATTTTGAGTTTTGTTGTTGTTTAGTCGTTTAGTCGTGTCCGACTCTTTGTGACCCCATGGACCACAGCACGCCAGGCACTCCTGTCTTGCACTGCCTCCCGCAGTTTGGTCAAACTCATGTTCGTAGCTTCGAGAACACTGTCCAACCATCTTGTCCTCTGTCGTCCCCTTCTCCTAGTGCCCTCCATCTTTCCCAACATCAGGGTCTTTTCCAAGGATTCTTCTCTTCTCATGAGGTGGCCAAATTATTGGAGCCTCAGCTTCAGGATCTGTCCTTCCAGGGAGCACTCAGGGCTGATTTCCTTAAGAATGGATAGGTTTGATCTTCTTGCAGTCCATGGGACTCTCAAGAGTCTCCTCCAGCACCATAATTCAAAAGCATCAATTCTTCGGCGATCAGCCTTCTTTATGGTCCAGCTCTCACTTCCATACATCGCTACTGGGAAAACCATAGCTTTAACTATACGGACCTTTGTCGGCAAGGTGATGTCTCTGCTTTTTAAGATGCTGTCTAGGTTTGTCATTGCTTTTGAGTTTAAGCCCTATTATATACAACTGCAATGTAAAAGTTGACTGCTGAGGCTGAATTTTAATATGAATTCAATCCCCAGCATCCACAGGTAGGGGATTCTGGCCTGAAACCAGAGCTGCTGCCAGTCAGTGTAGACAACAGGAAGCTAGATGGGCGAATTGGTCTGACCTGACATAAGGCAACATCCAGGGTGCTTTGAGCTACCAGCATGTTACGGGTTAAGGCTCCTTTGAGTCTTGCTTTTCGGATTTTTGTAATCTGATATTTCAAATGCATTGCAGGGGGTTGGACTAGATGACTCCTGAGGTCCCTTCCAAGTTTACAATTCTATGATTCTAAATGACGGTTTCTGTTGCTAGCTGGCTCGAGCGGATTGTGATTTCTCAAGAAATCACATGTGCTTTATTAAATCGTAAGGTCCTTCAGAAAGGTAACTATACCGATTTCTGGTGACGGTCCGGAATCATGTATTTTACAGTATTCAAACAACCAATATTAATTATTTGCCTCCTAATCGGTTAATTAAGGTCTTTTGAAATATTGGACAGTTCTATTTATAACACAGCTGTTTCTCCCCCCCCCAACCCCATTCCAGATTTACATACTTTCCTCTCCCCACCGCCCCCTCCACCTTAAATTATTTGGCAAGCGGAGCCTTCATTTAATTTCATTCCAAGAAATATATATATTTCCCTTCTCTTTGTCCATTCAAGGTCGATGCTCTGAACTGGAAAGTGTCCAAAGAAATCGCCCAAGGAGAAGGAATGGAATTCCACCTTCAGCAACAAGGAGGCAAAGCAAAACGTTTCGCAAAGTTTCCTCCTCTCTCCAGCTTTGATTTCCCACGAGGCAAAGAACGGCTTTGGCGTGCTCCGACGAAGAACTTGTTTGCCACTCCCGAGGGAGCAGGAATCCTGCTCCGGAGCGCGCTCGGAGCGCGTTCCCGACGCCTGGTGCTGGTGGGAGAGACACTGAGAAGAGGTGGTGGCTTCTGGTAGTGGCTTTTTTTTTTTTTTGTAAAGGAAGTGAAAAGGGTTGAAAAGTTGGGTTGCAAGGAAAAGTGCAAAGGGGGAAGCGAAACTCGAGAAAACAAACCGGGCACGATTGCCAAGGCGCTTGGAGAAAACAAAAATAAAAATCTCCTCCCACCTTCCTTCTCTTGCCCGGACGAAATTATGAGCTGGGATTTGCAATGAAAAAACAATGGGGCCCATCCCCAGCCCCTGCTGTTTTTGCATGGGGTTCTTCTTGGTTTCGGTCTGGCCAGGAGTTGTTTGGAGCACGGAAGGTAAGTTTCAACCCTTATGTTTGTTTCTATTTCTGTTTATTGGTGGGGGGGGGGGAGGCAAAGAAAAAGAAGAAGAGGGAAGGCATCAAGGAGGGAATCTCTCAGCCAGTTTTGCAACCAAGAAAGGGAGCTCCAAGTTGGAAGAAATAAGAGGGGGGGGGGGAGAAACCTATGCAAACTTGTTGATTTTCGGGTTTCGTTGTTCGGGGCGGGATTATTTAATGAATTAGCCGCGTGTTTTTGATTAATTAATTAATTCCTGGTCTCCGGGTCAAGTGGGTGGCCGGGGGCGGGGGCGTTGGTGGGTGGGTGGGGGGTTACAAAAGCTCAGTTCTTTGCATTGTTCCAAACGTTGTGGGAGTTGGGTCTGGGAAATGGGGCCAGGGAGAACTTTACGCTCCTCTGATCGTCGGTTGCGCCGAGATTTCGGGCCACGCGCGTCTTCAAGGAAACGGGCCCTTTAAGAACTCGTTGGGGCGCGGATTAGCTGCCCTTGAAGATGTCGGCGGCCGCCCTCTCTGCCCCCTTTTCGCCCCCCTCCAAGCCCGAGCTGCACGGGAAAAGGGTGCATGTTTGCAGAGCCGCCCTTGCGACGCGTGTTTTTGCGCGACTCGCGCAGGGCGCTTCTGTTCCGCGTTGGCAATCGCTTGCAAGCTGGGCGGTGGAGAGCTTAGCTGCCAAGTTTTCCCTTTTCTCGCGAGGAAGCCTATTCAGCATAAGGGACAATCCCTGTAAAAAAGGGATAACTTGGCAGCTATGGTGGAGAGACAGCTCTACTCTTGAGTCGGTTAGGGCAGAGTTAAACGATGTAGCCTTGTTGTTTGGGTTACACATTGCAGTGGATGTGTGAGAGAGAGAAGGGGAGGGTTTTGCCTGGGAAGGAGGAGGCGGGAGATGGTGCTGGACGGAGCGGGACTTGTTCTCATTCAGTCTCGGCGAGTTAACGTGACTTAAATCCCCAGCAGGCTACCCCCCGCCGTGTGTCAAAACTTGCCGAAGGGCATTGCTCCGGAGATTCCAAATGCCTTTCCTTAAAAACATAAGAAGTGCCTTATGGCAGGAGTGGGGAACCTTTGCCCCCCATCCCCCAGCTCTCATTAGCCCTAGCAAGGATGGCCCAGTGGGCAAGGAGGAGAGAAATTGGAAGTACAGCAACATCTGGATGAGCACAGCCGTCTGTTCAAGAACTTTGTAAATTTGCAGATCATCCGCAGATCTTGGGGCGGTTGACCGCATAAAAACACAATTTTAAAACATGAAAAACATAGTAAAAATAAGAGCAGCAAGAAACCGATAATCCCTCCCATTCCCACAACACATTTAAAAGGACATCGGATGTCCCTCAGCCAAAGGCACGTTTTTGACTGGCGCCTAAAGGTGTATAAAAGGAGAAGTTCCCTGGGGAGATTATTTCACAAATGGGGAGCCACCGCAGAAAAGGCCCGTTCTCGTGTTGCCACGACTTCTCATGGAGGAGGCACACAAAGAAGGGCCTCAGAAGATGATCTCAGGGTCCAGGTAGGTTCATATGGAAGGAGGCAGTCCTTGAGGTATCATATTGTTGCAGGACTACAACTTCCACCATCCTGACCATGGCCTGTGCTGCCTGGGGTTGATTGACATGGGGAGTCCTGAAGCAATATGGAGAGGCGCCGATCCCCAGGCCTGTACCATCAAGAGGCTGTAAAAGATCCATAAAAATGTGAAGCACAACCAAGAAAGGGGTGGGTGGACACAAAACTAATCTAAGGACTAAAATGCAGTAAAACCATAGTTGTTATTATTTGTGAATAAAGAGATATGTACTGTACCTGGTGCTGAAAGTTTAGGTGTTCAGTGAGCCTCTCTGGAGGCTTATTTTGTTGTCTTCTGAGACGGACAGATGCCAATAATACTGGTCCCAAATCATTTAGGGCTTAAAAAAAATAATACTAGCACTTTGAATTGGACCAGTGCAGATGAAAAGAACCCTCCCCTTTGGGAATCTTGCTGCCCTGTTTTGAGCTAGCTGGAGTTTCCAGTTCTTTTTCAAAGGAAGCCCCACCACACAGGACCATCCTTGAAGAGTAGGTGAAGATATGTAAAGTCATCTTTATTTAGGAGAGGAGAAGCACTGTAGCTGGGGGGTGGGGAGCATCTGTTTTGCGTGTAAGGTGCCAGGTTTGATCACTGACCTCTCCAGGTGGGAGGCAATACGGCGTTAGATGGACTGACTCTATAAGATATTACATTCCCATAAGAGCTTTCATCTGATGAGTTTGAGCTATTGTAAAACTGTGGGTTAATTTTTTTGCATTGTGGTTTTTATGATCGATGTTCTTAATTGTTTGATTGCAAAACAAACACAAAACTGTTCATATAGTTTAGCTGCAAGGAACCCTGCCAAGGGAAGAATCAAATGCCGGAATGGAACCAAGAGCACGAGCTGCAGGAATTCAGCTGATGAAGTTTCCCCCTACCTCTCATGTTGTGTTCGTGGGGACTTCACCAATTAAATTATGCCAGGTTGATGTTAAAACTCAGAGGAGCAGGGCTGGTGCAAAGCAAAGAGGTTGAAACTGTATGCTGAATGGTTTGATAAGTGTATATGGGCTTCATGCTGGATACTCTGCATCCCACAGATCTCCAGAGTGGCTATACAAATAATACCTGAAGTGGGGGCCCCGTTTTCACCACTGGAGCCAGCTTTCTGTCTCTGGAGATCTGAAGAGATGTGCATGTAGGAATGGAGCAAGGGGAACTGTTCTCATTGGTGTTGGTTGGGCTTTGCATTTCAGCCTGGTTCTGCATCTTGAATGGAGAATGTGAATTCTGCCAGCAGCCCTGGCAAATTGGCTCTAGTAACTACACACAATTTAAATGTTTAGAGTTGGGACTTAAGTTGGACCAAAATCTGACTTGAGTTGATGATGTTATTTTAGGCAAGGAAGGAAAATTTGATGGGGTTTACTGGAATGTTGCAAAACTTCTGATGTGGCAAGGGAAGATATGCTAACAACATGCTGTAAATGACACAAAGGGGATTATTTGATCATCCATTCTTGTCATTACTGGCTCCTTGCTTTGCTACATGCTGTCCTTTGGCTCTTTTTACTGTGAAGTGCAGCAGGCAAAGGCTGTGTTGTTTGTAAATAATTTTTTAATCCCTTGGATTTCGTCATCTTTTGTTTTGTTTCATAATCCCGCTAAGAAAATCCAGTGGTTGGGTTCCAAAGTGAGGGGTTGCTGGGGCTCAAAGACTCCTGTTTGCTTTTCTCCCTACCACCAGGTGCATGAGAATTGTTTGTGGCCAGGGATTTAAGAAATGTGTTCACAACCCAGATGGTCTTTTCTCCTGCATATTATATTTTAAATCAATTAACACAGTCACACATATTTGGAGATTTAGGAAATGTGTAGAATTAGGATGTACCAGTCAGTCAAAAAGTTGCCAATGAAGGAGGCGGATTTGAGTGCAAGTAGGTGTTGCAGCCTTTGTATTGTTTGGCTGAAGAATGCTGTATGACTTGAAAGCTTGCATACTCCAGAGGTAGACTTAAATGCAGATAGTTGTTGGGTTGTAAAAACATGGTGTGCTCTGCGGATTCAAACAATACATTGGTGCCTCGCAAGATGAATTTAATTCGTTTTGCGAAAAATTCGTCTTGCGAATCACGGTTTTCCATAGGAATGCATTGAAATTTCTTTTTTTTTGCCCATAGGAACGCATTAATTAAATTTCAATGCATTCCTGTGGGAAACCGCGATTCGCAAGACGAATTTTTCGCAAAATGAATTCATCTTGCGAGTCACCATCAGATCGCAAGACGCATTCGTCTTGCAAAAAATTCGTCTTGCAGGGCATTTGTCTTGCGAGGTACCACTGTACTCTAGTCAGGGTTCTGCTCAAGAGCATGTGATGCCAAGATTATGCTTGGGCCATCTCTGCAGTCTAATATGTAATGTACTACAGTGATGCTGGTCCACTTGGCAGGGTTGTTGTAAGGAGTGCTTTGTTTATTTTTTAAGAGAAAAAAGGTGTCCGTACCCACCATGAAGTTGTTACAGTAAGTGCCGCACTTTTAACATTTGGCAGGAAAAGGTTCTGAGCACCCCCAGGAAAAAAAAGCACTGGTTGTAAGGATTATTGAGTTAATCTGTGTGTCTTTTTAAAAAAGCCCTTGTAAATCTTGAACAGACCCCAAAACCTATTTCACAGACCCAAACCAGATGCTACTTTCATAGCTTTCCTAGATTGACACAGATAATTCTGTTGGAGACTCCTAAGAATTCCTACTTTTCTGAAAGTTTGTTTGCCATGTCAATAAATGGTGACCTAGAGATACAATCCTTTGCTCAGAGCAGGGTGAACATAGGGGAACAGCAGTGACCCAAAGCAAAGGTGTGAGACAATAATTTGGCAAGTTCCCAACTTGATTTTCATTCTTTAATCTTCCTTCTTTCTTCCTTGTTGTTGTTGTTGTAGTCGTGTCCGACTCTTCGTGACCCCATGGACCAGAGCACGCCAGGCACTCCTGTCTTCCACTGCCTCCCGCAGTTTGGTCAAACTCATGTTCATAGCTTCGAGAACACTGTCCAACCATCTCGTCCTCTGTCATCCCCTTCTCCTTGTGCCCTCCATCTTTTCCAACAACAAGGTCTTTTCCAGGGGGTCTTCTCTTCTTATGAGGTGGCCAAAGTCTTGGAGCCTCAGCTTCAGGATCTGTCCTTCCAGTGAGCACTCAGGCTGATTTCCTTCAGAATGGATAGGTTTGATCTTCTTGCAGTCCATGGGACTCTCAAGAGTCTCCTCCAACACCATAATTCAAAAGCATCAATTCTTCGGCTATCAGCCTTCTTTATGGTCCAGCTCTCACTTCCATACATCACTACAGTGGTGCCTCGCTAGACGAACTTAGTTCGTTCCACGGGTCTTTTCTTATAACGAAAAATTCGTCTAGCGAATCTCATAGGAACGCATTGAATTTTTTTTAATGGTTTTTTTTGCCCATAGGAACGCATTAATTGAATTTCAATGCATTCCTATGGGAAACCGTGATTCGCTAGACGAATTTTTCATAAAACGAATTCGTCTAGCGAGGCAACCTCCTTTTGAAAAATCCTTTCGTTAAGCGGAAATTTCGTTAAGCAGGGCATTCGTTAAGCGAGGCACCACTGTACTGGGAAAACCATAGCTTTAACTATACGGACCTTTGTTGGCAAGGTGATGTCTCTTCCTTGAGTTGGGATATTAGCATGAGGTTTGGGGGTGTGTGGTACACAACTCCCTTGACCTTAGTTAGCTTGTTTCCATAGTGACCTTCAGACTCCCGCCAGAACCTCTCCCACCCCCCCAAACCTCTCTTCTATTGCAGCTGCTGTTAAATATTAAACTCTCTAATGGTTTTACAGAGCAAGCAAGCAACCTTCAACCTCCCAACTCTCCACCAATTCAGCTCTCTTCCCCGGCAACTTACCCCTGTTCGTTAATAGCAGAATGTGGTGGGCAATTGTAACAGACATTGCCATGCTCTGAACTCCCAGGAGTTCTTTCTGCTGTAAGATGACCAAAAGAGGGAAGGGGAGATAGATATGGTAAGCACTACTCACTTACCACAGGCAACTGGTGTCCCTGCCCCCAGACTGTTAAAAAAAGGTAAAGGTAAATGACCCCTGACAGTTCAGTCCAGTCGTGGATGACTCCGGGGTTGCGCGCTCATCTCGCTTTACTGGCTGAGGGAGCCAACGTTTGTCCGCAGACAGTTTTTCTGAGTCATGTGGCCAGCATGATTAAGCCGCTTCTGGCGAAACCAGAGCAGCGCACCGAAACGCCGTTTACCTTCTTGCCGGAGCGGTACTTATTTATCTGCTTGCACTTTGACGTGCTTTCGAACTGCTAGGTTGGCAGGAGCTGGGACCGAGCCCAGGGCTCAGTGGTTTACGCCACAGCGCCAGACTGTTGCAGCACCCCAAATCCCTCAGGAGCAGCAGCAGCATGACTCAAGCGCTATGCATTGCCATGCCAGTCTAGAATTGCATCACAACTTCTTCTGTGTCATTACAGGGGGTCCTGCGGCTCACTTGTTTTGACGACATGCTATTTTCTAGGTTCCCCTTAAATATACTGCTATCTTAAGTGATTGCACTTGGAATAGTTTGTTTGTTGCTTAAAGCATTCACCAATTTGCTGTGTAGCTGTTTGCAATAGATCCAGGGGGGAATGGAATGTTCCACGGGTTATAGACAACCTGGGATGGGGGACCTGTGGCCTTCCAGATGATGTCAGACTCCATCTCCCATCAGCCTCGGCCACCATGGCTAATGGTTAGGGATGATGGGAGTTGGAGGCCAGCAACATGTGTGTGTGTGCAGCTGCTATAGCTCCTTTGTCTTTACCAGCTCTCTTATGCTCCTCACCAAGATTAGAGATCAAAGTACCAAGTCTGGACGGGAAATTGAGAGGCACTGCTAGTAGTGCCATGCCACACGGGTGGCTGTTCCTTTTGGCCTCCTCTCCCTTCTGCTTCTGCTAAGTAAGAATGCATCTAGGAAGCCCACCAGCTTAGGAGGAGCCCCAGCAAAGCACAGTTTGCCAGGGGCTCCCTCAAAGCCGGGAGCTGTTCAAGCAGGAGACGGAGAATTGGAGGCCAAATGGGTGCTTATTAGACAGCATCTGTCCATCAACATCTTTTAAATTTCATGCTTTGGTTTGCCAGAATTCTGCCTCCTTGGAGATGTGGTCAGGTCTAGTGCCTTATCTCCATCCATTCTGGCTCTGTTGATGGGGCTCACGAAGGGTGTGCATCTTCTGTCCTTTCCTTGAGAACTCATTCGTAATACGATTCCATAAAGATTCCATAAACCAAAAGAACTAGCATGGTAGAGTGGACAGGGGAGAAATGGGAATTGTCCCGTTAGGGTGAGTCTGGAAAGGAAACGGGGAGTGGGGGACTGAATCTGTAAAAAAATAGAATGTTTTTTTTGCTCTTGTAGGGAACATGTGGTCTTCCAGATGAGCTGGACTACACCTTCCATCATTCTTGCCCATTGGGCTTGTTGGCTGGGGCTGATGGGAATTTGAGTCAAATGGGTTCCTGACCCCAGGAGTGCTAATTCAGAGTTTGGTCATTGCATCCTTACTGTTATCAGGCCAATGTCCCATCTAGTCTACTATGCTGTATCCAACAGCAGCTAGATGGGCAGAATGTGAAGGTGATGGACTTTGTCTGTTGTTTGCCTGTAGAATCACCTGGCTTTTAGAGAGATGCTTCTTCTTAACATTGATGTTCCATTTAGCTATTTTAGCTGTTCATAGATCTGTTAGCTATCTGCCTTGACATAGTCTGATCCTTCCGAAAAACTCCTAGTGACCATCCTCACACTGTGTTGTGCAGAATTCTTTAGGTTAACCGTGCGTTGTGTGAAGAAGGAAGTGTTTACCGCGCTATTTTATGAGTCTTACCTGAATTTGTTTTTTTCTTTTTGTGTCTGCAAACATGCGAAGCCTGAAGGTGGAGTGGGTGGAATGGGGAAATTCAGAATAGGACATACCATAGCACTGAAGGCAGCTGAGTCAAAGGACTGGAGATTTTTTAGAAGGAGAAACTGTTTGTGGGCATTGTGCTTGGACCACACCTCTGCCTTGTACTCAGGTTGTGATTTTATTCATTTATTCATTTGTTCTTTATTCAATTTATATCCCGCCCTTCCTCCAGGGCGCAAATCACTTGACCTTCAGGTCCAGCACTCTTGTTTTAATACCTTTGGGATGCTCACAAGCAGCTCGCGAGGACAACAATGTTCCCTTGTTGTTTATCTGCAACATCTGGTATTCAGAAATATGCTGTGTCTGAATGCAGAGGTTCTAGTTAGCTATGGTTTCTTCTGTTGGAAGAATTGGGGTTGAGCCACAGAAAAGTAGGTATAATTTATAGCTCATTTCTTGCAGGCACCTGGTGCCCTGTACAATAGCATACTAACTTTCCTTGCTATAATCCTCTTGCTGAATTAATTGGAAACAAGTGGATCCACTTGCCTCGGCCATATTTTGTTTGCTGGTTTGTTTACAGATGCCTACAGGGACCCAGGTGGCGCTGTGGTTAAACCACTGAGCCTAGGGCTTGCTGATCAGAAGGTCGGCGGTTCGAATCCCTGTGACGGGGTGAGCTCCCGTTGCTTGGTCCCAGCTCCTGCCAACCTAGCAGTTCGAAAGCACGTCAAAATGCAAGTAGATACATAGGACCCGCTACAGCGGGAAGGTAAACGGCGTTTCCATGTGCTGCTCTGGTTTGCCAGAAGCAGCTTTGTCATGCTGGCCACATGACTTAGAAGCTATACGCCGGCTCCCTCGGCCAATAATGCGAGATGAGCGCGCAACCCCAGAGTCGGTCACGACTGGACCTAATGGTCAGGGGTCCCTTTACCTTTAATCCATTTTTAAAGTTTTTTTTTAAAAAGTGGTGCAAGGAGGAGAGCATCTACGAAAGCTGTGAGGGCTCGGTCCGGAACTGAATCTCGCCAGCTGTAATGAAGTTAATTTTAATGTGTCCTCCAACTCTTTTTATACCAAGCGCTAGAAAAGAGCCCAGGCCCTCTGTTTGTCTGGGTGGCCCAAGCCTGAGGCCTCTTACTGCCTGGTTGCTGGGAGCCCACTGGCGGACACACGAAGAACTCGGGCAGCTGGGAGTTGACTTTATTACGGGCCCCTTTTCAGTCGATTGTCCTGTAGGAGAGTCCCCACTGAGCTCTAGACGCCGAGGAAGCGAGACTGCTGTTTGGGAAGTGACATGGCTGTTGCGGCTCGGCCATGGAAGAATTCCCCATCAGGTGTCTTGCTATGGGCAACGCACAATCATAGAATATATAGGGCTTCATTTGGGGTTAAAGAATGCCAAAGGAGCAGGGTTTCTGAGACTGCTGTAAGGATTCCTGGATCCCCCAGCAAACGCTAGTCTCTTGCCCATTTTGCTCTCTGTAGGATGTGGGGACAGCACTTTTCTTGACGTCTGTCTTTCCCGGCTTCTCAAAAACCTCCCACTTGTGTCTGGAAACTTATCTGTAGTGTTTGCTGGAACTTGCGGTTTCTCTGACACACTTTATGGTAGCCTTGCTTACCAGACTGGCGTCTCTGTCCTTACGTGGGCAAGTATTGAACCCCTTGCATGAGGCTTAGTTTTCTTCCAAAGCCCTTTCTCTTTCAATCCTAGCATCTGTAGGCTTAGATGCCCTAACTGATTTTGAGATGCACCCTTCAAAACACGGGGAGCTATAAATGTGCCTTTTTTAAAAGAAGAAAAGAAAAAAAAGAATGCTGAATTTCACCAACCACACATTTTAAAAACCTGCCAAATTTTGGTGTTCTTGCGGATAGTGTCATTTTTATGGTGTAGCCACTAGGTGACCCTGGATATAGCTGTAACTGGATGAAGTCACATTTCCTGTGCTGTGCTGCTGTTGTTAAAAAACGAGATAATAAAATTCTTGTCTAGCTTCCTGGTGTGACTTATGCCTTCCATGGCAGAGTGCATTTATCCAGAACCCTGTGATAGAATTGCATGTCAGAGCTGACTCAGCTCTGAAATGTGTGACGTAAATTTGAAGTGGGTCTCTGAAAGCGCACAGAGTACATTTCCCCTCTTCTTTGTGTTGCTGTATCAGCTCTCTCCCACGTGAGAATATCCAGAAGGCACAAAGTTGTTTACCCCTGTGTTAGAGACTGAGCCCTGTACCTGTCAAATGCTTAGCAGCTCCTTCCTTTTCACAGCCTCTGCCTTTACTGTAGGTCTTGATCTCCCAGTGGCAACTGGGCTGGGCGGAGTGGGGGCGCTTATCTTGATTCTAGCTCCTTTAAGCTGCATGGGCATGCCCAGAATGTGTGGAAGGTTGGCTCCACCAGCATTGCTTCAACAAGACACTTTTCCTTTCTAAAACATGCCTGGCTTGAAAAAGCAGTTTTGTTGTCAAACCCTGCCAAACCCGCCTGGGGGTAGTCTAATGACACCATTGATCCAGGAGGGAGAAGGGTTGAGCGCAGCTTCTGCTGCAGAAGTCATTCCTCAAAGAATCCCCCCCAAAGGCCAATCTAGGCCTCCACCCATAAATGCTTTCTTCGTTCTAAAATGGAGATTGTCTAGTGAATTCACCTGCAATATTTTCAGAACCAGCACCTCAGTCCCAACCTGAAAATCTATATTTCATTTTCTTTCCTTCCTTCCTTCCTTCCTTCTTTCTTTCTTTCTTTCTTCTACCATAAATGTCCATATTTCTCCTTTTCTCCCCAGGAGGCTAGCTGCAATTGGAGCAGGGCTCCTACATCCGTCAATAGTTGCAAAGCAGGTTATGTTTTGACGTTCTTTGTTGGCTGTATAGCTTTGTTGACCTAAAAATTGGCAGGTGCAGCGTGTGTGCAGGGAGGGGGCTCTACACCCGGAGAAATCCCCCATTCTGTGTAACGTTTAGCAGTAAAGGGGTTCTGTGACCCTTTGTCATCTGATCATACAATCTAGAACAAACTAGTGGTTGTACTCATGGTAAAGTTCTATTTAGATGCTGTCAAAGTTCTAATCTATTGATGGTGTATAGTGGATTAAAATGCAGGGGGAACCTTCAGCTCAGATCCTGCCTCAGCCATAAACTCTATTACATTTAATAAGAGAGGTTTTTTCCCCCCACGTTGTCAGTCAACACAGTGTTGTTGTTGCTGCTGCTGCCGCCGCCTTTACCATGTTGCTGCTGGCTTACCATCTAAGGCTGCTGTACCTATTATTTTACTGTGCTAAAAACATTTCATACAATTTCTGCAACTATAGAAGATCCAAATTTTGCCATTGGTTGCCGTGCCAAAGTAGTTGTTTTAATCAATTGTCCATAATACACCTAGGACTTGGGCCACAGCTTCTCCATCCTAGCGCCAGTTCGTTAAAATTAAGTTTTAGAGAGATAATACATGTCCCTTGGAAGTGTGCACTCACCCTCTCTCTCTCTCCAGTTCTTTAAATAAAAATTACCAGTCCTTACAATAAAAAAAACCTCCTCTTGATTTTAAACAAAACTTGTTTCCGCGTTGCCATACTGCAGGTATAGACAGTGAATCTACCAACCTTGCTTACCAGCCTTGTATTGTGAGTTGCCTGGCACTTGACCCTGTGCATTTACAGCCGCAATCAGACAGCTCTATCAGGTTATATATTCTCCTGCCTGCTGGGCTGTTTGTTCAGCTTGGTAGGCCAGAAGTTGTGCACACCTGATACAGTTGGGAAGTATTGCTGGGTAGAAACACTCATAACATCCACCATTTTTTGGGGGAAATCTCCTCCCCCTCCTCCCCATAAGTACCTGGGCTACACTGGGTTACAATACATTTCACAGATGGACAAAGGGATCCTTGCAGAAAAGATTCCTGCCTGAATTGATGCCTTTGCCATTACAGTGGTTCCCCGCAAGACGAATGCCTCATACAACGAAAAACTCTCAAGACGAAAGCGTTTTGCGTTGCTCGAGGCGTCTCGCAAGACGAAGTTTCCTATGGCCGCGCTTCACAAGACGAATAGGAACGCATTAATTAAATGGGTAGACCGGCTAAACCGGCTAAATGGTAAATCGCGCTTCGCAAGATGAAATTTTCGCTATACGAAGCGACTCACGGAACATATTAATTTCATCTTGCGAGGTACCACTGTACTGACTTCTGAGGTCTATGTACTCTGCTGCAGACTGTACTTGCAAGTAGCTTGCCCTACACCACTTTAAAAGCAGAAAAGGGTGTTTGTTCATTTGGTGGACACTTTCATTTAGTGAAAGATACACTAGGAAGACACACTTGCCGTAATACATTACCAATAACTCGAAGGGAATCTTGCCAGCTGCAGAACATGAAATGGAAAGCTTTATCTTCAAGCATGATACTTCATCCTTCATTGACATTCATGCCGACAAGAATCCGGTCAGAGATTTCGTTTCTTAAAAATCCTGGCTGGGGTGGGTGGGACTGAAATGCCACAAATGAAGAGTTGTGTATGCATACTAAACAACATTTTTGCAAGGCATTCCCCCAAAGGCAAATGAGAGAAAAATGATTTATCAGGGAGAGGTACCCAAAATAGAGTCGGCTGGAGCAGATGAAATCAAAAAAACAATTTGAAAGTCTGTGGAACTCGTTCTGAGATTATTTTCAGATAGTTCTCAGCCACATGGTAAACCGGAGTCCACCTGTTCATTGTTTTTAACCTACTTATTAGTCCCGCCTCGCTTATTGCTTCATTCCCGCTGAACGTTGAACCTGACTTGAATCAGGCTTTTTTTTTTTTTGCCAACAGGAATGTGTCAGTTTCTTCCCCACTGTCCAGACTTTTATCTGATTGGGAGCTACTGGGATGTGTGTCTGTGGAATCGGTCACTTGGCTGCCACTGGGCTCCTTGGCGTCACGTTGCCGATCCTCTAGAGGCGAAGGCTGTTTCTGCTTCTCTTTCTGGTGCTTGTCTGTGCAGGAAAGAGGGTTGCGCAAACGGCCCGCGTGGGAATGGAGTAAACATGGGGAGAAGACGCCCATCCCAACCAGAAAAACAAGCTTGTTTCTCTCCTGCTCTGAATGTTATAACTGGCCTGTTATTTCTTAGTGCCAATCTCCTTTCCCCCGCCCTCCGCTTTCAAGGAGCAAAGTGCAAAATCTCCCGTGCATAGCAAGTCTGAAGAACGGTCCTTTCCCCACAGAAAGCCTTTAAAGCTTGTTTCTATTCGGCCCCTGTTTAAGGAAGGCCATATTAACTATACTTTTATAATGTTTCTGAGTTCTGTTTCCTAAGGGTGCTCGAAGTGGCATGCTAGTAAGAGAAAAACAAAAGAAGAAAAAACATTTGCACTTACTTGCTCCTCTAATGATTTAATACAGTGCAATTGCAATGAAGCTTTTTATTTGTTGCAGCAAGTTATACAGTGGGGGGGTGGGGGCAGGGTGGGTGCCGCCAGCAAGAAACCCTGCTTTGTATCATCTCAGTTCTTACCATGTATAATGGCCCACGAAGCACAGCCTCACATCCCTGAATGCCACAAACCCGGAAGTGAGTGTTCCGGTTTGCGAACGTTTTTTGGAAGTCGAATGTCCGACGGGGCTTCTGCAGCTTCTGATTGAGTAAACTCCTGCAGCCAACTGGAAGCCACGCCTTGATTTTCAAACTTTTGGAAGTCGAACGGACTTCTGGAACAGATTCCATTCTAGAACCAAGGTACGACTGTACAAGAAGGTACTTATGAGAGAAGATTCTGAAAAGTCTTAATTTAGATTAACCGGGACTAAGGTTGAGATAGGGACCCAGGTGGCGCTGTGGTTAAACCACTGAGCCTAGGGCTTTCTGATCAGAAGGTCAGCGGTTCGAATCCCTGGGACGGGGTGAGCTCCCGTTGCTCGGTCCCAGCTCCTGCCAACCTAGCAGTTCGAAAGCACGTCAAAATGCAAGTAGATAAATAGGACCCGCTACAGCGGGAAGGTAAACGGCGTTTCCATGTGCTGCTCTGGTTTGCCAGAAGCAGCTTTGTCATGCTGGCCACATGACCGGAAGCTATACGCTGGCTCCCTCGGCCAATAATGCAAGATGAGTGCGCAACTCCAGAGTCGGTCACGACTGGACATATGGTCAGGGGTCCCTTTACCTTTACCTTTACCTTTAAGATTGAGATGGGCAATCCGAATGCACACTGGATAAGATGAGGTACAATATGCCAGCACATTTCTCCTGCGCAAGCCTAGTGAAAATGAACTGGATCTGCATATTTCAGTAGGATTTGTGCAGGTGAACGTCCCATCGCTTTGCTGTTAAATAAATAAATAAATAAATAAATAAATAAATAAATAAATAATAAAATAAATTAATAAATAAACAACAGCAACAACAATAATTTATTATTTATACCCCGCCCATCTGGCTGGGTTTCCCCAGCCTCTGGTCAGCTTCCAACAGAAGTATTAAAATACAATAATGATGCACCTGTATCTCCCTCTCTGCCATAGCTGCCAAGTCTCCCGTTTTTTGCGGGAAACCGCCGTATTTTGTTACCGTTTCCCGCAGTTATCCCAAATTGATTATATCCCGTAAATATCTCCTGCCGGCGGCCATGTCCCGGCTCCCGGCTGATGCGCAGAAGCGATTTCTGGTGCCCAGACATGCAGACACGGGCAGCCTGGCACCGGAAGTTGCTTCTACGCATGTCTGGGCATGCGTAGAAGCGACTTCCGGTGCTGCGCCGCCGCCGATCCCGGATTTTGCAATCCGGGAGTTGGAGGGTATGCTCCCTGCTTACCCTAGTTTAGGGGAATAGTGGGGAACCTCGCTGGGATCGACTGCGCATGGGAGTTCTCTGTTGGGGTGGGGGGCTTCTCTTTCTCCATTTGGAGGAAGCAGTTTAGATTAAAACAGCTTCCTCTGCAGGCCGCCTTTGAATTTTGACAGCTACCTGCCTCTGATTAGGGATGGGCAAATCGTTCTATTTCCATTCTGTATCATCTCTGCCTGTGCTAACCCATAAATCGATTCTATCCTGTTTCTGTATTAATCTATGATTTTTTAAAAATCTCACACGGAGAAAGAAAAGCACATTTAAATGTATGTATGTATGTCTGCTGCTGCTGCTGCTGCATGCAAGCCACAGTTTCCCACCACCTCATCGCACATAGTAATGTCTGGTCGTACAAAATGTATGATATCACCCGCATCTTGATGCCGTACTAGTTTTCCCCCGACTTCACTGCTGCATCTTCTTGGGTGTTGCTTATAGCAAGGGAGGCTCTCTTTGTCTGTCTCTCTCTCTCCAGCCGAGGCCCCCATAAGATGACCCATGGGGGAATGTGGCTTTTGTGATGGGAAAGTTTCCCCACCCCCTGGGTTAGTGCATGGCCTCTCCCCTTCTCAGAGGCTGGGAAGAGGCCCGGGGACCACATAGGGCCTTTGAATAGCACATAGGAGTGTGGCCGGCAGTCCCCAGTGGGGGGGACTGTGTCGCCCCCTGCGCTGGAATAAAGCCAGCCTGACAAATGGGGATGATGGGGGAACTGTTTATAGCGAGCTGGATGTTGCATAGTATGTTGCTTCTTACGGGTATGCTAGTCTGGTTGTTGTGTCAAAAATTAATTTCTTTTGCTAACATGTTAGGGTGTTTTTTGCTATCAAGGAAGCATGTACTCGGCATTCGTTGTGTTATGAGAATTATAAGGTCAAAGACAGGCATAGGCAACCTTGGCTTTCCAGATGTTGTGGAACTACAACTCCCATGATCCCTAGCTAACAGGGCCAGTGGTCAGGGATCATGGGAGTTGTAGTTCCAAAACATCTGGAGAGCCAAGGTTGCCCATGTCTGGTCTAAGATATAAAATAAATGTTCATAAATGTACCAGGCAAACACATACAATAATAATAATAATAATAATAATAATAATAATAATAATAATAATAATAATAAATTTATCATTTATACCCCACCCTGTATCACTCTGGGCGGCTTCCAACAAAACATTAAAATACACTAATTCCTGAAATATTAAAAGCTTCCCTAAACAGGGCTGCCTTCTGATATAAACCACATGTCTGAAACAGCACAGGAAAATTTCCTTCAGAATGGACAGGTTTGATCTTCTTGCAGTCCATGGGACTCTTAAGAGTCTTCTCCAGCACCATAATTCAAAAGCATCAATTCTTCGGCGATCAGCCTTCTTTGTGGTCCAACTCTCGCTTCCATACATCACTACTGGGAAAACCATAGCTTTAACTTTACTACAGTGGTACCTCTACTTACGAATGTTTCTACTTACAAATGGAGCTTTGTCCGCCATCTTGGATGCGGTTTAGATTTTTTCTACTTACGAATTTTTAGATAGGGTTGCTTCTACTTACGAATTTTTTTCTCCCAATGCATTCCTATGGGATTTGACTTACAATTTTTTTTGACTTACGAATGTGCGTTCGGAACACATTAAATTCGTAAGTAGAGGTACCACTGTATATGGACCTTTGTTGGCAAGGTGATGTATCTGCTTTTTAATGTGCTGACTAGGTTTGTCATTGCTTTTCTCCCAAGAAGCAGGCGTCTTTTAATTTCGTGACTGCTGTCACCATCTGCAGTGATCATGAAACCCAAGAAAGTAAAATCTCTCACTGCCTCCATTTCTTCCCCTTCTGTTTGCCAGGAGGTGATGGGACCAGTGGCCATGATCTTAGTTTTTTTGATGTTGAGCTTCAGACCATATTTTGCGCTCTTCTCTTTCACCCTCATTAAAAGGTTCTTTAATTCCTCCTCACTTTCTGCCATCAAGGTTGTGTCATCAGCATATCTGAGGTTGTTGATATTTCTTCCGGCAATCTTAATTCCAGTTTGGGATTCATCCTACCGATAGACATAGTTCTCCCTTTTTTTAAGGGAAATTCCCTTATGCTGAATAGGCTTCCTCGCGAGAAAAGGTAAAACTTGGCAGCTATGCCGATAGAGAACCTAAATAATGACTCTACATGGGCTCTTGGGTACCCCATAAGGGAAAGGGAACCCTTTTTTTTCCTTATAACCGTTGTGTGACTTCTAAAAACCCTTCCTCTTGCTTTTAATTGTTTACATAAAACCTATCGGACTCCTGGTTTATCTTATTCCAAGGTTTGTGGGGAACCTATACGCCTTGTTTCGTCTATTTCTATCTGGTTTGGAAAACTTATTTTTTTCAGTTTAGTCCCAAATGCGTTTGTTCACAAACAAAGGTCGTTGCAAACGGTTGACTCTTGAGTAAGATGATCTTCGAAACAGTTGCTCCCTCCATACCGCCTCCTAAATGGCAAGTTTTGTCAAAACTAGAGCTCCTTGGCTGAGGAGCAGCAATTCTCTCTCTCTCTCTCTCTCTCTCTCTCTCTCTCACACACACACACACACACACACACACACACACACACACACACAGAGAGAGAGAGAGAGAGAGAGAGAGAGAGAGAGAGAGAGAGACTGAGACTGAGACTGCTGGGCTGTGGAATTAATCAATAGGAAGTTATTGAAATGAGCTACCAAGTTGAAATGGGAGCCCAGCATTTCCTCTATGTAGTTAACAGATAGTGCTGTGTTGTCTTTGGTGTTGGGAATCTGGGGGAGGAATTTTATTGAGGCGAAAAGGCTGTACGAGGGGAATAATGCATGGTGGTTGGTTAAACTGTGAACAGCGGGGGAGAGGCACAGGAAGTATCGGGCTTTCTGAAAGGATGAGAGAAGTTCCTGCTTGGCTCAGAATGGCTTGGATAGATTCCAGCCTCCGGGAATGAGTTGCATGCTGAGATTCCCGAAGCCAAAATAAAACAAAATAAAACGGCCTCTTAGTTCAAACCAGTGTATGAAATCACCGCCCAGCACTGCCTATTTGAGCTCTCTGTTGCACAGGGATTTAAAAGATGCCATTTTTTTTCCACGTAGGGGACGTCACCTGTTGGATTTCTGCCTGACACATGTCTTGTTTAAAGCCAAGAAGTCTTTCCAGAAAAATATCTCTTTGCTCTAGAGCTGGAAAAGCCTCTCATTTACAGGGAAAGACAGAACTTAGCTTCCTAAAACGTGCCCTTTCTCCCACCAGTCAGGCGTAAAGTTTTATCACCTCCCACAGACCAGAGGCCTGTAACAGAAAGGCTGCTCAATTTACAAAGATCATTTTATTTTCAGTTTTTTGTTCTAGAGGACCAAGCAGCTTGTCTATAAATAGCATGGTTCTGTATACTTGGGTTTAAAACCTGTGCCCCCAAATGAATTCTGCAGGCAATGCATTTGCATAATTTTAATCCAATTTGCATGTATTTGCTTGTCAGAACTATTCTGTTTCTGCTAGTCATAAAGGAGAAAATGAAGCACTGAAATCCAACTCGGCTTGGGTCTGCCATGAGCTTCCGAGATTCCCAGCATACTTTAGGCGACCTGAAGGCTAGGAACTGCCTAGGAACTGTTTCTTTTCCACATTGCTAATTCAATGCCTTATAAGGCATATAAACCATAAGGCATTAGGCCTATATGCCATAAGGCATAAGGGATTAGGCATCTCTCTTTGGCGATCACTCGTAGCCGAGTAAGATTGCCTTCCATAAACACGGTTTTAACAATGAGTCCAAAAGTGACTGTGGAGGCCAATTCTGTATCCACACGTCCTTCCACAGTGGGGACATTGGTTTCCAGGCGGGAGTTGATCACGGTGTGGATTTGCCAAGTGTGCCTTCCTCTTAGCACGTTTCTCCCTTGGTCCTGCGTTCGAGTGTCTTCAAAGCCCATGACACCTTTGGTAAAGGCTGTTCTCCAACTGGAGCGCTCTCAGGCCAGTGTTTCCCAGTTGTCGGTGTTTATACTACATTTTTAAAGATTTGCCTTGAGAGAGTCTTTCAGCCTCTTTTGTTGACCACCAGCATTATGCTTTCCATTTTTAAGTTTGGAATAGAATGGTTGCTTTGGAAGATGATAATCAGGCATCCACACAACATGACCAGTCCAAAGAAGTTGATGTTGAAGAGTCATTGCTTCAACACTGGTGATCTTTGCTTCTTCCAGTACACTGATATTAGCTTGCCTGTCTTCCCAAGTGATGTGTAAAAATTTTCAGATATACGGTTGATGGAATCTT
The DNA here is from genome assembly GCF_963506605.1 of Zootoca vivipara. NCBI lineage: Eukaryota > Metazoa > Chordata > Lepidosauria > Squamata > Lacertidae > Zootoca > Zootoca vivipara. The sequence goes on along the minus strand of NC_083288.1, from coordinate 25,715,505 downwards.
TCGAGGAGTTGGAGATGGCGTTTATAAGTGGCCCATGTTTCACAAGCATATAGTAAGGTTGGTAGTACAGTAGCTTTGTAAACAAGCATTTTGGTTTCCCTGTGAATGTCCCGGTCCTCAAACACTCTGCACTTCAATCAGGAGAAAGCTGCACTCGCAGAGCTCAGGCGATGCTGGATTTCGGCATCAATGTTGGCCCTTGTGGAAAGATAACTGCCTAGGTAGGAGAAGTGTTCTACATTTTCCAACGTTACACCATTGAGTTGGATTTGTGGTGCTGCAGAGGGGTTATTTTGTCCTTGTTGGTGCAGCACTTTGGTTTTTTGGATGTTGAGTGATAGGCCAAGGTTTTCGTAAGCTTCTGCAAAGATATTTAGGATGGTTTGGAGGTCATCCTCTGGGCGTGCGCACACTACGTTGTCATCAGCATACTGAAGCTCTATGACGGAAGTTACGGTAACCTTACTCTTTGCTTTCAGCCTGCTCACATTGAAGAGCTTTCCATCTGTTTGATATATGATTTCGACTCCGGTGGGGAGTTTCCCTTCAACAAAGGGTAGGATCATGGCAATGAAAATAATGAATGAAGTTGGGGCAATAACACAACCCTGTTTAACACCTGATCCCACTGTGAATGGTTCACTTTGAGAGCCATTGTTATCTGCGATAGTTGCTGTAATATTATCATGGAGGAGCCGAATGATGTTTACAAATTTATCTGGGCAGCCAATTTTCAGAAGGATATATGCCATAAGGCACAAGGCATTAGGCATATATGCTATGAGAAGGGTACCTTCAGACCATGCACAGTCATGATAAATGCGTATTGATTCACTGGTTTATATGTGGAACTTTTACCTTACATTTGGAAACTTAGACTCTTCTAGTTTTACCTAAGCCTTTCAAAAGGCGTTCATAACAAGGAGCTTAGGATTGCAGACATGCTCCCAGGTGTGTGTGTGGATGCCCCCCTTTTCTTTTGATTCCAACCTTTTTTGCACTCCTCCTCCGCAGTCTGCACAGGGACCGACATGAAGCTGCAGCATCCCTCCAGCCCAGAAAACCACCACGCCACCCTCCGCCACCTCTATGAGAACTGTCAAGTTGTGCAAGGCAACCTGGAGATCACGTACCTGCCGGCAGATGTGGACACGTCCTTTCTCAAGGTGGGTGCGAAGGGAGAAGTTAAATGCATGTTCACAAGACAGCTTCTCTTTATCAGGATGAAAATGAGAAGAGAAGGTGGGCACACACTCCCCTTCACAGGGTGGATAAAAATTTTTAAAGGGTTTTTAAAAAATTTTTAGATCAGGGTGTTTTGTTTTTTTAATCAGATTTTTAAAATAAAATTCTTTTGGAGGAAAAATCTTTCTAAAGATAGTTTTCTATTTAGGTTACATTACAATCCAAAGGCTATTCATCAGGAAATAAGGATTTGTTTTTAGTTTTTCAGATGTGCTAAAACTATTAAGGTTTTTTTAATTGTTTAATCACATCAGTTAACAAACATGGATACTTATGCTATAATGTTATTGCTTTAGTTAAACAAATTGTTTAAATTGTTAATAAGGAAATGATTATTTTTCTCCTTCCAATAAAGTACAGCAGAAAAGTTGTCCAAATATAAACAGTTAACTTATTAAACCTCACAATAATTTCATAATTATCTGTCTATGTATTTATCTAACAGTGTAACCAAATCATTAATTTTTGATATAACTGTAAAAAAAACTACTTTGAAAATTTTATTCCAAAAAATCAAACCTTCATCTGGTTGTAAATATTAAGATTATACCAGTAAGAATGAGTCTTTCTGTAAAAAAAAAAGATTTAAATCAAGTCTTATTGACGAGTGATTTAAATCAAGTCTTATTGACTAGTGATTTAAACCGTGATTTAACCTGTGATTTAAATCAATTTGATCCACCCTGGCCCTTCATATTCTCAAGTAGTGTTTAGAGAAGGAAAGTTGATGGAGATTGAAAAGCACATTCCAGCAGAGGATTCAGGTTGTGCCATAGAAATCTGCATCTCTCTCTCCCTATCACAGTGAAAGTGTCACATAGGGGAAGGTGCTTCCAGAAGCAAGCAAGGCTGGGTTTCCACCCGTGGCTGCCACCCATTTATTTCCTCGAAAGAAGCCACACTAGCTTCAGGTGCTGTGATTGCACCTGCAGACGAGCAGAGTTGGCAGGAATAGCTTTGACTGGGCAGCAAAGCTGTTTTGACCTGGGCCCACGGAATCTGTGTTTGGGCGCCTGCTCGGCGTGATTTTGTTGTGTGCAAGTTACCTAATCCTTCAGCCTCCGTTTCCATCTGTAAAATGGCAAACCTACGGGACCGCCTCTCCCATAGCTGCCAAGTTTTCCCTTTTCTCGCGAGGAAGCCTATTCAGCATAAGGGAAAATCCCTTTAAAAAAGGGATAACTTGGCAGCTATGGCCTCTCCCGGTATGCCCCGCAGGGGACATTAAGGTCCACAAATAATAACATACTGGAGATCCCGAGTCACAAGGTGGTTAGACTGGCCTCGACCAGGACCAGGGCCTTCTCAGTACTAGCCCCAACCTGGTGGAACGCTCTCTCTCAGGAGACTAGGGCCCAGCGGGAGTTGTCATCTTTTCATAGGGCCTGCAAGACAGAGCTGTTCTGCTTGGCCTTTGGACTGACCCAGTCTGACCCCGGTGTTCCCCTCCCCTAAGGCTTTATCCTACAGATATTTAAATGAGGTTGCACTTGTAGATTCCTAATTTTAAAATTGAATTTTAACATTGTATTTAATCTGCATTTTAATTGAATTATTTCTTTTATGCTTGCTTTGTTATTCTTGTTGTTAGCCGCCCTGAGCCCGGTGTTGACTGGGAAGGGCGGGGTATAAATAAAATTATTATTATTAAACCATAGTGGTTGTCTCATAGGAGTGAGCTTGAACAAGGGCTTTAGAACCCCACCATTTCATGTTTTCGCTTGTTTTCAAACGAACAATAATACCATAAGCGGAAACGTAAAAGACCTTTTCAGAAATGTGAGGAAATGCTGGAGAAGGCGGCTTGGCCTTCTTGCTTGTACCTTTTGGAGCTGTTTGTTCTGCAAGTAAGCTTTCTGCTTCTTTTGTGCTGGGGACTCAGTGGCCGATGAAAGAAAGCAGAGCAAAACCCACGGGGTTTTGTTTGGATATATTTAAATTTCTGTCGCCAAAACGAAAAAGCAGCAAGTATTAAGAGCATTTGTTGCACAGGTAATGTATATATAAATCTCTTGCACCCTCAGTGTCTTTGGCACTCTGGTTGTAACTTTTAAAGCCCTTACATGGCTCAGGATCCCAGGTAATAATAATATTAAAAGTGTTTCGTTGGACTGCCTTCTCCCACAGCAATCTGCCCATCTACTGAGATTGTAATCTGAAGCCTTTTGCCTGGGTGTCCTTGCAGCTTCTAGTATGGCAGATAGCAAATGACGATAAGGCCAAGGTCACCCTGTGAGCTTCAGGGCTGAGTGGGGATTTGAACCTTGGTCTGCCAGGTCCTCATCTAACACTCTAACCCAGTGTTTGTCAAACTTGGGTCCCCCAGCTGTTGTTGGACTACAGCTCCCATCGTTCCTGGCCCCAGGTCCTGCTTGCTAGGGATGATGGGAGTTGTAGTCCAGCCAGAACTGGGAACTCAGGTTTGAGTCACCACTCCACCACACTGACTCTCCGTAAGGACGGGTGGTTCCGCCTCTCATTGGGGATCGCCCCATAGCTGCCAAGTCTCCCGTATTCCCCGGGAAATCCCCGTTTTTCCAGCTGTTCCTAGCTGAAAAACGGATTTTTTTGTTTCCCCCCGGTTTATTCTGGCGCGGTGGCCATTTTGGAACTGGGCGGAGCATGCTCAGAAGTGACTTTTGATGCTGCTCTGCCCAGTTCCAAAATGGCGGCTGCTACTTCTGGTCTGCTACTTCCGGCCCGGTCCCTTATTTCTCGGACAGCAACTTGGCAGGTATGGATCGCCCTGGGTAGCCTTTGGATAGCTTACCATGCCGTGCAAGGAGGATTCCTTGCTCCTCTTTTCTCCTCACCTTTTCTTTCTGTCTGTCTGCCTCCAGGATATCAGAGAGGTCCAGGGGTATGTGCTGATTGCCAAGAACCACGTGCGCCACTTGCAGCTGGAAAGCCTCCTGATCATCCGTGGGACCCAGCTGTACGAGGAAAAGTATGCCCTGGCTGTCCTCAACAACACCGACCCCAGTGGGGATGTGGGGCTGCAGGAGCTGGGCATGTTGGATTTGACAGGTACGGAAGGAGGGGCATGAAAAGGCGGCAGGGACCAGAAAGAACCCAATCTGCCTACCCAACTGAGCTACAAATTCAGACGTGCCCCCATTTGAATCTGCCACACCTCCTCCCCTCTTCCCTGCTCAGTAATACGAGATACGGGGCTATTGTAAGCATTACAATGGGGAAAAAAATGCAAGGGAAGGTCCTTCAGACACTCCCAGGGTGCCATAGAAATGTTCCGAGTCTTGTTTATTTCAGCTTTGCCCAAAGCCCTCCTGGACTTGGAAGTAGGCCGCAATCTAAGCCATAGAAATAATAAAGAAAGCAAAGAAAGCAAAGCAAATTAAAACGAGTCTTTATACGTTGCTCTTTACTGTCCCTTTCTCTCCCCCTGATTTCTTTTCAGAGATCTTGAAGGGCCGTGTGATTGTAGACGAAAACCCCCAGCTGTGCTTCCAGGAGACCATCCACTGGGGGGCCATTTTCCACAAACACAACCAGCAGAACTACACGGAGATCAGCAGCCGCCGGCGGCGGATCTGTAAGCGAACCCTGTTTGGCTGCTGGGCTGCGCTGGGGTTATAGAATTCTGCACCGAAATAAAATCCCAGATTTTTAGAATTTAAGTTGCCAGGAACACGTTATTACGCTTTGTATCTCTGCTTGTTTCTTATCCTGTTATATTCTAGGTGATTTTTAAAAAACAAAAACAAAAACCCAGAGTCTGCTTCTCATACCCAACTTTTTTGATACAGTACTTGCAAGCCGTGGAAAGGGTAGGAAATATATTTGCAGGGTTAGACTTATTTCAATCAACAGAACCCTTGAGAGTCGAATTCTTACTTTCCAGCTTCTAAGGTTTTAGCAGGCAGTGTCCACGTTCTTTATAAAGTCATTTTTTTATTTTAATAGGGCTGGAAACTTTAAACAAACAAAGGCTGAGATCCTCAGTTCTTTCTCTTCACTACATTACTGTTTGCTCCTTCTGCTCCTGCTTCTATAGTGGGGTTGGCTGAGCTAGAAAAGACTGTTTAAAAAACAAAAAGAGGAAACTGAATTTTTGCATCCGCTACTGCATTTTGTTCTCCCACAAAACCATGGCAAACACGTATACCTTGCTGCTCATTCTTCCTTCGTTGGCACACGCCAGAGGCCTTTGAAGTCTGCTTCTACTCCTTTGATTGTCATGTCTCCGCCTATTCTAACCTCCAAATTGGACCACTGCAACACATCGTACATGGGGCTGCCATTGAAGGTGATTCGGAGATTGCTGGTGCAGAACTCAGCAGCCAGATTGTCAACCAAGGCAGGACAGACTGAACATATAACGCCAGTTCTGGCATGGCTACACTGGCCACCCATTAGTTTGCAGGCTCAGTTTTGACCTATAAAGCAATTATGCAGCAGCTCAGGACCCAAGTACCTCAAGGACTGTCTCACCCCACATGAACCAACCCGGACCCTGCAATCATCACCTGTGCTGCTTCCATGGGAGACTCAGAGGGTGGCAACGTGAGATTGGGCCTTTTCAGTGGTGGCCCCCTGCTTGTGAAATGCTCTCACCCGGTGTTATTTTGATCTATTTTTAGGCAAAGTTTTATCTCTTTACCTGGGTTCTTGGCTTGTAATCTGAAGGGGGTGGCATTGTGGCCCGTTTTAGATGGGTAGGACCAGAAAGTCCTACCTTTTATCTGTGTTTTAGATTCTTATTGGAGGTTCCTAGTTGGTTTTGACCTAAGGTGCTTTGATTTGCTTTGTGAGAAAAGCGACTGTAACCGGTATAATACAGGAATATTTGGTGAGGACCACCCTGCTTTTAAGAAAGTGTCTGTTTTCCCTACTCATCAGGTCCCGACTGCCAAAGAATATGCCCCAATGGCCACTGCTGGGGAGAAGGAAAAGGGAGCTGTCAAACATGTGAGTATCGGGCTTCTTGGGATCTGGGGGAAGAGCTATACCAAAACGTGCAGGTTATACACAGTATCTCTTAACAGCTCTGGAGTATGTAAATTGCGTGTAGAACGGGGGATGGGTCGCCATTTTGTCTCCCCCAGCCTGAGGGCCGCATTCCCTTCCATGCAATCATTCAGGGGTGTGCAGGCTGACACTAAAAGTGGGAGGAGCAACAATCCCTGTCTATGGGATTCTCCACCCTTGACGTAGATCAGGGTGGGCCGTGCGGCCCTCGAGGCCTTTTTGGCGGCCCTTGGCAACATCTGATGCCCCCCCAGCCCTCGCGCCGCCATTCCAAAGGTGGGTAAGGGAGACGCTGGGCTTTTGGAAGGAGGTGTGAGGGTTCTGACAGGGTCCTGGATTCCCTCCTGCCTTCTTCCAAAGCCTAGTTAGCACTTTTCCAGTTTGGGGAAGGAGGTGTGAAGAGTTTGGGACTACAATTCCCATCTTCCCCAACCACTAGTCCTGTTAGCTAGGGATCATGGGAGTTGTAGGCCAAAACATCTGGAGGACCACAGTTTGGGGATGCCTGGTCTAAAGCAAAGCCTTTAGAGGTCCTCTGTTATTTGCTCAGGGAGTTAGACTTCTGCTTAGGTCCCCCCTGTCCCACAAAACTCCATCTCCACTTCTGTTCTCTCAAAGGCACCTCTTTCTCCCTCTTAAGTTTCCTAGCCTGCTGCAATGACCTGGGTTGTCCCCTAGCGTAGCTGTGGCGTGCCTTATTTTCCTCTCACCCTGCTGTCACCTGGCATTTCTGTGGCAGCCCAAGCAGCAGCAGCAACTGCTGGCACCTCACTTTTTGCAATCTGTCAGTTCAGAGGGTACAGGATCCCTCTTGCGTTTGACGAAGGAGCGGAGCTTCTGTGCCTATGACTTTTCCGTTTCTCTCTTTGCCCCCTGCCAGTGACAAGCACGGTCTGCGCCAGTAGCTGTGCAAGGTGTAAGGGGAGGCACCCAACGGATTGTTGCCACGAGCAGTGTGCAGCCGGCTGCACGGGACCCAAACACTCCGACTGCCTGGTGAGTGTGCGCACGCCCTGGGGTTCTTGTTTCTCATTTATCCAACGCGCTGTCAAGTTTTCTGATTGCCAGGAAAAAACACACAAGCGTTTACCTCTCTCACACACCCAACCTGTGTTGGAGCCAGAGCCAGAGCAGAACAGGGGTGGAGCCCTGGCGGAACCCAGAAGGCAAGGAGCAGATTCTTGTTGAATCTGGTGATCGTGAGCAGAGCTTGTTGGGATCTGGAGTTGACTAGCTTTAGAAGACATCTGAAGGCAGCCCTGTATAGGGAAGTTTTTAAAGGTTTAATTTTGTATGATGTTTTTGTTCATGCTGGAAGCCACCCAGAGTGGCTGGAGAAACCCAGTCAGATGGGTGGGGTACTTTATTAATATTAATATTATTATTATTATTACTATCAGCCTCTTACCTGACAATGGTGGGGTGTTAGCCAGCTGATGAAGGAAGTCAATGGTTAAATGAATGGGCAGTTCACCTGCAGGGGAGGAATCTGAATCAACTACGTGTGTGTGTGTGTGTGTGTGTGTGTGTGTGTGTGTGTGTGTGTAAGAGAGAGATTGTTTATGGAGTTTAAATCAAGAGAGAGAGAGGCAGAGAGAGGTTTCTACTAGCTGAGGAAATAATTTTTGGCTGCTATTGGGGATACAGGCTTCAGGTGAGGGGTGCTCACTGGGCACCACTGCCTGCAGCCAGAGTGCCCCTTTTACAGTCGTACCTTGGTTCTCGAATTTAATCCGTTCTGGGAGTCCATTCGACTCCCGAAACGGTTCGAAAACCAAGGCACGGCTTCTGATTGGCTGGAGGAGATTCCTGCAGCCAATCAGAAGCCGTGGAAGCCGCGTCACACGTTCGGCTAACAGAAAACATTTGCAAACCGGAACACTCGCTTCTGGGTTTGCGACGTTCAGGAGCCCAATTTGTTCGACAGCTAAGGTGTTCGACTACCAAGGTACGACTGTACTTCCATTTATACTGTGTATATTGCGCATTGTAAATAAAACAAATATTACAAAGGCGCCATAAAGCTGCAGTGCTCCGCTTCCCTCCCCCCTAAAAAGAAATGAACCCCTGTAGTGCTGCCCCAGAATTTGTCCCCATTTGGAAGTGGGTGCAGGCTTGAACCATGAAAAGAACGGCTTCGGAAGTTCATTGCCACAAAGAATTTTGTTAGCCTTTGTGGGGCCACAGAAACCTGGTTGCTTTTGATCTGAGCGACTCACTTTCTAGGGTTGCCCCTGAGTGTTGCGTGGGGTCCTTCCTATGTGAAAGTTCTCAAAGTGTAAGGTAAAGGTAAAGGTAAAGGGACCCCTGACCATTAGGTCCAGTCGTGACCGACTCTGGGGTTGCGGCGCTCATCTCGCTCTATAGGCCGAGGGAGCTGGCGTACAGCTTCCGGGTCATGTGGCTAGCATGACAAAGCCGCTTCTGGTGAACCAGAGCAGTGCACGGAAACGCCGTTTACCATCCCGCTGTAGCAGTACCTATTTATCCACTTGCACTTTGACGTGTGTCTGGGGGACTCCTTACAGGGACCCTCCCCCAGTCATCCTGACCAGCACTTTGCCCAGTGACGGCACTAGCAGCGAGTCAGGAGGAGAGAATGAGGAATGGAGCGCGGTGGAGAGAGGTCTCTCAGACGTGTCAGAGCCTAGGCACTGACCCAGCTGGCCAGAGGGGGATGGACAGCGCAGCGAGGTGCCGGAGCCTCTGCAACGCTCCAGCCAAAGGACGGGAGAACGCAGCCCCTTCCGGCGCCCGAATTGAGGCGCACCCCCACACGCAGGGCTAGGGGGAGGCGCTTTGGGGTGCCTAGGCTTTTATGCCGACCGAAGCAGCCATTGCCGGGTTCTGAATCGGACTAGGCAGTCATGTTTTCTGATATATCTGCACTGTAAATAATATGCACAATAAAACTCTGAAAGACAGAGCGGACTGGAGCATCTTTACTCGAGAGTAGCCGCAACAATCCCCTGACAACGTGCTTTCGAACTGCTAGGTTGGCAGGAGCTGGGACCGAGCAACGGGAGCTCACCCCGCCGCGGGGATTCAAACTGCCAACCTTCTGATTGGCAAGCCCTAGGCTCTGTGGTTTACACCACAGCGCCACCCACGTCAAAGTGTATGTCCCTTTAAAAATAGAAAAATAGGACTTGCCACCTTTCCGTTTCTCCAGGCCTGCCTGAACTTCAACCACAGTGGGATTTGTGAATTGCATTGCCCGCTTCTCTTCAACTACAATCCAGACACTTATGAGCATCTGCCCAATCCACATGGACGGTACACTTTTGGAGCAACTTGTGTGGCTGAATGCCCTTGTAAGGCTCTTATTATTATTATCCCTTTTGTTTTGTGCATGTATATGTTACTGGGGTTGTGGGTATGTGTGTAGGATTTTTGGAACTGAAAATGTCCTGGGATAGTTCCTATCTTCTGTTTAGTCCATTGCTATGGAGACAAGCTTGTGTTTTGCCTCCCATCACTTCTCCCTTGGAGCCAAAGGCACATGACTGAGTGCTCCAGCGCACAAAACATTCCTTGCACCTAGGCCGGTTGCTTGTTTTTTAGTTTCTTTCCGCACACAACATGAAAAAGGCAACAAACAAACACCTCTTAAAAACGGTTGAAAAGAGCACAGAAAATAGCAATAGACACACAGACACATACAGTGGTACCTCGATTTATGAAGACGATCCGTTCCGCAGCGGTCTTCGTAAGTCGATGTCTTCAGTTGTCGAAGCGCCTGTTCTGCACATGCGCGAAGCGCGATTTTTGTGCTTCTGCACAGGTGCAAATGCGCGCGGCGAAAAGACTTCTGGAGTTGTCGACTTCGTAAGTCAAAACCTTCGGAAGTCGAGTCATTCGGATGTCGAGGTACCACTGTATATAAAATGGTGGTGCTTTCAATCATTTGAACAGCTGTCTGCATTCAGCAGTGGTATGATCCTGATATTGGTTTATCACCTCAATGAGAATTTGGCCTTTGTTTTCCCCCTTTCACTATAAAGAAAAATCCCCCCTTTTAAAAAAAATTCTATTTCTATGCCGCTTTTTATTCAAATAAATCCCAAAGTGGTTTATAAACAAAAGATAAAAATAACATAATTAACATTAAATAACATCACAAATACAGCATACATCGTATAGAATACTTAAAACAATCGCAAGTTGCAAATAAAACAATTACCATCTACGTAACACAATTACCAAAACAACTGAAAAATAAGCTGAACATCACAGTTACACCCCAAAAAATCGTATTATAGGATTCACAAAGTATGACAACATTCATATCTATAAAACAATATCAAAACATTAAAAAAATAGCAACAAAATGAAAAAAGCCCTGTTGAATTTGTATACATGGTCTCCCCTCCACCATGACTCATAAACTTTCATTCTATTCAATGCACCCAAAGACACTTGCGCATAATGCTCCTGACAGCAACTCCCTTCTGAAGGATCCTTGCAATGGAGGTTTTATTTCCTCCCAATTCCATGAAGCAAAATGGCTTCCTGAAATTCTTTTTAAGAACTTGGGTGGAGGGAGATGGACCAGAACGGGAATGTGATATGGCACGGGTCAGCAAACTTTTTCAGCAGGGGGCCAGTCCACTGTCCCTCAGACCTTGTGGGGGGGCCAGACTATATTTTGAAAAAAATAATAATGAACGAACTCCTATGCCCCACAAATAACCCAGAGATGTGTTTTTAAATAAAAGCACACATTCTACTCACGTAAAAACACCAGGCAGGCCCCACAAATAACCCAGAGATGCATTTTAAATAAAAGGACACATTCTACTCATGTAAAAATACGCTGATTCCCGGACCTTCCACGGGCCGGATTTAGAAGGCGATTGGGCTGGATCAGGCCCCCGGGCCTTAGTTTGCCTACCCATGTGATATGGTGTATCCTGATGGCCATGGAATACTGGTGAGGATTTAATGATCAGGTTGTTGCAGTACATGAGAAACATATTGGGAGCGGGAGGTCTTCTGCTGTTGTTGCGAGCTGCTTTGAGCATGCTTTCCCATGGGAAAACAGCGTACAAGTGAACAGAGGGTGGTGTACGTATTGCTATAATCTGCCTTGTTGCAGCACCATCCTTATGCAGTTTTTTTAAAATATATAAATTAAAAAAGAAAGAAAGAAATGCTGATTCCAGGTTGTCATTCATTTCCCGTTGTTTTGAATTACAGATAACTACTTGGCTGCAGAGGTTGGGTCCTGTACTTTGGTGTGCCCTCAGACCAGTCAGGAGGTGAGCGTGGGCACTGTGCAAAAGTGCGAGAAGTGCAACAAGCCGTGTCCCAAAGGTAAGAGCTGGGAGTTGGCCAGTGGAGGGAGAAACACCCGTTTCCAGGAAGACTCGTGTCTTTTCCCATGATGCATCAGTCTTGGCATCACATTGTGTACGCCCACCATACATGTGGGAGAACCTGGGGTACCAGCAACACTCATAGGGCATGCCCTCCTTCATCGCATGGAGATATTTGGCACAGGGGTCTCAATTGGGAGGGGGAGGGATATATATGGGGATGCAGGTACAGGATGCTATACTACTTTGTTTCCTGTCTCTCGTTCCTATTGACTGTAGAAATGGCCACCATTGTAGAGAGGGCTTATGGCAGCTTTCCCCACTTCGGTGTCCTCCAGATATCTTGGACTGCTACTCTCATCATCTCTGGCTAGTGCAAAACCAGGAAGGCGAAAGGCTTGTTTATGCAAACAGTTGCAAATGTTGAAACCGATTTGTGCTCTCTTCCAAGTTTTGGTTTTAACTTATTCTACCTCCTGAGTATTCTGACCCTATCCTTGACGCCCCCCTGGCTTTGATCTCCAGCTTTGCAGCAGTTTCAGGAATCACATTTGTAGATATTCAGCAGGCAAGTCGCCCTGATATTTGGGCTCATGGCTCTTCCTTGGCCACTAGGGGTTGCAACTGGTGCATTCAGCACCCAAGGAGGACTGGAGTTAACCTTTCTCTCGCCCCTTTAGCCCAAAGGTTCTGTGTTGTTCCCATTGTCTGCTCTGCATCATTGTTGTGATGACGTTTGTAGACTCATATGCACATTCTCTCCCCTGCCACCCTCCCACTTTCCCTTACCCCACCCTACCCCCCTCGTCTCTCAGTCTGCTACGGTTTGGGGATGGATTTCCTGAAAGGGGTCCGTGCCGTCAATGCCTCCAACATCCACCACTTTGCCGGCTGCACCAAGATCTTCGGCAGCCTAGCCTTTCTCCCAGAGACTTTTGCAGGGTGAGTAACAGTGAGCTTTCGGTGTAAAGGGTGTAGCATCAGTTTGCTCAAGACATCCTTGTAATTGTGCCATGTGAGGTTTTAGCTTTGGAAGGGCTATGGGAGTGTTTATAAAAAAAAGAAAGAAGTGGAGGAAGTTGGAACGATTTAGGCTCTGGGTTATATGAGAAAAATGGTGGCCATGGAAATCAAACCACAAGGTGTGAAAGTCTTCTGGTACAGTGGCTCCTCGACTTACGAATTACTCGACATCCGAAGTTTTTGACTTATGAACAGGACAAATGGCTGCACGCTTACGAATTTTTCTACATCTGAACGGAAACCGTTGGCGGTTTTAAATGCGGTTTCCTCGACTTACGAATTTTAAATGTGGTTTCCTTGACTTACGAATTTTTTCGAATATTTTTTCCCTATGGGAAACCGCTTTTCGACTTACGAACTTTTCGACCTACGAATGTGCATTCGGAACGGATTAAGTTCGTAAGTCGAGGTACCACTGTATTAGGAACAAGTAGTCTTGGAAGCACCAGGGCTGGAGATGGAAAGAAGATAAAAGTCCCTACCAGAGAAAAATGGCAAATTAAACTGTTGGGCTATGCTGAAATGCCAAAACTGACCGGAAAGCTCAGGAACCAAGAAGACCAAAACTTTAACAAAGAATGGGGGAAAATTATAATTTATATTGGAGACCACAGTAAACAGATGAAAGCATTAGCAGGATTGCAATAACACTCGTAAGTTAGCAAGTACTAGGGAGACAATGGAGTTGTATTAAATATAGAATACAGTGGTACCTCGCAAGATGAAAATAATTCATTCCGCGGGTCGTGCCATCTTATGAAAATTTTCGTCTTGTGGAAACAAACGGCAGGCAGCAAAAAAAAAGCGGCAAAAAAAAAATCGTCTTGCGAGACGTGGCCATAGAAAGCTTCGTCTTGCAAGGCAACTAAAGAATCGCTAGATGCTTTCGTCTAGCTAGTTTTTCGTTGCGCAAGGCATTCGTCTTGCGAGGTACCACTGTATTGGAAAATAGGACCCATGGAGGAGAAGGTGGGAAGTCCAGAGATTCGGAGGAATCTGTAAATGTGGATCTGTATGGTGGAAGCTTTTGACCACAGCAGAGTTTCCTTGTGAGAAATGCTGAGGTGATTCCACTGAGAGTAGCGTGTGGCGCCTAAAATATTTTGGCCACGTTTTCATCAACTGAATAGAACCAAAATTAAAGTAGCTGTCACTCAAGTTACAGTAAGAATAGCAAGAGAAAGTGAAGTGTGTCTGTTTATTTCGTTTCCCACCAATGCAGTTTCCTTCCTTTCTGTCTAGGGATCCTGCCTCTGATACTCCGCCCCTTGATCCCAAGCTGCTTAAAGTCTTTGGGAACCTGAAGGATCTAACAGGTACGTATGAATTTTATTTCTAGGTAGCCATGGCCCCCTCCGCCCTGCCTCCAAGTCCCAGGCAAAGGGGTTCTTCGTTGTTACAGAGTAGCATAATTAAGGGAGCCAGTGTGGTTCTGTGGTTAGAGTGCCAGACTAGGACCTTGGAGACCAGGGTTCAAATCCCTACTCAGCCACGAAGCTCACATTGGACCCAGTCACAGCCTCTCAGCCTGACCTACCTCACAGGGTTGTTGCAAGGATAAAATGGGGAGGAAGAAAACTATGAATGCCACCTTGAGCTCCTTGGAGGAAAAGTGGGATATACAAGTGATAAATAAATGAGGTGCCCTCATCCTCCGCTGAATGGTCCTAACTTGGTGTTTTTCACAGGCTTCCTCTATATTGAATCCTGGCCGGAGTCTCTCGTAGACTTAAACCCTTTCCAGAACCTTCAAGTGATCCGGGGACGAGCCCTTTACAAGTAAGCACCCTTCCAGGATTGAGGCAGAAATGGCTTAGATTAAAACCTACACCCTTCATACTAACTGAAGTTCCTGAAATTATATTTGAAGTTATATTTTAAATGCAACAAAACAAGACAGGATGTTAAATGAGTCTCTCACTGGGCTAGTCAATATCTACTTCAGCACGGCAGGGATAGACAAATAAGATGGCTCTTTTAGGGTTTCTTCTCTTCTTCCTGATTGGGGAGCCTGATTTTCTTTTCTTTTGGCAGCGGAGTCTATTCTCTAACGTTGCAAAACCTCAATATCTCCTCCTTCGGCCTGCGTTCGCTGCAAGAGATCAGCAGCGGAATGGTCCTGATTCACCACAACCCCAGCCTTTGCTTCATCCGGAACGTTCCTTGGGAAGCCATCTTCAAGAACCCTCGGCAGACCTTGTTCCAGAATGACAACAACCCCGAGTGTAGTAAGTGTGTGGCACCTCCTATAGTTACAGGGAACCAGGCAGAGGGCCTTCTCGGTAGTGGTGCCTTGTGGAACGCCCTTCCATCAGATGTCAGGGAGATAAACAGCTGACTTTTAGAAGACACCTGAAGGCAGTGCTGTTTAAGGAAGCTTTTAATGTTTGATGTTTTATTGTACTTTAAATATTTTGTTGGAAGCCGCCCAGAGTGGCTGGGGAAGCCCAGCCAGATGGGCGGGGTATGAATATATTATTATTATTATTATTATTATTATTATTATTATTATTATTATTATTATTATTAGGCCCCCTCCCCACAATCTTTTCCAATCTGGGAGCCACTTTTTAACAATCTGGTGTTGTGGGGGTGGGTGGGGGTGGGAGGGATGTGAGCCCCTTTGCCAGGCTTATGAAAATTCCTGTGCAGGTAGGGGAATTTAGGGACTCCATACCGGTATGTGAGCTCTTTGTGAGCAGATGCATAAGAATTCAGGGTTACTCAGCGCAATGTTAGCTTGGGCAGCTCACAGTGAGGCCAGCAAGAGTCGAACAAGAGATAAAATGACTTGTCATTGATGTCTTCCTCCATTCCTTTGATGGTAGCAAAAGAACAGGTAACAAATGCATACATTCCTATATCTTCTCCTCCACAGTACACGAGGACCAGAGTTGCTCCTCCCTCTGCTCCAAGGGGCACTGCTGGGGACCTGGGGGCACTCAGTGTATGTCCTGCACTGGGTTTCTGCGTGGCAATGAATGTGTTAAAAACTGCAGCCTTCTGGATGGGTATGTGATCATGGGGAAAGCAGACTAGGAGCCCTGTTTGCCTTGAATTCAGATTAGGAGCAACCTAATGGCTCTGGGAGTGCTATGTAGAAAATACATTGTTTAGCCACATTAAGGTCTAGAGACACTTGCCATGGGTTTTAAAAATAAAATAAAAATCAAAGCTAATTTTCTTAGTGTTGGGTTCTGTGTTTCTGACTAAATTCTATGCTTTCGGGGTACATGGTAGAGGTGTGAAAATAACATGCATATCACCTCCTTGTTTTTCTTCTTTTTTGAAACATCCATCTGTCACCACCAAATTTTATAGAACAAATTAAAATGCAGCCCTAGTAGAAGTTACTGTGATGAGAATCCCACCGGCAGATGATGGATTGCCAATCCACGACGTTCCAGGAAGTTAAGGAAAGCCGGGAGGAGAAAAACTGGAAGCTGCCTAAATTTTGGATTGATCTGACTTTGCAATTCCTTCTCCTACAGAGAGTTCCGGGAATACGTCAACGGGACACGGTGCCTTCCATGCCATTCCGAATGTATGCCCCAAAATGGGACAGAGTCCTGCAATGGATCGGTAAGGGCAGGGACCCAAGGCTGCTGAGGCCTTTGCTTTCTTCTGACTTCCTCGCCTTTCCACATCAAGTTGTCTATCCATAAAGTATCTTTGAGCATCTGCTCCAAGACATACACACACACACTCATGTTCCTTGTCACCCTATGTGCACAGAAAGAATGACCAGAACTAGCATCTGCTGTCCTGGCAAGTCTGCCCCTGGCCCTCCATTTAATTTTTCCTCCTCTGGCACTGATCAGGGCTGGGAGCCGCCATTTACATTTCCCACAATGCCCCAGAGCAGTGCTGTGGTATTGTCGGAAACTAAAATGGCGGCTTGTGGACCCAGTCTCCCCATGCTGAGCTGAGTAGTTCTGGCTGCTTGCTCCGACTACAGTGGTACCTCGCAAGACGAAATCAATTCGTTCCGCGAGTCGTGTCGTATTGCGAAAACGTCGTCTTGCGAGGCACCACTGTATATCCACTAGGTGACTCTGTGGCTTTAGGGGAAAAAATCGCCTTGCGAAGCACGGCCATATAAAACTTTGTTTTGCGAGACGTCTCGCACAACGCAAAACGCTGTCGTCTTGCGAGTTTTTCGATGCGCGAGGCATTTGTCTTGCGAGGTACCACTGTATCCAGCAAACCTGCCAGGGCCCCCACTGACATTGGAGGGCCCCCACTAGACAGCTCTTTGCTAAGGGCCCCCTCAGAGCTGGAGCTGTCCCCGAATATAACCTTGAACACGCCCAATAATTTAATTCAGACCACCCTTTGGTGCTACATAAACAAACCCTGTGCCACCCTTGTTTTATGCTTTTGTTTCTTCTCTCACCTCCAGTTTACATCCACATATGATTTGCATAAACCATAGGCTGAATTCAGGGGTCAGCAAACTTTTTCAGCAGGGGGCCAGTCCACTGTCCCTTGTGGAGGGCCGGACTATATTTTTTTTTTTGGGGGGGGGGATGAATTCCTATGCCCCACAAATAACCCAGAGATGCATTTTAAATAAAAGGACACATTATACTCATGTAAAAACACGCTGATTTCCGGACCGCCCACGGGCCGGATTTAGGTGATTGAGCTGGAATCCGGCCCCCGGGCCTTAGTTTGCCTACCCATGGGCTGAATTGGTTTGTAATTCCGGTTTGCTGCTCAAGCAGAGGTGAGAGGAATCTGGAAGGTGGAAGCATTCAAATGCAGCCTGTGTTCAAATAGTGCCAAGCCCATCGATCCAATGATCCCCATGGCTGCATGTTGTAAAAGAAGGTGTTTTGCTGTCAATTTTTAGAAAGCTTATATCTTTTCATGGAGGAACCTTGGACAAATTAACCAGTTACTGTAATGATAAATAACTGGTGTCTGAATTGGCTTCCGCCCTCCTCCCTCCCCATTCATTTTTCCTTGTGTGTCGTGCCTTTTAGATTATGAACTTGTGGCCGGGTACTCTGTAATTACTGATCGAATAAGCCACTCTGGAAGGTTTTTGGTTTGATTTTTTTGCTGAAGAACATAACAAAAAATGCTTTAAAATAAGCTTCTGAGGAATTCCCATGTATGTTGGAATCAAATGTGGAAAAACCATTGCTCAATATAGCAAGGTGTCTTTTCCAAAGTTGTTGGACTGCAAACCCCATAATTCCCAGCCATGGGCCACGGTGGCTAAGGCTGCTGGGGATCGGAGTCTGGAGGACCATGAGCTTCCCATGTATTTGCTACAGGCGAGTGGCACTGTGGGTTAAACCACAGAGCCTAGGGCTTGCCGATCAGAAGGTCGGCGGTTCGAATCCCCGTGACGGGGTGAGCTCCCGTTGCTCAGTCCCAGCTCCTGCCAACCTAGCAGTTCGAAAGCACAAGTGCAAGTAGATAAATAGGTACTGCTCTGGCGGGAAGGTAAACGGCGTTTCCATGTGCTGCTCTGGTTCGCCAGAAGCGGCTTAGTCATGCTGGTCACATGACCTGGAAACTGTACGCCAGCTCCCTCGGCCAGTAACACGAGATGAGCGTCGCAACCCCAGAGTCGGTCACGACTGGACCTAATGGTCAGGGGTCCCTTACCTTCCTTTAAAACCAGCTATGAATCCATGCAGTTGGATCTGTGGAGCAGGTCAGTGGGGGGGAGGTTTCACCTGTTCTCTCTTCTCACATCACCTGTATCCAAATATTAAGAGAGAATTCCTCAGGCTTGTTTTCAAACAGGCTTGTTTTTAAACCGGGTGAATATGAAATACCAGAGATAAATTATTAACAGGAAAGGTGTGCTTGTTTGCATTCCTTCCAGCTAAATTATGTCACGGCTTTACAGGAAAAAAAATGGTCTTATTACCACAGGTTTTTCTGGGCTTTTCTGCCTTCTTGATGTTTTGATGGATCTTTCAATTTTGTAACATAAAATGAGAAAAGTTGAGGGTAATAAAACTTAAATAAACTCAATCATCAGTCTTTATACACACAAAATCTAATAGCTGTGTGACCCATAAATGCGTTAACAAAATGCTATTACGTAAAAATTTGAGTTGAACCTTGTAATAGAAATGATAGGAAGAAACAAAGATCCAGAAAATGAATAGCATATAACTAAAACAGATCAATTTATAAACACAGGATACAGTCATACCTCGGTTTAAGCACGCCTCGGTTTGAGTATTTTCAGTTTAAGTACTCCGCGTACCTGTCTGGAACGGATTAATCCACTTTCCATTACTTTCAATGGGAAAGTTCGCTTCAGGTTAAGTACGCTTCAGGTTAAGTACAGACTTCTGGAACCAATTGTGTTTGTAAACCGAGGTACCACTGTATATCAATTTGAACTGCCGATACATCGTGGTGGCTGGGAAGCCACAATGTATCGGCAACTCAAAAAATCTGAAACCGATATTGCGATGTGAACGCCATACTGGGTTTCAGACAATAAATCGCAGTATCACCAGCCCTCCTCTTAAGGACTGCCCACATAGTCATTATGCAAGAGAGCAAATATCAGCTGGCATGCCGGCAAAGACTTTGTGCATCGTAGATAAAAGCTGAGCGAGCTTTATTCAGAGGTTGTTGGCTCAGACACTGAAGAAAAAGTCACAATTAGTCATTTCTTCCAGATTTTTCAGAGCGAGATCCAGCCAAAGTGAAGAGCTTTGAGGCTCATGCCTTAAGCATGTGCTTAAATTTGCCCATTGAAATCAATGCGCCCGTGATGTTACAAAATCCAAATTACCCAACTTTTCCTTTCGTTAGGTAATAAAATGTGCAAGAACAGCACTGTTCACCTGAGGCGACTTTGCAACAGTCCCAGACCTAGCGACTCCAAATCCATAGATTCCTATCAAAGTTTCTGGCTTCAATGTCAGTCACGGGTCATGTCAGCAACGAGTCACCTTGCATTGTAAGGATGATATTGAATGCAGATCCATTCAGGTCAGCTGTTAGGGAGGAGTTCCCCTCCCCCCTGTTCTTCTTACAGAAAGTCTTTTTTTCTTTTTCCGGCCTTCTACCTTCCTTAGGATGCAGACCAGTGTGTGGCTTGTGCCCATTACAAAGATGGCCCCTACTGCGTGGAGCAGTGTCCCAGCGGCGTGAAGGTGGACGGTTCTTTCGTACCCATCTGGAAGTATCCCGATGGGGAAGGCATGTGTCAGATCTGCCCGACCAACTGCACCCACTCGTGAGTTTCCAACATGGTTAATAGTAATAATAATAATACATTTATTATTTATACCCCACCCATCTGGCTGGCTTTCCCCAGCCACTCTGGGCGGCTTCCAACAAAATAAAGTACAATAATTCATCAAATATTTAAAGCTTCCCTGAACAGGGCTGCCTTCAGATGTCTTCTAAAAGTTGGATAGTTGTTTATTTCCTTGACATCTGATGGGAGGGTGCCACTACCGAGAAGGCCCTCTGCCTGGTTCCCTGCAACTTGGCTTCTTGCAACGAGGGAACCGCCAAAAGGCCCTTGGTGCTAGACCTCAGTGTCCGGGCAGAACGCTGGGGGTGGAGACGCTCCTTCAGGTATATAGGACCAAGGCCGTTTAGGGCTTTAAAGGTCAGCACCAACACTTTGAATTGTGCTTGGAAACGTACTGGGAGCCAATGTAGGTCTTTCAAGACCGGTGTTATGTGGTCTCAGCGGCCACTCCCAGTCACCAGTCTAGCTGCCGCATTCTGGATTGTGCGGGGTCCTGCTGGAAAAGAGGCACCAGCACCTTTGCCTAGTGGGTGATGGGAAGTGGGGAGGAAGAAATGCTAAGGCTGTTAGCAGTTTGCTCTCTGAAGAGCACACCTTCTGTATAATTTAGCAAGTAATCGTTTTGACTTCTGTCAGCCTTTTACTTGGCTGCCCTGGAGCGACACCAAAAATCTGCTGCCCAAGGTGTCCTCATCGCCACCTGCCTCTATACGGGCTTTGATGAAACAAGGTCAGCAAACGAAAATTAAAAGTTTTTTTTTAAGCCGCCTTTAAATTTTGGCTCTAGAAATGTCTTCTGTGGCTTGTGATAACTGCATGTGTCCAGAAGCTCATGAAGCCTTGCAAACTTTTATTCAGTTGTCTTCTTTTTTATATATATAATTTTTTATCTGATTTTAAAAAAACATAAACATACGGCAAAAAACAATTCAAAATCCAAAGATCGAGATTACTCTGAATCTCCCGACTTCCTCCCATCCCTTCCATGGGTCCAAATGATAATATTTACAACTGCATATCAATACTGTCCCAAGTTTTATCCGTCCAAATTATCCATACTTTCCGTTAGTTTACAAGTGTGGTTAAAATCCTGCTAATGTTTTAACCTGCTTACAATGTTCTCGTAAATAGATTGTAAACTTTTCCCATTCTTTTTTAAAGTTCTTGCCCTCTTGATTTCTAAGCTTCCCAGTTAATTTTGCCTTTTCAGCATAGTCCATCAACTTGGTTTGCCAGTCTTCTCTGGTCAGGGTTATTTCTTCCTTCCATCTCTGGGCTAGTAGTATCCGTGCGGCTGTTGTCGCATACAACAAACTTTTTATTCAGTTGCCCATCTCCTTCATTCTGCTCTACTGAACATTATTATGCTTGTTACACTTTATAATCAGATTGCTTTTAGTTATCCACACTTTGTATTTATCAGTCGTTTCAATCAGTTAAAAAAATGCAAAAGTGAAAAAGAAATTAAAATTGCCTAAATGTTTGCAAGTAGCGAGCTGTATTCTGTTCTGGCACCTGTTGTTTCCCCTTAACAAGTGAAGTGGTATTTCTTAAATGGTTGTGTGATACAACTTGGTGTTTCCTTTTCCAGGTGTACAATACGGGATGAACGTGGCTGCCCCGTGGATCAGAAACCCAGGTATTACATTTCAGCTCATTTTCATTTATATCCCATGTGTCTTCTGTTGGAAGTCAAGATGGTATGCAAGCCTATACAAAGTATAAAGTGTCTTGTAATATATGGGGGGAAAATGTGTCCAGTAGCACCTTGGAGACCAACTAAGTTTGTTCTTGGTATAAGCCAGGCATCCCCAAACTCCAGATGTTTTGGACTACAATTCCCATCATCCCTGACCACTGGACTTCTTAGCTAGGGATCATGGGAGTTGTAGGCCAAAACATCTGGAGGGCCGCAGTTTGGGGATGCTTGGTATAAGCTTTCGTGTGCATGCACACTTCTTCAGATACACGTATGTTACTGAAGTTACTGAACATGGAAGATTTCTGGGCACAATCATAAGTACGAAGTCCATGTTAAGAGCCATGAATATGTGTGATCAGGGAATTAAATATTCTGCGAAACCTCAGCTTTCAATTACAAAAAAGCTTGTATTTGAAAGGATGTTTTCCTGTCCCCATGACGGTCCCCATGATGAGCTGAATGTGGTACAGAAAAAGTAAATAGCCACAAATTTGGAAAGATTCGCTGGAGAGATAGAGATTATTCAGTAAAAACCAATAAACTTGTGGCACCCTAAAGACTGACACATTTATTATGCCATATGCTTTTGAGGGCCAGGATCCACTTCATCAGATGCATGAAGTCACAAATTGGCAGACAAATGGACGGTCCGGGAATCAGCATGTTTTTACATGAGTAGAATGTGTCCTTTTATTTCAAATGCATCTCTGGGTTTTTTGTGGGGCCTGCCTGGTGTTTTTGCATGAGTAGAATGTGTCCTTTTATTTCAAATGCATCTCTGGGTTATTTGTGGGGCATAGGAATTCGTTCATTTTTTCCCCCAAAATATAGTCCGGCCCCCCACAAGGTCTGAGGGACAGTGGACCGGCCCCCTGCTAAAAAAGTTTGCTGACCCCTGCTCTAGAGGCTCTCAGTTTATATTTCAGTTTCTCTGGTAGGGCTGATTCCCACACCTTCGTGTGCCTGTGAAAAAATATCCGCTCCGGCTAGTTCCCACCAGAATCGGGTTATTGTGGCTGTGGCATACGGAGAGTCCATTGTTGTTGAAATATAAATAAAAACCACGAGGGATGAAAATTAGCCATAACATCAGGAGAGACTGCTGACTTTCCTTGAGTGTTCCACGGTTCACTCAAAGGCCTGAGGAATTGGGCAGGTCTCTAATTGGCACTTGAAACTCCCAAAAAAGTTTCTCTCGGCAACTCATCCTCCTCACTTTCTCTGCTTGGTTAAGCCCTGCCTGGCGCAGCTTCTCTGCCTGCCTGCCGGTTCGCATCCCCTGAAAGTTGCAGGCGAAGTTGGCTACCCCTGCTTCAGGCTTTCCCCCTTTTCTCTCTGTCCTCTTCCAGCCAGGCTACGTCCATTACAGCTGGGGTGGTGGGTGCTGCGCTCGTCCTCGTTCTCTTGTCCATCATCATCATTTGCATCAAGCGCCGGAAGCAGCAAGAGCGGAAGCACACTCTGCGGCGTCTCCTGCAAGAGACAGAGGTAGGGTTTGGCGGCCGTAACCTCTTTCCTCCTGGGGTGGGGTTGTGGGGAGAGCCTGCAACAGAGCTCCTGGGAGATTTGGCACAGTGCTTCTGAACTTTAGCAGCCTTTTAAGAAGCGCTGCTTTATTTCCCCATGTGGGGAATTGCCTCCCTGTACGTTCCATGCTCAATGGAACCTCCATGTATAGGGGCAGTGTATCTCTGAATATGAAATGCTGCCAGACGTTTCCGGAGAAGGCGTTCATCTTCATGCTCTGCTTCTGAACTTCGGCAGACAGCTGACAGAAAGCTAGATAAGACAGCTGCTTCCCTGCTGTGGATGTATAAAAAAACCCTAAATGTATAAATAGTCCGAAAGGGAACTCCCCGCTGAATAATCTCCCAAGCACTGTTTTGTTCTCATTCTTCTCAATGTCCCCCCAAATAATTTTATTACATACTTGTACGGGAGACTAACTAGGGGGCAGTGGAATCATAGAGTTGGAAGGGACCTCAAAACTCCTCTAGTTCATCCCCTACTGATGTGGGAAATCCACTGCTACGTTACCCCTAGTAGGTGGCCATAAACCTCTACTTAACCCCCCCCTGCACCCCTCCTCACTTTCTTTGACGCTGTTAGTTGGTGGAGCCATTGACACCCAGCGGAGCTCTGCCTAACCAGGCACAGATGCGTATTCTCAAGGAGACGGAACTGAAAAAAGTCAAGGTGTTGGGGTCAGGCGCTTTTGGAACGGTGTACAAGGTGAGGAGCGCTGGATTAGATTTGCTGCATGGGCAGGTGGCGCGGGAAAGCCCTTGGCTGGGAACCCAACAGCTTGAGGACTTTGGAAACCTTTTCAGAGACTTGGTTTGAACTATCAAGCCTTGAATCCTGTTCCTCATTCACTCAGGATCCAAGTGTCTCCTTTCCACAAAATGTTCCCGTTCCAGGTGGTGATCGCATCTTCCCAGCAGCCATTAAGTTGGTACCTGGGGGTGGGGGTGGGGATGTGATTCCCTTTGTCAGCTAGAAGGGCCACTGCAATTTAACTTAAGAGTTCTGTCTGGGCTGCTGCTGTGTGCAAGTGCCTCTGGCACACCATGATGTCCCACAATCACATTTTTAGCCTGCGGTGGCTTCTGCATTGCCACACTAGGCCACATCTTTCAATTCGGAGTTTTAGTGCCGCAAGTAACGAGCCTCTCTCTCTTTCCTCCTGCCGCTCGTGCCCTTGGTGCTTCGTGCGGCGCTGCTTCACGCTTTGTCAGCGCTGCAGCCGCCACCGCTTCTGGGCACCCACCCGACCCCGCAGGCTTCCTCCTCCTGCCGCGGCCGGCATTGCAGGAGCTGGTTCCTGCTGGCTGGTGCTCCGTGCGGCACTGCTGCACGCTTTATTGGCACTAAAGCAGCCACCGCCGCTTCCGGGCACTGACCCGACCCGGCAGGCTTCCTCCTCCTGTCGCGGCCGGCATGCTGGGTCCTGCTAGCTGGTGCGGAAGTATGGCTTATTTTCGGGGTATGTCTTATAGCTCTCAAATGGTTAAAAACCCTGCCATGGCTTACTTTCTGACTACGTATTAAAAAAGGGGAAACACGGTAGTAGGCAGTCTCCTTCCCATATCCCTGTAATCATCATCATAATCTTAAAAAAACAAAACCCGGTGCATTTCTTTATCTTGCTCTCTTTCTCTTAACCATCCATGCAGGGAATTTGGATTCCAGATGGCGAGAGTGTGAAGATCCCAGTGGCCATCAAAGTCTTGCGGGAAAACACCTCGCCCAAAGCCAACAAGGAGATTTTGGATGTGAGTGAGGAAGGCGCAGTGACCCCTCTTAATCCGGGTTTGGATTTGCAGCCCAGTGGCTAAAGCTGAACCAGGGACAAGGTCCCTGAGGCTCAAGATTTTAACTGAGAATAATCACAGTATTTTTTTCGTGCCATAGGACGCACCTGGCCATAGGACGCACCTAGTTTTTAGAGTAGGAAAACAAGGGGGAAAAACATTTTGCTTTCTTGAATTGTCCTAGGCATAGCAGCCAACTCCTAAAGGCCTAGGTGCCTTTGCCGCCCCCCCCCCATTAAATATTTGAGGAAGCTTATTTTGCAAAGGGGGAAAGCTCCATTTTTTTAAAGGATCAGCTCAAAGTTGTGCAGCTTTTTTTTGCAAATGGGAAAAGCCCCGGGTTTTTTGGGGGGTGGGGTTCAGCTCAGAGTTGTGCATCTTTTTTGCAAAGGGGGAAAGCTTTTTTAGGATCAGCTCAAAGTTGCTGAGTTTCTTTGCAAAGGGAAAAAAATCCTGTTTTTAATGGGGTTCAACTCACAGTTCTGCAGCTTCTTCTATAAGAAAGGAAAGGGACCCATTTCTACAGTTTCCAGGCAGATAATCTTATCAGCCAGTCACATGTCTGCCTCTGCAGACAACAATTGAGGCCTAGGCAAGGGGCCGGGAAGGGAGCTAACTCTCTTATCTCCCTCCCCTATCTCTTGCAATAAGCTGCTGAGCGGGTTCTTTTCTCTTTCCCTCTTGTTAGCCTTTAGCTCTTTCTTTTTTTCTTTTTCTGTTTGAAAAAGCACGATCGGCCTTTAGCCCCTGGGCAATTCGGCTCCAGGGACCACACATTCGCTCCATAAGACGCACAGACATTTCCTCTTACTTTTTAGGAGGAAAAAAGTGCGTCTTTTGGAACAAAAAATACGGTACACTGTTTCCTGATGCACCACTTGTACTGTAAGCCTAAACGACTGCACAAGAAAGTGTGGGAAAATCCACCCAAGCAGCTCAGTGAGGCAATGCACTATGACTAAAAGAACAAAAACAATCAAGGTGGTGCAACGGGAATAAAACGCTAACAGCAGTTTGAATAAGAATGAAACAGTGTATGTGTGTGTGCCTGTGTGCGCGCAACTATGTGTACACACACACAGAGGCACACACATTAATAATGATGACCAGACCAAACCTTGCCTCCTCTGAAGATTTTACGACCTCCAATCGTAAATCTTGAGGGTGGCCCAGCAACATTTCCTTGTGTGTATGCTAGCTCTTAAGGCAGAGTGACGATCGCACAGCTTGTTGAAAGGATCAAGTTGCGCAGGGCCGATGGCAATAAAACACTCATGGAAGCCGTAAAGCTCAGTCAAGCATTGTTTACTTGAAAGGCAACACCAATCTTGATGGTAGAAGACTTATTTGCAACTTTACTACAATGCAGATAGTAAGGCACGCTTGAGTTGTACGTGCTGCCTGCACTCAGCTCAGCAGTCTCTCCTCTGTAGGAATCACACATGTCCACAGATAAGTGCTCCACCGCTATTTATAGTTGCTGTAGACTAGGCAATCTTGCACCTCAATGCTTCGAGAATCTTCTCACAGTTTCTGGAAACGGACGGCGCTTTCTCGCTTGCTCTAACATCCTCTTGGGACTTCCCTCCAGCCCACCTAGTTGAAAAGCAGCTTAAGTGCCGTAGCTGCAGCTGCTGTTCTAACTGCAGAGCACATGAGCATCAAGTTGAAGATAAATTGATAACTACCAGTTCACTGCACTGGGTCAACGGGTTCAAAAGATCCCAGCATCTCCCAGCAGAGCAAAGCAAAACCAGGAGAAACGGAGAAGGAGGAATATGCTGCGCCTTCCAAAGTTGTAGTTCAAAAACATCTGGAGGGCCACAGATTCTTCACTCCTGTTGTATGAAGATCACACACTACCCCTGATATTGTCTCAGTGTGCCAGATGCCAGTGTGGAATCCATGGGGCTTGTTGTCCAGAACAGGGATGGAGAACTCCCCCCCCTCCAAATAATATTTATTAATTTTCAAACAATTCAAAATACAAAAATTGGCAAAAACAAAACATAAAAGGGGGGGGAGAAAAAGAAAAACATTATCAATTCTTACATTGAATTAACATTGTGGACTTCCTTGATTCCCCCCACACGGTCCAAATAATAATAATAATAATAATAATAATAATAATAATAATTTATTTATACCCTGCCCATCTGGCTGGGTTTCCCCAGCGTCTCTGGGCGGCTTCCAACAGAAGAATAAAATAATTGATTAAAGATTAAAAGCCTCCCTAAACAGGGCTGCCTTCAGATGTCTTCTAAAAATCTGGTAGCTGTTTTTCTTTTTGACATCTGATGGGAGGGTGTTCCACAGGGCAGGCGCCACTGTCTAAATTGAGCAATTTTCCTTTATCATCTTAAATCATTCTATCACATTTTTTTCCATTATCTCACAACCAATTCTAATCTAAAACAGAACATCAACTATCCTCAACCTATAAATTCATTAATTAATCTAAATCTAAATTTATTTTTCCATCCATCTCTGTTTCTTCCCTTAGCCTCAAAATTTCTACCCCAATTTTTTAAAAAATACATTCAGATATTATTTCTTCTATCGTAATAGCCTTTAACCACTTATATCTAATTCTACCCCCCTTCCTCTGGACTCCGGGTCTCCCAGATGCATCAGCCAGCTCCATAAGTCATTCCAGTTCGGACCACCTTAACCAGTCAGAAAATAACCCATTTTTACTCCTCATCCCACTCCCACTCTTTCGCCGCCTATCCACCACTCTCCCGTCTTTACCTGCTGTGCCCCCCTTCCCCGTTTTCTAACTGTAGCACAATACCGCCCAGCTTTGTTTCCACCTTTCATCCCTATCTCAATTCTTATTCCCTTTAAATTCTGGCCCCGGTATGGATTCTGCCCTCCCTCTCTCACTAGGAGGACATTATTCCATGCTGTTTTTTTCTTTGGAGACTCCTTGAATCACAGGGATGGAGAACTTGTCCTCCAGATGTTGTTGGACTGCAACTCCCATCAGCCCCAGCCAGCATGGCCAAAGGGTCAGGGATGATGGGACCTGGAGTCAAAACAACACCTGGAGGGCACCACATCTGGTAACCCTGCAATCGAGAGATACTGTCGAAAATGGCGCAGGAGGGGGTGGGGCAGTAAGATGATGGAGAATAAGCCTTGAAAGCAAAAATTGTGGGCCTCTCCTTTAAAGCAGTGCAACCAGACCTTTATGTCAGTTTGGAGCTGAGAAATAGACCTCTAATAAAATATTAACTCCACCCTTCCCTATATGCTCAGGATTTCCCCGGGTGAAAATGTCACCGAAATTCCTCCAGTTGACTTAATTGTCACGCAGGACACATAAGCACATCTCATCTCAGCATCTTCTCAAAGCCAAGCCAAGGATGTTGCGGTTTCTCCATTTGCTGTGCTTCCTGGCAGATCTTTTCTGCCTCTTGCCAGGTGCAACATGCTCTCCACCAATTCTCCTCATTATCCTGGGAATGCCGCAGATTCAAAACAGTCTATAAACACTTTTTGTTGGCCAAAGTTACAAGCAACTTACACGGACTTCCCCGTCGTCGTCACTCATTTTTTTTTTTTGCCGTGGCTGAATCCAGCAATTCCTGGAGTCTAGTGGGACTGGATTAACAACCCCTCCTGGATGTGTTCCCTCAAACACACTGCTCCCTCACCCCCAGAGGGATAGAAACCTCTCCTTGAAGTCTGGCCCGTGTGAGTTCTTCTCCCTGATCTCCATCACTGTTTCTTTCCTCTCCAGGAGGCTTATGTCATGGCCGGGGTAGGCAGCCCTTACGTATCGCGGCTGTTGGGGATCTGCCTCACCTCCACGGTGCAGCTGGTTACTCAGCTCATGCCCTACGGCTGCCTGCTGGACTACGTGAGGGAGAACAAGGACCGCATCGGATCCCAGGACCTCCTCAATTGGTGTGTGCAGATAGCAAAGGTAGGCAGAGCTTCAGTGCAGGGGGCGTGGCTTCATGGTGATTGTCCGCCTGGCAGGCGACTTTGCCTAGCCAGTTGTATTCCGCCCTTTTCAGGACCCGCCTCCTCTCCTCGCCCACGTTCAGTTGTCCTTGCTTTATCCTCCCCCATCTTTCTCCTCTTTAAAGGTGGGGGTGGTAGAATCACAAACCGACAATCAAAGAAGAAAATAGGGTCACGGTGGAGGTGCTAACTGAAGAGAGCTGCATTGTGAGGGATCGCGTGAAGGAGTGTCTCCACCCCCATCGTTCTGCCCGGACACTGAGGTCCAGTACTGAGGGCCTTCTGCCGGTTCCCTCGTTGCGAGAAGCCAAGTTGCAGGGAACCAGGCAGAGGGCCTTCTCGGTAGTGGCGCCCACCCTGTGGAACGCCCTCCCACCAGATGTCAAAGAGAAAAACAGCTACCAGATTTTTAGAAGACATCTGAAGGCAGCCCTGTTTAGAGAGGCTTTTAATCTTTAATCAATTGTTTTATTATTCTGTTGCAAGCTGCCCAGAGTGG
Organism: Zootoca vivipara; assembly: GCF_963506605.1. Classification (NCBI taxonomy): domain Eukaryota; kingdom Metazoa; phylum Chordata; class Lepidosauria; order Squamata; family Lacertidae; genus Zootoca; species Zootoca vivipara. The sequence continues at coordinate 25,686,197 of NC_083288.1, read as the reverse complement.
CTGGGAAAACCCAGCCAGATGGGCGGGGTATAAATAATAAATTATTATTATTATTGTGGCTGGTGATGTTGGCGGGCTCATTACAGAACAGGCTTTCCTGTGCTTATATGAACCACTCCAAAGGGAGGACTTCAGCAAGTGACACTTGTCCCAGCACTGCGGTATTAAAATGGACGTAACTTGCTGAAATTCTTCCTCCTCCACAAATACAAGTGCCTCGCTGAATCGAGTGCTCTTGGGAGGAAACGCAGAATATGTGCATCCAGTCTCTCTCTGCATTTTAAATTTGCAGCAAGTTCCTAGTCCTTATGAGTTCAGCCCCCTGATCCCAGCTTTTAACAAGCCACTTATATTTAGGCTTATTGCCTGCAAATCCATCCACACGCACCCCTCACTGCCGCTCCTAAAGCATTGACATTTGCAGAGATGTGAAGTGTATAATCCAACATAACTTAATGGTAGAATGTGTGCTCTGCTTGCAAAAGATCAATTCCTGGTATCTCCAGTTAGAGGAATGACAGCAGGACTGAGTATAACTTCTGTCTGAGATATTAGAAAGCTGTTCTCCGATAGTACTGAGCTACAGGGAACGGTTGCCTGGTTTAGTATAAAGTAGCTTTGTATTTTCAAGCATATTTTTTGTTTGTTTTGTAAGCTGCTGAAAAGGAATAAACTAGTTGAGTCATGCATGGAGGGTAGGAGAACACCCACAGGAACCCTCCTTTCACTGCTGCAAGCAAGTTTAGCAAGTTTGTGTCGATGCCACAGAAATTAGAAATTGATGTTAACTATTTTCTCCACTTCTGCAGTTGAGACGGAGGGTGCGTGGCATCTATTATTGCACCTATGTGTTTTTAAGAGCTCTAGAAACAGCTCCCCTTGGCTCAACTTTAAGGGGATAGTTACCAGCATTTCTTCATTCTCTCTCAGGGTATGAACTACCTGGAGGATGTCCGCCTGGTCCACCGGGACTTAGCTGCCCGGAATGTCCTGGTGAAGAGCCCAAACCACGTGAAGATCACAGATTTTGGTTTGGCTCGGCTGCTGGACATCGATGAGACAGAATATCATGCCGACGGAGGGAAGGTTGGTCAGAGAACACAGTTATGGAGCAAGTCCAGGGTGCACCTCCCTTTGAGGAGCACCCTAAACGTTGATCAGAATTGTTCAGAAATGGGTGGAGTTACATATCATTTGAGTAGTAGTAGAAGTGCACCGACACTGTTGGTTTTGTCTCCTCCGGGCAAATTTATTTATTTATTACATTTCTATTCCGCCTTTCCTCCAAGGAGCTCAAGGTGGCATATGTGGTTCTCTCCTCACCGAGTGAGCTGGATGGATGAGTGAGGATTTGCACCCTGGTCTCCCAGCACTCTGAACTACTAGGCCAAGCATCCCCAAACTTTGGCTCTCCAGATGTTCTGGACTACATTTCCCATCATCCCTGACCACTGGTCCTCTTAGCTAGGGATCATAGGAGTTGTAGGCCAAAACCTTCTGGAGGGCCGCAGTTTGGGGATGCCTGTACTAGGCAGTAAATGGGAAAGTGCCTTATACCAACTCAAGACAGTTGGACCATGTAGGTTGGTATTGTCTACATCAGTGGTAACCAATGTGGCACCCTCCAGATGATGTTGGACAAAGACTCATCATCTCTTGCTGGTTGGGGCTGATGGGACCTGACAGTGCTTTTTTCTGGGGGACGGACGGACGCAGGGGTACCCCTAAACATTTTGTGAATCTAAGTTTGGCCTCATTGAGGGGCAGTATTTCAATATGAGTAGGAAAATGAGAGTACCTCTAAACATTTTTTTTAATAGAAAAAAAGCACTGGGACCTGAACAACATCTGGTGGGGGCACCATGTTGGCTAACCCCAGTCTACATTGACAGGCAATGACTCTTCTGGTTCTCAGGGTGGTCTTGCCCAGTCCTGCTTGGAGGTGGCAGGGCTTAAGGTTTTGCATGTAAAGCAGGTGCTGTACCACTGTACTGTATCAGGCCTGGTTCTTATAAACAACAGCTGAAGTAGTGAGCCTGTGTCTGAGATGCAACACGTGATCGAATGATTCTGCAGGCAAAGCAATTCTCTCTCTCTCTCTCTCTCTCTCTCTAGAAAATGAGCCTGTTGGAGAAAAGGTCTGTGACCTACCTCTTAGCTTGGCATGCTTGCTTTCTATATACAGGGAGAACGTTCTCTGTGAAGGAGGATTCCATCCTGTGTCCCTAGGCTTGCCCTCTTGTGGTGGTACCGCCCAGGCGCAGATTGACTAGCTCCCTGAGAACTAGGCCCATAAGCCAGTGTGGTGTAGTGGTTAAGAGCGGTAGACTCGTAATCTGGGGAACCGGGTTCGCGTCTCCGCTCCTCCACATGCAGCTCCTTGGGCTAGTCACACTTCTCTGAAGTCTCTCAGCCTCACTCACCTCACAGAGTGTTTGTTGTGGGGGAGGAAGGGAAAGGAGAATGTTAGCCGCTTTGAGACTCCTTAGGGTACTGATAAAGCGGGATATCAAATCCAAACTCCTCTTCTTCTTCTGTTCTCCTGCCCCACACAAACACACACAGCTGCTGCTTGGAACCAACCCACAAGAGGGATGGTTTGATGCCACAGTGGTAAACTTTGTGCCATTTGCCTTGCCCAGGTACCTATCAAATGGATGGCCCTGGAGTCCATCTTGCGCAGGCGTTTCACACACCAAAGCGACGTGTGGAGCTATGGTAAGTGGGGGCTCGTGGGGACCCTCCTGTTCGTTCCTGCGGTGAGACGTCAGCTGGCGCTTGACGGGACCCCCTTGCCTGTCTCTCCAGGTGTGACTGTGTGGGAGCTGATGACTTTTGGAGCCAAGCCGTATGATGGAATCCCAGCCCGAGAGATCCCTGACCTGCTGGAGAAAGGGGAGAGGTTACCACAGCCTCCCATCTGCACCATTGATGTCTACATGATCATGGTGAAATGTAAGAAGCTAGAGGTCTTGCATGAAAGGAAAAACGGTTGCAATAAAATTAGGAGCAAGGGGTGCAAGGCCCTTGGTTACTGCAGCCTTTGTTGTCGCTGGCAGCCCATAGCCCTTAAAGGGAAGTGGAGTGCCAGCAAGTTGAGCTATACATTTTCTTGGAGGATCTTGATCAGGCATCCCAAAACTGCGGCCCTCCAGATGTTTTGGCCTACAACTCCCATGATTCCTAGCTAACAGGACCAGTGGCTGGGGAAGATGGGAATTGTAGTCCAAAACACCTGGAGGGCCGAAGTTTGGGGATGCCTGATCTTGATGGTGCCTCCTAAGAAAGTCTGCATCTTTGAACTTGTGTTTTCTGGCGTTTGAACCTTTTGGCTAAACGTTTGTATTCAGAGCTTGAAAGCTCGTTTTACAAAGGAGCTGGTTCCAGTTCCCATTTGTCCTTTGACAAAATGAACTAGTTAGGTTCGTGTTCAGTAGCCAGTTCAATTCAACTTCACCCAGTGGATCCTCGGCACGTTTTTTTAAATTATTAAAGATTTTCTTGATTTACAAAAATATGTGCAACGTCTCTCATAACATTTTTACAAATCAGTTTCATTTGTTGAGACACATCGGCACGTTTGTTTTTCAACATTCATAATGTTACAAGCTGCTGTGCTGAAGTATAAAATATACTTAAGAAAATACCAAAACACACAGCCAAATGTGAATGGTTTAATTTATTTCCCCCAACAATTGTGGTGTTTAATCTTAAAGGCCCAAAGTTTCCGAAGAGTAAAGAAAAGCACACATATAAGATAATGAAGATGAACTAGAAATCATTCAGAGTTCTAGCCCCAAATGAACTTAATTCATATGCGGTTTACCTGTCAATTATGGGAGCTACCTTCAGGGATAGTTTAGGTAATTTTTGAGTAATTCAGTGAACTTGATTAAACCGAACTAATTCATTCCAAGTGCTGGCTGTGCTTGCTCCACAGGTTGGATGATCGACTCGGAATGCAGGCCCAAGTTCCGAGAACTGGTCACGGAATTCACGCGAATGGCCAGGGATCCACAGCGTTTCGTGGTCATCCAGGTGAGCCAGGAGTGGTGGTAGGGAAAGCCTCTCTCATCCTGCCAAGACCTAGGCTGTGTTCAAAGGGATTTTTCCTCCACTGTGTTAAATTAGCTTTTATGAAAGATTTTCTTATGTTGCAAAATGGACAAATAAGCAGAGAAAAGTTCAATTGGGGGAAGAGAGAGGGAGGGAGGGAGAAAAATGGGGGTTGTTGTTATTTCATTCTATTGCCTAGTGTTAGTGTAGGGATTGTGTCAGTGTCATGTGAATAGATCCTTTGTGTACACACACACACACACACACACAGTGAGAGGTTAGGGGGTCCAGAACTTGGTTGGTTGTGTTAAGTTGGTTGCAGTGTGGCTTGTTTGTATGTATGTGTGTGGTGGGCCAGGGGTCGGTTGTTGGGTCATGTTAGCCACATTGATTCATTATTTGTTGTTGTTGTTGTTGTTGTTGTTGTTGTTGTTGCTGCTGCTGCTGCTGAGATAGGTCATTGTCCTGTTGTGCTGTGTATGTGATGGGAACCATACTGGAATGAAGGTGTCCTCCTTTGCTTGTTCCCATGCTAGTTTAAGTTTGTTGGTTAGCTTTTCTAGTAGGGGATTTTCCTTCACTAAGCATCTTGCTCAGCTGTAGGTAAATGGTGGGAGGGAAGGAATAAACACAAGAGCGTAAAACGTCCCTTGCCGGAGCAGACCAAACCCATCTAGTCCACCCTCCTGCCTCAAAAACAGTGTTCAACTAGATACCTCCAGGAAGCCCACAAACAGGCCATGAAGGGAACAGCTCGCAGCTGGTGTAATCTACTGCTAGGAGAAGCAAGGCATTGCCAAAAGCGAGGAGTGATGCTGATGGCATCTGCGGTTGCGGAGACTGATAGCTGCTGCTGCTGCTGCTACAGTCATTTGGAGGCTTCTGAACACATATACTGTCTGACTCCTGTTTTAACTGGGCCTGGGTGTATTAGAGTCTCTTCCATGCCTGGGATCAGATTGATCTGGGGGGAGGGAATTTTATTCCCAAACCAGCTTAACAAATGGCTGTTTGTGTATGGTGTTCTTTACCCACTTGTAGCATATGGTGTGGCTCACTTGTCTGAGTCCTCTGGAGTTAGAATGATGGAATTGTAGAGTTGAAAGGGATGATGAGGGCCATCTGGTTCAACCTCCTGCAATGCTTGAACCCACAACTCTGACAATAAAGAGTCTCGTGCTTTACCGACTGAGGTGTCCCAGGAGTTTATGCAGCTGCTAGTGGTGGTCTGTTTTCTAGGCACAAAAACAAATAGGCAACTGGGATCTGATTAGCGTTGCAGTTTTTATAGTGCCAATTGCCATTTCAGTAAGGACTCGTACGCTTCTTAAATCACAAAAAGAAGCATTTCCCAGCTGACTCTTGGAGGAGCTCTGTGCCTGGGCCACTTCTCACACTGCAAGATTCCTACAGAGAATGCACTGCTGTGCAGTACACCTGTACGTAGATAGTACTTGCCTCCAACAGGGTTAGCAGGCACACATTCATGTTTTGTGTGGAAAATCTCAGTTGGCTGTTAAGGTGGCATGTGTCCAGGTCTATACTGGGGTTTGACACTAGGTGGACATGGCTTCTGTCTGGGAGAGATTTGACCTTCTGCCCTACTGCCCCTTGTTGTTCTTGTGGTTTGTGTCCCCTACCCAAAGTGGCAAATTTCTTTGCTTACTTTAGACACAGAGGTGAAACAAAACGTTCCAGATGTAGGGCTAACTTAGGGCTTTCCCACACTTCCTCTTGTCCTGCTGCTTTCCCCAGGGGGAAACTGCTCTTTAGCATTCGCTCAGAGCAAGTGGCAATTTGAGTTTTCCCCGGATAGTCATTTGTTCTGATCTATTGCTAAGGGACGCAGGTGGCGCTGTGGGTTAAACCACAGAGCCTAGGGCTTGCCGATCAGAAGGTCGGCGGTTTGAATCCCCGCAACGGGGTGAGCTCCCGTTGCTCGGTCCCAGCTCCTGCCAACCTAGCAGTTCGAAAGCACGTCAAAGTGCAAGTAGATAAATAGGTACCGCTCCAGCGGGAAGGTAAACGGCGTTTCCGTGTGCTGCTCTGGTTCACCAGAAGCGGCTTTGTCATGCTGGCCACATGACCTGGAAGCTGTACGCCGATTCCCTCGGCCAATAACGCGAGATGAGCGCCGCAACCCCAGTCAGTCATGACTAGACCTAATGGTCAGGGGTCCCTTTACCTATTGCTAAGGAGTGGATTTCCCTTTGGAAAGGAATGAGGCAAGGAAAACCGCTTGGACCCAAGCTTTCTAGCCACGGCACAAGCAGAAGTTGGTGAACCCTTAGTGTCATAGAATTGCTAAGAGAGTGCACTAGGAACCCCATAATCCCCATTTCATATATTGCCACTTCTACGAAACAATTAGGTATTTTAGGTATCCCTCCCTCTCCCTCTCCCAGCCTCAGTCCACTCAACTGCCTTATGGGGATAATAATACTAACCTACTGTACAAGGTTGTTGTAAGAATTATGGAGAAGATGCTATGTGGACTACTTTGATGAACCCTAAGCCCACTCCTCCTGCAGGAGCAGTGGAATTCTCAAAGCCACAAATACTTACTGCTGTTTATTAGAACATGCATGTGCATTAATATTTCTGGTTGTTCCTCCTTGGCAGAACGATGATAAAATGGGTCTTGCCAGCCCCATAGACAGCACTTTCTACCGCACTTTGCTAGAGGAAGAAGACATGCAAGATCTGGTGGATGCCGAAGAGTACTTGGTACCCCACCAGGGCTTTTTCAATGGCGAGGCATCTGCTGACTATCGCTCTAGGATCCCCTCAAACAGGGTAAGCATGTGGCTGTTATCAGTTTACGGTGATAATGGACAAAACCAGTTTGTATCTTTCTCAGGCTGGACTTCCCAGTGGGCATGCCCTTCTCTCCTGTAAAGTGCATGTGCTGGAAACTCCTGTATGAAAGATGTCAATAAGCTTGCAAAAGAGAGAGGTGGTGACTAGCCAATAGCATACAGGCTGTATACAGAGTGAGTGGCGCTGCGGTCTAAACCACTGAGCCTCTTGGGCTTGCCAATCAGAAGGTTGGCGGTTTGAATCCCTGTGACGGGGTGAACTCCCGTTGCTCTGTCCCAGCTCCTGCCAACCTAGCAGTTCGAAAGCACGGCATTGCAAGTAGATAAATAGGTACTGCTGTGGTGGGAAGGTAAACAACATTTTCATGCGCTCTGATTTCGGTCACGGTGTTTCATTGTGCCAGAAGCGGTTTAGTCATGTTGGACACATGGCCCAGAAAGTTGCCTGTGGACAAACACCAGCTCCCTTAGCCTGAAAGTGAGATGAGTGCCACAACCCCATAGTCGCCTTTGACTGGACTTAACCGTCCAGGGGTCCTTTACCTTTTACCTTATACCCCCCAGCAAGACCACCTAGCTTTTTTTCGGGGGGGGGGGGGCAAAATCAGAGGGCTTGTGAACCTTCAGTGTGGCAGTTCAGCCAAGAAAGATTAGCCACCCTATCATAGAACTTCAGAGTATAATTCCCCTCCCCAGAATTTCAAATCTGCTTTCTTGCTGGCCAGGGCTGCAAAATGGTCCCTAAGCCTGAACTCTCAGCTTACACTTACCCTTGGCGATCAGGTTTCTCCTTGGCACGTGTTCTTCACAGGCAATGCTGAAGCACACACCTGTTTTTCCCCCCTTTCCAGAGTACCACAGAGACTCCAATGGATGAGGATGAACCCGAGCAACCAGCTCAGTACCCCTATTTGGGCCCGCCTCTCTTGGAAGAGCCAGGAGCTGTCATCCCTGACTTGCTCGAAGGGGACTATACAGGAAGCACTCTGCAGCGCTACTGCGAAGATCCCACTGGCGCCTCGATTAATGAAAACGAGAGCCCAGAAGCTAAGAACTACAATTCACCTGTGCCCTGCAGCATGGTTCCAGGTATGTGCCTTGTTCGTAATGTATGTACTTACAAAATTTTCAATTGGGGAGTCTTGAAAAGTGTTTTGGTGTGGGTTTTGTTTTGTTTCAAAAACAAGCTCCTAGCCCATGTGGCTGTGGATTGCCAGTAGCAAGTGCGGCGTCCTATTTGAGGACTTGGAAAGCCATGTTTGCTGTTAGTTTGGGTGGAAGGTTAGGGTCGCCAGACTCAATGAGGACAGGACTTCTGTTCCTTTAATTACCCTGCTCTCTTTTGAGTCTGGAAACCTTAAAGAGAAACCAGCAGACCCTTTACTTTGGAAATTAAACAAAGGGTCTTCTGGTATCTCTTTAAGGTTTCCAGACTCAAAAGAGAGCAGGGCAATTAAAGGCACAGAAGTCCTGTCCTCTATTGAGTCTGGCAACCCTATGGAAGGTTGGTGGAAGTCACTACGCCCTGGTTTCGGCCATTTGTTTTGGATTTTTCTTATCCCTGCAGAGTATGTGAACCAGCCAGAAAACGGCCTTCCATCCAGCAAAGGCCTTCGACCGCCAGGATCCACCCTAGAGAAGCCAAAGGGTCACTTGGGCAAGAACGGGCTCATCAAGGAACCAAAGAATGCCTTCCATAGCAGCAGCAGCTTCAGCAACGTGGTGGAAAACCCAGAGTACCTGACGCCCTGCAACCTCCCCCTGGCCGGCCCTTTGCCTCAGGCCTTTGACAATCTATATTACTGGAACCAGGAGACTCCCAAGAACAACCCAGCAGAGTTTTTTGCCGGCTCTGCCGCTCTTGCCACTAACAGCTTCGCCACCACGCCGACGGCAGAGAACCTGGAGTATCTAGGCCTGGCCGAATCGGTTACTCGCCCCAAGGACTTTGCGTGAGGATTCTTCCCCTGTCACCACGGAAACCTATTTTTGATATTTAGGCAGCTCAGGACACAAACGAACGAACTATTCATGCATGCAAGATGAGTGGGATTCACTATGGCCTTAGCACAGCCCTCTTGAGGCCTACTAGGCCGCTCCTTCTCGTCCTGGTAGTTGGGCGAAAGCACTTTGTTTGTGACAATCTCCTGCCATGCAGTTTGGGCAACCCAGCTCAACTGTCATTTGACATACAGCAGGCATGTACAACAGGACGATCACCGGGGTGCTCCTGATCGATCCCCCACCCCCCAAAAAAGCTCAACAACACTTGGCAATGACAGGGGGTAGATCACTGCCAGTTTTTTTAATACTGGGAGTAGATCTCAGTCTCTTGGGAGTTGGACGTGCCTGACATACAGGGGAAAAGGGCTGCTCTTCTGCCCCCTCTTCCTCTACCTTCGAATACAAGACAAAGAGGGTCAGACCACTGACTGGGCTAAAGAACTAAGAGGTGGAACGATACTTTTTATGGTACATTTTTAAAAAACAAAAACTTAAGGGTACTGACGGGTGGGGAGGGGGAGAACCATGAGATCATGTGTTGTAAAACAGGAGGGCAACGCATGGGTGTCGCATAAAACGGTGGTGTGTTTTCTATTATTGGTCATTTAATGACAGTGGTAAAAAGAGAATGTGCTTCCTTGACATTCAGGGGCACCTGCGTCCTTACAACAGAGTAAACTGGTGGGGGGGGGAGGGAATGGTGATGTTCCTTAAACACAACATCTTGGTGGGGTCTGGGGAGGAAGAAGAAAACAATGTTGCCTAGTGGCGAGAGCCCCCTGTGGTGTTCCTTGCCACCCATTTGCCCTCTCAAGAAGATTCCAGAAGAAGCAGGTGAGGAACTAGAACCAACTTCATTTCTAGGCTTGGACAGCTTGGCAAACTTTCCCATTGTCAACTGAGAACAGTTGAGCATCTTAATTAAGAGAAAGAGAATAATAATTTTGGAGTGCTTCCCTCCTCCTAAGAAAAAACTCCATGTTTTGAACTCTCTTTTTGTATAGCGCCACATTTTATGCCCTGGTGGTTGTTGTGGCTTCCTGTTCTGAGGCAATGGGTGAAAAGGGAAGAAGAGAAGCTAAGCTGGCATGTTGTTTCAGAGGGGAGAGGTTAAGTCGCCCCATAGAACCAATATGTAACATGTAGGGGGGACCTGTGGCCCTCCAGAAATGGCTGAACGACAACTCCCATCATCCCTGACCATTGGCCAGGCCTGCTAGACAGTGCTGGCCAAAGATATTTTGGCACCTGAGACGAACCACAAAATGGCTCACTCGCCTCCCCACCATGGAAGAAGGGATGAAGATTTACATCAGGAACAGGGGGGGGGGAAATAAAGATTGATTTTGGGATCTGCCACCTGAGGCAGTTGCCTCACCTTGCCTCTTGGGTGGGCCGGCTAGGACTGCTAGGAGTTGCTGTTCAGCAACATCTGGTGGGCCAGAGGTTCCTCACACCACCAGGTGGGGCTGGGTGCATGCCACCTATTACATTGGAGAACGGGAAAGCCACAGTGTGTAGCTATGGGTGCAGCCATTTAGCTTCCCGAGAACCATATTCCTTTTTGCTTTTTAAAAGAGAGAACTTTGCTAATATGTGCTTGAACATGTGCTTGCGCAATGCCTGCGGAAATCTCAGAAGCCCGAGAGGGGTCTAAATTAAGGTTTCCAGAGATTGGAGATGGACTCCGCTTAGCTCCTTCTCCTGTCCATGACAATCGGAAATGCAGAATAACTATGCAAAATGGGAGAAATGGTGCAAAATCGCTCAGTTGCTGTAATTTATACAGACTGAGAAACAATGCACAAAGCCCTAAAGCAGGGCAATGGTACTCAGCGAATGAATCTGTGAGGACTATACTTTTTTATCTTTCAAACTTCACTTTGCCCCCAGCTCTTGGAAATGTTTTGTTGTCATTCCTCACTCCCCATGCAGTTGCATTGATTTTTGGGTGCCTAGCCTGGAGAATTCTGTTGAATGTTCCTTGTTTTTGGAATCTGGCCATGTACCAATCGCTCATTACTTTGGAAGGGTGTCCGAAAGCAACTAGGACAGGATGGTCCTTTTAACCTCAGCCAGCCAAAGACTGCTGGGATGTAGAAGAAAATGCAACAGAGGGCTTCTCATGAAGAGTGGTGAGAAAAACTACCACTGGCCTTTGATCTAGTGCAGGCATCCCCAAACTGCAGCCCTCCAGATTTTTGGCCTACAACTCCCATGATCCCTAGCTAACAGGACCAGTGGTCAGGGATGATGGGAATTGTAGTCCAAAACATCTGGAGGGCCGAAGTTTGGGGATGCCTGATCTAGTGCACCAATCACCTTTTTTGTGGTCCTCACTGGTTTTCTGTGCCCTGCCTCTTTCTAATATAGAGGCAGCCCTACCAATAAGCAGGTGACAGCGGCTGCTTCAATGTCTGGCTCCAGGTGCCATTAAGGGCAGCAAAAATTGAGATGATGAATCCAACTCATGGGGGCACAATTCACTGGGAAGTTCTCCTGCACAAACCTCATTGCAGCAGGTGGGCTGCCTTTCAGTTAAGTCTTGTACAGTGAAACATCCCTGGGGATGTGCAACAAAGACACATGGCAAGAACATAAGAAGAATCTGTTGGATCAGGCCAGTGGTCCAGCATCATGTTCTCACAGGGACCAACTGGACACGAGTGCAACAACACTCTCCCCACTTTGGTTTCCATTAAATTGGTATTCAGAGGCATGATGTCTGGATAGAGGCTATTTGGATTTCCTGCTTCCCCTACTAAAGATTCTTGAGCCAGCTCAATGAAAAGTGGTGTGTTCTTCAGTCTCCTTACATGTTGAGCTTGGCTGATGAGAGTCACAGCCCAAATTATCTGGACAGCACCAGGTTAGAGATTGTGGCACTAAGCTTGGCCCCAGTGCTCCCTATTCCGTTGCCTCCATTTCTGTCTTGTCAAGATGGTGGACTCAATTATTGTTTAAAACAAGGTGGAATGTTCGCTGTACCTACAGCCAGTCAGTCCCCTTCCTTCTTTGGGGAGCAGAATTTGGGGGGAAATTAACAGCACAAGAGACGTGGAAGTATGAATTTTGCAAAGAAACCAGGGAGCCCTCTCAGTCAGGGCAAACTGCCTGGTGAAGAAGCCTCCTGGAGCTGCCCCTCCTTGCATGCACAAAGGTGAGGGGGGATTACCATTAGCATCAACTGAAGAAATTCCCTAAGTAACACAAGACGGGCTTGTAACTTGTTTAGACTTTGTGGTGTGGGAGAAGGTGGGGAAATGACTTGTGCCATATCTAAAGTTTGTTCCGCCCCGACCCCTTGCCCTGTTCAACCTCTCTCTCTGAAACCTGTGTTTTCCAGCTTGTGGGTACATTGAAGGTATTCTGCTGTGGGTGACTTTTACAAAAATCAATTGTGTCATAAGTATTTGTATATCTGAGAATTGTACTGTACAATGGTTTTCATTTTCTACACTATTTGTCTTGAGTAATTATTGGAGTTTGTGAATTTGGTATACAGGGGGGGGGCATTTTTTGGTTGGATTTCAGCTCCCCTAAGTGAGATAAATTGCATTCTGCTGAATTCAGGATGTGGGCCTGATTGGGGTAGCTTCCTCTAGAGCAGTGTCTCCCAACCTTGGGTCTCCAGCTGTTTTCAGACTACAATTCCCATCATTCCTGACCACTGGTCTTGCTATAACTAGGGATGATGGGAGTTGTAGTCCGAAAACAGCTGATGACCCAAGGTTGGGAAACACTGATCTAGAGGCAGGCCTTTTATACACCAATGTGAGGCTGCAGTCTGTGGTGGCATTTTTGGTACCATTAAGGGGCAGAGACAGACCTGATCCATCATGGGCCCAGTCTGAAGGGAAGTTCTTGTAGAAGCCCAAGATATTGAAATAAATAGGCCTTGTGGAAGAGAACATTGGTTTCATTTACATCAGGAGTGAGGAATCTGTGGTCTTCTATCCTTCATGACCAACAGTCAGGGAAGGTGGGAGTTATAGTTCAGCAACATCTGGAAGGCACAACCTCCCACCCCTGCTTCAAATTTTCTGCCTTGGGGTTTGCTTCAGGCCCAGTGTCCTGTACCACTTTGTTCCTTGCCAGAACGTTCTAAATTCCTTGAAGATTCAGTCTTAGAACCAGTGTATGCGGAATATTGAAATGTGCTTTCAAAGTTTACTCTGACGATAGAATTTGAAGACTACTTTTTGTGTTCCAAAATCCCCGCTGCCCATCCTGCCTTTTGCCGCCCATTGATTTTCTTTAAAACACCTGTCTACTTTCCAACAGTTCAGTGGAAAAAAAAACCAACCCCCCCCCAATATAATATGTAAGAGAAGAGTATCTTAGCTCTCAAAAAGATTGTGCCTTCTGGAGTCAAGGCCTTTCCCCTTGTAAGTAAGGACTGGATAGGTCTGAGCTTTTAAAGACTATTTTTAGAAGCGTATATACAGAACTGGATACCATAGAGCAGTGGTCAGCAACAGACAAAATTGTGAGCTGACTGGCCATCGGTTACAAAGGCAAACACCAGCACCATTCTGCAGCAGTGATCACTCCCATGTAAAAGTTTAGAAACCACATTCTTGCTTTCTGTTCTAGGCTCTCTTCCTTAGCCCCAAAGCAAGGGCAGCTGAGCCTAGGACATGTTGGAATTGCTTAATATATGTGTTCCTATCAGTGCTGCTGCTTTTTCCCTGTAGGTCTCTGAACAGTTTGTTCTTTTGGGGAAATCTCAGAAGAGAACCACCATGTTTGCTTGCATACTGCACAGCTGCAAGTCACTCCTAGCAAAGGGTTGCCAGGTCTCAGCTAAGGTTTCCACTTTTAAAATGCCCCCCCCCCCAAGTCTCTTGCAGGTGTAAAATTTTGGTGTATGCCTTACTATCCTATGCAGAAGAAAATGCTAGACATGGGTGGCTTAACCTTCAGAACAGGAGAGCCAGACCTTTGAGAATAGCTTGCCCCTTGACTTCTCACCCTCAAATAACTCCTTGGCTAACATCCTAAAACTTTGGGTCAATGTGTGAGAACTGGCAATTTTGTACCCGATTAAAGACACTATATGTATCTGCCTTGCCTGGAGTGCGCCTCCAAGCCGAAGTCGCACCACTGTTAGCAGCACTGAGGTGACTTCCCCAGAGTGCAAACCTGGGCAGTGTGTATGGAGGTCCTGGGATGCCCAGACAACAAGACACGGCCTCCCAATGTCGCTGATGTGGTTCAAAGGAAAGCAGGGCAATGTTTGGCACCAAATTGGCCGCAAGAGTTGCTGGAAGGAGAGACACAAGGCACCATCCAGCCGTCTTAGGGACTCCACTCTGGCACTCCGAAGCGCCCTCTCAGATTGCATGGAGCCCGGACAGCCCCGTGGTTTTCCCCGGCGCTGAGGGCAATGAAACAGTCGTTGAGACGGCTAGAGCGCCGGTGGCGGAAAACTCATTTTGAATCAGACCGGACACGGGCTAGAGCTCAACTTCGAGCCTACCAAGTGGCAATGGCGACGGCGAAAAGGACCTTCTTCACCGTCTCCATCGCATCTGCAGAAAACAGCAGCAGGAGACTCTTCCAGGTGGTTCGCAATTTAGCGGAACCACCTGCTCCATCCGGGCCCAGTACAGGCCACATGATCTCCTGCAATGATTTTGCAAAGTTTTTTGCAGATAAAGTCGCTCAGATTCGGGAAGAGGTAGACTCCACCGTGGGAGCAGGGCCGGGGCGGGGGAGTGCTAGAGTCCTGTCTAGTCAAGTTTTGTGGGATCAATTTCAATCTGTTACCTCCGAGGATGTGGACAGGCTGCTTAGACGAATGAAACCAACCACCTGTCTCCTTGATCCTTGCCCATCCTGGCTTATAAAAGCTAGCCAGGAAGGGCTGGGCGATGGGCTTCGCGGGTTGGTAAATGCTTCTCTCCATGAGGGAGCCTTCCCAGACCCGCTGAAAGAGGCGGTTATTAAACCGCTTCTTAAAAAACCATCTTTAGATCCAGCCAATATGGCCAACTATCGCCCAGTCTCAAATCTTCCATTCTTGGGCAAGGTGATTGAGCGAGTGGTTGCGGAACAACTCCAGGCACGCCTGGAAGAAGCGGACCATTTGGATCCCTTCCAGTCAGGATTCAGGCCTCATCATGGGACTGAAACTGCCTTGGTCGCACTGGTCGATGATCTCCGGCGGGCTAGGGACAAAGGTAAGAGCTGTTTCCTTGTTCTGCTGGATCTCTCAGCGGCTTTTGACACCATCGACCATAACATCCTTCTGGACCGTCTAGAGGGCTTGGGAGCTGGGGGCACTGTCATGCAGTGGTTCCGCTCCTTCCTCCTGGGCCGTGTTCAGAAAGTGGTGGTGGGGGATGAGTGTTCAGACCCCTGGGCGCTCACTTGTGGGGTGCCTCAGGGTTCTGTCCTCTCCCCCATGCTTTTTAACATCTATATGCAGCCACTGGGAGAGATCATCAGGGGGTTTGGGCTGGGTGTCCATCAGTATGCTGATGATACCCAGCTCTACCTCTCTTTTAAATCAGAACCAGTGAAGGCGGTGAAGGTCCTGTGTGAGTGCTTGGAGGCGGTTGGAGGATGGATGGCGGCTAACAGATTGAGACTGAATCCTGACAAGACAGAAGTACTGTTTGTGGGGGACAGGAGGCGGGCGGGTGTGGAGGACTCCCTGGTCCTGAATGGGGTAACTGTGCCCCTGAAAGACCAGGTGCGCAGCCTGGGAGTCATTTTAGACTCGCAGCTGTCCATGGAGGCACAGGTCAACTCCGTGTCCAGGGCAGCTGTTTATCAGCTCCATCTGGTACGCAGGCTGAGTCCCTACCTGCCCACTGACTGTCTCTCCAGAGTGGTGCATGCTCTAGTTATCTCTCGCTTGGACTACTGCAATGCGCTCTACGTGGGGCTACCTTTGAAAGTGACCCGGAAACTACAACTAATCCAGAATGCGGCAGCTAGACTGGTGACTGGGAGCGGCCGCCGAGATCACATAACACCGGTCCTAAAAGACCTACATTGGCTCCCAGTACGTTTCCGAGCACAATTCAAAGTGTTGGTGTTGACCTTTAAAGCCCTAAACGGCCTCGGTCCGGTATACCTGAAGGAGCGTCTCCACCCCCATCGTTCTGCCCGGACACTGAGGTCCAGCTCCGAGGGCCTTCTGGCGGTTCCCTCATTACGAGAAGCCAAGTTACAGGGAACCAGGCAGAGGGCCTTCTCGGTAGTGGCACCCACCCTGTGGAATGCCCTCCCACTAGAGGTCAAAGAGAACAATTACCAGACCTTTAGAAGGCATCTCAAGGCAGCCCTGTTTAGGGAAGCTTTTAATGTTTGATGGATTTCTGTATTTTAGAATTTCTGTTTTTTTTTGGAAGCCGCCCAGAGTGGCTGGGGGAACCCGGCCAGATGGGCGGGGTATAAATAATAAATTATTATTATTATTATTATTATAGTGTAGGGTTTACTCCTTCGCCTTTTCTTCTTCCAAAGATGTCCCTCAAGGGGGCAAGGGTTTAGGACCAGAGTTTTCCTTCTCCTAGATGGGATACCTTCCCAGGTTGATGAGCCCCATCTGCCCCTCACTTCCCTCTTACATCAGGCATAGGCAAACTCGGCCCTCCAGATGTTTTTGGCCTACAACTCCCATGATCCCCTAGCTAGCAGAACCAGTGGTCAGGGATGATGGGAATTGTAGTCTCAAAACAGCTGGAGGGCCGAGTTTGAGGATGTCTGCTCTGCAGCATGCGTAGAAAATGAACAACTTCCGTACACACAAAAGGAGACAATTTACTCTGAGCACTTAACTTTTCCCTTTATATAAATTGGGACCAAACAGAAATTCATCAACGTTTGCAGCACATAAAGTAGACAACAGGAAGTGGTGGGATGCATTGCTGGCGTTCTCCAATCTCCCCCTTCTTAAAGAGTTAGAAGCAGCACTTATGTGTCACTTTGCACTTCAACTGTGGCAGATGTGCCAAAGTCGCCAATTGACAGATTAGAGAGGTGAAAACAGGGTGATAAAACCCAACAGGGTGGAGGCATGAAAGGGGAATTTCAGATTTAAGCTAGATGAGATGGATATTTATAACAATACACAGCAGCTCCTTCACACCTAGCAAAGCAAGAAGTGCTGCCTATTATGCAGAGAGCTTTCCCACCCCTGTTTTGTTTCATTGGCTGCTATATCGCACTGGCAGGGAAACTTAACAGCATAATCAGGCCATCATATACATTCTGTATTACTAACTAGGAGAGGAGCTGATGCAGGTCTAAGCATGCTAACTGCAAGAGATCAGGGTTTTGTTTTTCTACAAGGCATGTGTGTGTTCATATGAGCAATCTAACCAGAATTAAACATCTCAAGTCCCACGGGTTTGCAGCAGGAGAATTAAGCAAGTATTTCAATCTTGAAATCAACAGATCTTGAAAATGCTTCCTTGTATAGCTGGATAATGCTTGGTTTAGTTGGGCAGAGAGAATTATTACCATTATTACCATTGACTAAACAGCTTTGAAGAAGTAAGTTCTCACTGTATCACTAGCCTGTTCTGAACTATGCTGAGTTTCATGCTAGCCTTCAAAAAGAAGAAAAAGGCCAAAGCAACCGGCAGGTAAGTAGACTCAAGTGATAGGCATGTGCTCTATTTTCTCCTTTGTCCAAACATCTGGTCTGGCTTGAGGAGATCTGTTCAACTGCAGGTGCCTGCCCTGCCCTTATAGCTGCTATAATAAAAGAGAAGGCCCAAATCTCTGTTGTACAGGTTGCTATGGATCATGGGTGGGACTTGAACAAGCTCTGCATCACCACTGTACTGGCCAACCAGGTAGACCGTAACAACAAAAGATGAACGGCTTCAAGCTAAACCAAGCTTCCACTTTCAAGCCCACATCTGGGCAGCTGGGCGAGACAAGAGAAGGGGACAGCTGCAGAAGTGCTGTGGAAATTCTCCTACATACTGTGTGAAAAGGGAACAGCTTTCTACATTGGTCCCCAAGACTATAGTCTGAAGGTGTCTTGAGGTCCTTCAGAGCTTCCTGCACAGTATGAACCCTATCCAGACTGGATTTCAATGAGGGCATGACGAGATGCTAGCTCATCCTGGCTCAGAGTTAAAGGGGGTTATGGGGACCCGGGAGGAGGAAGATAGCTGATGTCCCAGGATGAACCACTAAAGATCAGAAGAAAGAGGTGACCCAATTCTGAAAGGAAATGGGGGAGGGCTTCATCCTTGTCACATTACACATAAGGACAGAAACGCAGCAGTCACGTTAAGACAAAATCCACTCGGGTCTTTTTAAAAACAGGAGAGGCTCCCCAAGCAGGAAGGCTGATCCGCCCAAATTAATTTAGCAAGCACCTTGTTCTCACCTCCTTAAAGTGGCTCAGGTTCTTGCTTATAAGGCTTCTTGTGTGTTAGCAACCCAAGTCACCTCCCCACCTACCAAGGTACTTAAACTAGAGTAGGAGGTGGAGGCGGGGAGAGCGAGAATTAAGGGTGGGCGGGCAGGTTTGGACCAGAGAAAAGAGAAACTTAAAGGATGACACAGGGTGGTCGGCTCTTGGTGATCTTCTCGAGGGGCTCCCCGTTGCCAGCCCTGCGGATGGCTTCAATGAGCTGCAAGAAGAGAAGGGAGGAAATTGGAAGTGTGACTTCTTCATATACAGCTAAAGGATCTGAATATGTTATTGAATGAAAGCCACCTGTTGAAACGGCTTCCTCTTAAGGTACTCTGGGAGATTGCATTTTCAAAATAAGTGCCAGCTGTTCAGCAATACATAACCATAGAGTCATAAACACCTTCCTTCCCCATAAGCTCACCTCTAGAAACTGAAGTTAGTTTTTGCAACTAATGCTGCACACTCTAGCAGCTGACCAATCAACTATGGGTTGTTTCCAACTAAATTTTACTCAGAGTAGACTCAAAGAGATTAATGGACCTAAGCATAGCTGTCAAGTTCTCCCTTTTTTTAAAGGAAAATTCCCTTATGCTGAATAGGCTTCCTCGTGAGAAAAGGGAAAACTTGACAGCTATGGATCTAAGTAATCTATTTATTTAAATGGTGAAGCCCAGAATTAGGAGAATACTAGTTTTTCAAGGCTATTTTTCTTTTAGGGGATTTTAAAAAACACAAAATCAAATATTAAAGCTGTCTTCATTTTCTAAAAAAAATTAGAAGTTAGAAAAGCTTATTTTTATTAAGCTGTGACTTATTTCAAAGAGGCACCAATACTGAACCTTAGGCAGCACACAAAGCTATTTAAGTTTAATTAGCTGTCTGCCTTTGAAGATTTTGAAACGCCACTTATAATACGCCACAACTGTGACAGATCTTTAGAGCAAGGGAGCCCGATTAAGAGTGCAGCTGCCTTTTAACAAAAAACAAGCATCTTCAAGATGTAACAGATCTTATAGATGTTAGGAGAAGCTGCAACTACTGTACTTGTATTAGGATGGAGAAATGCAGCTTGCCTGCATTTTGGAGTACAAAAAACTCCATGCACAATACAGTACATATGGGGAAAGGGTAAGTGCCAGCATATTGGACACTAGGGAATCGCACAGTGCCAGTGTCTGAAACTCCCATTGTTCTAGGTGCATTTTGAGACAGGGAATTTCATGAACGCGAGCAGTTTCTGAGCTCTGGGCGCAGTACTGCACCTAATGTTTCAGATCAAAACTGCCATTGCTGGAACGAAAGGACCTTTTTCTGCCTCCTCATTTCCAGCCACTTTGAGGACTGGAGAATGAACCCTCATAAGAATATTAGGGGGGCAGGCAAGTATGGCTTTTGTGTTTTGCAGTCTTCAGATGAGGACTAGACCATGTGAAAAATGAATATAAGATTTTAGCTGCAGTTCATTCAATTTCAGCTTTGTATTCTTGTTATAAAATCGTGTGCCTAGGCATTCCGTTGCTGTGCCCATAACCTAGGGTTAAGGCGCCATTTAGCTCCTAGCTTTCATATTTCAGTTTCTAACACTGCACGGTGCAGCTGTTACCATGGTGGCTGAAGCATCCTCCCCAAACTGGGGACTTGTACTGCTGCAGGGGGTGGGAGGGACTTACATCTTTCTCATAAGGGAATCCTCCATTTTCAAGTTTGGAGAAGATCAGCTGCCCATTTATTTCTATTTCAAAAGCACCTGTAAGGGGGGTAGAAAAAAAAAAAGAGACAATATAGCACGAGTAAAAACACAGCTCCAGCTTTATAGCAACCGCCCATCACCATTTCATTGCCCAGGTATCGGGCAATAAATCAAGATGGCAAAATATCACAAAGGAAAGACCAAACCCACAGAAGCCATGTGGCTTGAAGAGCAAGGAGGTCCAAGATGGCAGGGGCAAATCTAGGCTCTTTTTCACCCAGGTCAAAGACCCTGTTTGCAAAAAAACAAAACAAAACCCCACCACCATGCGTATTTGCATACACACACATACATAGGCACACACACATACACAGAGGCTGGGAGCTTCAATGGCGCCCCTCTAGAGGATAAACCCGGGGCAGAAACCCGGCTAGCCCACCCACTCCACCCACCCCAGCTACAGCTCTGCTAGATGGGAAAAGAGAAGGCACATCATCTCTCTCGCATGTCATTTGGGCTGTGTACACACTACACTTTTAAGGCACATTTGAAGCACCATTCCGCCCATCAAATAATTCTGGGCACTGTAGTTTGTTAAGGGTTGCTGGGAATTTTAACTCTAAACTACAGTGCCCAGAATTCTTTGAGAGTGGAAACGTGCTTCAAAGGTATAGTGCTCACACTGCCCTATTCTCTCTGGTTACAAAACCCCCAACTCCCAGGGGAGGCCATAGGCTAGGAAGCTTCAGACTGTGTTCCTGAGATGCCTGGGGTTCCGCAATGAGAAGATTAGCAATGGTTGACAAAGGGATCTGAAATACTGCTGGTGCTCATTGCAACTGAGTTTCCTTTGCTAATGTGCAGCCACAGGGGAAAAAAAAAGGTTGATTATCTTCTAGGACACAGGTCTTCAACTGGTGGGTCAAGGGACAGATCCAGTCAGATCTGTATGTCTGCCTCCACAACTGGAACCCAGCGATGCTAACAGAACCAACCCATTTCTAGAGCATTATTGAGCACTAGTGGTTTTCAGCCCGTTTAATAACGGGCGCTAGAATCCTGGGGTTCGGAGAAGCGCTTGCGCAGCGCTTCTCCGAACCCTGGGACCTGTCCTTGCTGTCGGTGGCAGGGGGACAGGAACAGAGGAGGAGAAAGCGCTGCTTTCTCCTCCTCCGTTCCTCTCCTGCAGCCGCCGACAGCAAGGAGACCTCCCAGAGTTCGGAGA
Source organism: Zootoca vivipara (assembly GCF_963506605.1). Lineage (NCBI taxonomy): Eukaryota > Metazoa > Chordata > Lepidosauria > Squamata > Lacertidae > Zootoca > Zootoca vivipara. The sequence continues at coordinate 25,665,012 of NC_083288.1, read as the reverse complement.
AGCGCTTGCACAGCGCTTCTCTGAACCCTGGGACCTGTCCTTGCTGTCGGCGGCAGGGGGACAGGAACGGAGGAGGAGAAAGCGCTGCTTTCTCCTCCTCCGTTCCTCTCCCGCAGCCGCCGACAGGAAGCAGACATCCCAGGGTTCGGAGAAGCGCTTGCGCAGCGCTTCTCCGAACCCGGGACCTGTCCTTGCTGTCGGCGGCAAGGGGACAGGAACGGAGGAGGAGAAAGCGCTGCTTTCTCCTCCTCCGTTCCTCTCCCGCAGCCGCCGACAGCAAGGAGACCTCCCAGAGTTCGGAGAAGCGCTTGCACAGCGCTTCTCTGAACCCTGGGATCTGTCCTTGCTGTCGGCGGCAGGGGGACAGGAACGGAGGAGGAGAAAGCGCTGCTTTCTCCTCCTCCGTTCCTCTCCCGCAGCCGCCGACAGGAAGCAGACATCCCAGGGTTCGGAGAAGCGCTTGTGCAGCGCTTCTCCGAACCCTGGGACCCGTCCTTGCTGTCGGTGGCAGGGGGACAGGAACGGAGGAGCGCTTTCTCCTTCCTTCCTCTCCCCCAGCCGCCGACAGGAAGGACGCGTGCACTCTCCCCCCCCCCCTGCCTCCTCCAACCGCCGCTCCTCTCACGGGCCAGGGAGGGTTGTGAGGAGGCCTTCGCCGGCCTCCACCCTCGCTTCCCTGACGTGCCCTGCAGTGAGGCGGTGTCCGGCGGGAGCGGCGGTTGGAGGAGGCAGAGGGGGGGGGAGAGTGCGCGCGGGCAGTCTCTGCTGTCCAATCCCTGTATCCCTGGGGCACATGCGCAGTACCTCAGGGACACACGGGACATCTGGACGCAGGGACAACATGGACATTATTATATAGGATGCTTATGAGGCTAACATCCCACACAATCCTCATTTTAACCTCACAGGAATTCTGAATGATGTTCACCCTCATCACACTATGAATGGGGTCCTTACTCACTGCTGCTACTGTCAGCATGGAAAGTTCCACAGATACGATACCTGTCCCTCCAAGCCGGGATTCGATCTCCACGTCAGGAAATTCCTCTTTTACTGCATTTTCCAGCTCTAGGTAGGCAGACTCAAAGCCACAAGGTTTGCTAGGAAGAGAAATTTGGTTAGGGTGTCAAATGGAAGCTGAAGATGGCAACAACGAACGGAGAGGAGGACTTGTGAATGGAGTGTGTGTGGGGGGGTAAAATATTTGCTATTTGTATGTGACTGCTTTTGTTTAAAGGCAGCGCTGAAGTGGAACACCTGTTCAGCTGTGACTGGCCTTTGAAAAAGGCAAAAACTTGCACAAAGAGCTTGATCCAGGCCCCCATTATGCAGGATCCCTGGTTGTGTGCCTTTGTAATAGAAGAGTGCTGAATGAAGTACAGTGGTGGAGTCTGATCTGAAGTTTCAGGGCTTCTTCCTTCTTCCCAACTCCGGTAAAATAAAATCCCAAGGCAGCGAGGGCAGACTACCTGTTCCTTGTCTTAAGGGTTCTGCCACTGGCTTCCCTGTCACCCCACCCTCAATCTACACATCATTGGAAGCAACAGGCACTGGGCTAAGCATTTCTACTGGTTTACATGAGTCATCCTACACTTGCTAGCTTAGTCCGCTCTGTCTGCCCCGTCCCAGGCTCCACACATTGATCTGCCAGTGAGACTAGACCAAGTGCAGTCAGAACCCATCCATTCTAGCTTTGTCCCCCAACCTTCCTTCTGGCCAAGTTATGTAAAGGCAACATTGATGCCCAGGGCAATGAAGGTGACATGCAGTGCCAACCATGGGTTGTTTGTAAGCAGGAAGACAGGCTAGTAGCAGGTTAACAAAGGGCTGGCTGAGGTTGGCGGGCTGTACTGCTGTTCTCCATAATAGACCAGCCTTCCCTGACTAGAGCTGGTCTGGAAGGAGAAAGCTTTCTCTACGGCTCTCAGAAACGCCGAAAGCAAGAGGGGGCAGCCTCAAGTTTGCCAAGAAGTTCATCCTGACTAATGGCAGACTGTTGATAGCTCTGTCAGGAGAGCATAAGACTCTTAATCTCATGGTTGCATGTTGGAGCCCCACATTGGGCAAAAAGACTCCTTCATGGCTGGGGGCTGGACTAGATGACCCTCGTGATCCCTTCCAATTCTATGATTTTTATTTTTTGGAAGGGGTGTGTGACACATAAAGGTGTAAGACTCGCTTTGGAAGCTCCTCAGGGCAGGCCCTTGTCCTTCTGGTTGCGAGGCGTCCTTCAACCGTGGCTCCCCAGGAGTTGCTGGCAGGGCCGGATTTAGGTTTGACGAGGCCCTAAGCTACTGAATGGGGCCTTTCAATGTCCAGCTGTCCTTTGTCAACAACAAATCACCACTGTTTTTTGGGTTGAATATATGCTATATGGTAATTTATGGACCTAATAGGTTTCTAAAGCCATTTGCACGTAACAAAATATGTATTTTATCAAAGTAATTGTTGAACTGAAATACAATCAAAACAGGGTTTTTTTCCTTTAATTTTTTCGGGGGCCAAGAGAGTGGAGCCCTGGCCTAAGCTATAAACTTGTTTAGCTTGTACATAAATCCGGCACTGCTGGACTTCAGCTCCCATCCCCCCCCCCCTCGCCACCATCTAACGCTGCGAAACGCAGAGGAAGAAAAGAGCGCACGCGGGAGGGGCGTGGCTAAATCGAAGCTGTTCGGAGCCAAGCAGTAAACCGCAAAATCTTTCAAAGAGGGAGGGCGTGGCCAGAAGCGTGCGGAGGGCGTGGCCCGAGGCGGAAAGTGGGCGTGGCCACGCACTCCCGAGCCTCCTTCCTCTCTCACCAGTATTCCACCACGATCCGAACTCCCGCTCCGGTGGCTGCCGGGGCCTCCGCAGCTGGCTCGCCGGACCCGCTCATCGCGCCGCCTCCCAGCCAGGGAGCAAACCAGCCAGCAGGCCCAGTCAGTCCCTCCCAAGCCGCAGCGTCGAGAACGTGAGGCGCGCTTCCGTCGGGTGTGGCGTCACGTGCGTGGGGCGGGGAGAGAGGCCGGGTGAGACGGCGCTTCCGGGTTTCCGGGTTGTGACGCAATCGGGCGCGCCGGCGATCCCTGCGTCACGCGGAGGGGGCGGTTTCCAACGTTTTCCTCCCGCTCCCTCCTACACGCACGCACGCACGCACATCTTGTTCTCGCGGTCTCTTCTCCCGCTCGCGAAGAGAGCGCCGAGTGTTTTGGTGCCCCCTGGTGGCTCTTAGCGGGAAGTGCAGGCTCCGCGCAGGATGCTTTGCCTCACCTTCCTCAGGCAGCTACCATGGGGCTGACCCTTTCACTTTGTATGTAGGGTCTGGATTCCCCCACCACCACTCTTCTCACCCCACCCCCACAAAGGAGTTCAGGCAGGTGCTCCTGCACCGTGAGGGGTTGTGCAAAAGAAGAATTCAACAGGTGTAGCTTGCACGACGAGCTGCGCCAGGCGAATTTGCTTCTGCCACTCCTTGTGTGGAATCTGGTCCCTTTAGGCAGGTAATAATAATACTAATAATAATTATAATAATTTATTATTTATACCCCGCCCAACTGGCTGGGTTTCCCCAGCCACTCTGGCCGGCTTCCAACAGAAAAATAAAATAAAATAATTGATTAAACATTAAAAGCCTCCCTAAACTCCCTAAAAGTTCCGTCCTATCCTGTGGGGGATGGGCAAGTGACCACCAGCTTCTTATCAACCCCATCTCTCCAGTCACAGGAACACATCTGGGACTCTTCTGCTTGACATCTGATTCCCCTCCTCACTCCAGCTCAGAGTCCTGCCATATCTCCCCAGAAGTCCCAAGTACACACATTTTCTTCTGGCACTTATGGGGCACACACACATACACTGACATCCTCTCCTCTAGGACAGACACCTCAGACATTGGCTGGTGTTGACATACTTTTTAAGACCTATCAGTGTTTCCCAAACTTGGGTCCCTAGCTGTTGTTGGATTGCAACTCCCATCATCTCTGACCACTGGTCCTGCTAGCTAAGGATGATGGGAGTTGCAGTCCAACAACGGTCAAAGACCCAAGTTTAAGAAACACTGATAGGTGGACACATTCCTATGCACCCTTACCAGGAAATAATTCCAGTTCATTGGGCTTACTTTTGTATAGACACAGATAAGGCTGCATAATAAAACCTCATACCTTGGCATAAGCTCCATTAAACCGTTTTCCATGCTTGAAGCATGCAATAGTGTCACCCCATATGAGTAATGCAAAACACATGCAAGTGACCATATGCAATGAAACATGCACTTTAAATTCACAGATATACAACCATTTGAGATGATATGTGCAGCAAGTTCCGTGGTAGACCAATGCTAGACATGTCAGAAGAGGGGTAAGTAAACAGTATTAAAAATTATTACATGTAAACAATCATGAATGCTTCTTCCCTCCCCAATAAACCAGATGCTTAGAATCTAGTATTAGGCTGCTTCTACACTATAAAATGATGGTAGTCTTAAAGTAGCTTAACTAGTATGTCTTCACCCGTGGGAATTTTATAAGGCTGCATAGACAAAGAGATTCCTGGCCTTTCCACCAAACTAAACATTTTGGTATTCCTTGAGAGGAAGGAAGCCATGGGAGACGGGCCCAACAATTGTTGCACGCCATCCCAATCTCCCCCGAACATTGCGTGAGACACCAGGGGTTCCAGGGTCTGTGTTTCCTTTGGGGAATAAGGCACAGCAGAGACTGTGGTGTCATGATATATGGTTTATTTACACATATATACAACCTGAGAACGGGGTGAGCTCCCGTTGCTCGGTCCCAGCTCTTGCCAACCTAGCAGTTCAAAAGCATCTCAGAGTGCAAGTAGACAAATAGGTACCGCTCCAGCAGGAAGGTAAACGGCGTTTCCGTGCGCTGCTCTTGTTCGCCAGAAGCAGCTTTGTCATGCTGGCCACATGACCCGGAAGCTGTACGCCGGCTCCCTTGGCCAATAACGCGAGATGAGCGCCGCAACCCCAGAGTCGGTCACAACTGGACCTAATGGTCAGGGGTCCCTTTACCTTTACCTTTACTCCTGTGGCACGAAGCAGTTTTCAGAAACACACAAATGCACCTGCAAACCTTTAACAGTATTTATTATTTATTTCCCTGAGCTTTCTCGGCATTCGCCTTCTCCCTCCAGATTGTCCAGTTTTTCCTCTTTCCCTCTAACTGTTTAGTGTCAGAGGATAGCAATCCTCTTCACCGAGTGTCAAGCCAGGGCAGAAGAAGGGGTGCAACATCTCCTGAAAGTCACCCGTGATCGTGCAGATTTTCACCATGTTCTCTGCACTGTAAAACCCAACCTTGCCGTTTTCATAGTCCAGGAGCACTCCAACCTTTGAGGGGCTGTGGCTGGGAGCAAGAAGCACCGGGGTTGAGCTCAAGGCGTAGAAACGGTCTCCTGGTGCTTTCCTGAGGACCCAGTATCCATTTTCAGGAGCGAGGTTCTCCACTGCCTTGCGGTTGACGCGGCAGCTGGCTACCCCAAGGACCCAGTTGGTTTTCTGCCCAACGCTCACCTCCCAGTAATGCTTACCTGACTGGAAGCCCTGTGAGCAGAGGACATAGAGGCAGGGCTGAAAACGCCGTAGGCTCTGTGGAACTGCCTGGCTGAGAAGGCTCAGCCTGACCGATTTTAAGTCTGCGGAAACAACCAGGTGAGGATGGGCGCTGCTGTCATCAAGGGTGAGGTCCTCCAGTGCGCAATGTGCTGCTCTCTTCAGCATCCGCCTGCAAATGGAATACTTTAGGGGTGGGCTACACAGCACATCTGGTCCACAGGACCTCATCTCCTTGCTGTGCCTGGCCATCTGCATCCGTAGTTGCTCCAGCCGGACCTCGGTCATGCGCATGTAGTGTCCGCTGGTGTTGTCGGCCACACTGAGGTTGTCCGCCAGTTCCAGAGCAGAGGATGCTGCCTCAGCCACATCCATCAGCTTGTTCTCCAGGAAGCGCAGGTGTTTCTCTTCCTCTCGATCTATTTTGGCCATAAGAGACGACTCCTCATCGTACAGAAAGTCATGCAGCTCCTTGAATCCCATTGCCACTTTCTCTCGGAAGGAATGCAGAGCTTTCAGAGTAACTTGGATCTTCTCTGTGTAGCCACTGCAGAGTTTTTCTGCTTCCTCATGCAGGCCCAGGGCATTCTGAACCACCTCTTCTGCTTCCTTTATGCTGTCGGCACCTGCCGTCGGCGACTCCATTATGGAGGCTTGCGGTTCTTTTTAGCTTTGGGAAAGCTGTTGAAAACAGTGCCGTTACTATAATCAGAAGGATTGTATTCGCTCCTTCTCTAAACCCAGAAGACCGGCCACTTTTTCGAGGTTGCTTCTGACACTTATCTTCTGGCCTTTTATAACCAGCTGAGGAATAAATAGGTTTCCTTATCCCAGGGTTAATGTCCACACCCAGCTCAGGCTTTAGGAGTTTCGTTTTCTTCTTCTTGCCCCTCCCCGTAGAAAATCTTCTTTACATTCTCAAGCTACATGTTGCTCATTTCAAATGCATATTTTCCTCCACCTCTCTTTGTATTTTAAAATGTCTTAGGCTTCTGAGTAGAGAAAACTGGGCAGATGGAACAATATACTGTACATAATCAAAGTACAACTCTCCTCTTTTGCCCTTTTCTGCCTCAAAAATTGCTCCCTTATCTTTATCACACAGCCTGAAGAGGGTGATATGCAGTTGGAAAAGGGACACCTGCCCTCCTTCTCCAGGCAGTGTTGGTCATTAGCAGCACGGAGGAGAGAACACAGAACTCCACTGAACACTTAAGAAGAGGGTTATGATGGTTCACAGGGGAGGGAGAGGGATGTAGGCGGAGCCCAGGCTGTTTGCAAACAGTTGCAGGGAAACATTTGCAAACCTTCCCGCTGCAGAATTTCTGCCAGTGTTTGATAAAAGCAAAAGTCCTGACTTCCTTTGTCTCCTCCAGCCTGGTCCTCGGACCCTTGTCGGCATAAAAGAGTCCACGAGAAGAGTGTCCTTGCAGAGTATTTTCTGCTTTTATTCTTAAAAGTCTTTATCTGCAAAACGACCGACCAACTGTACACACATCAACACTATCAGCTTTCACCAACCAACCAACCCACACCCAACACTAACATTGACCACTATATATATACAGGTACAATTAGGTGAAAGGTTGCATGAGTCATTGGAAATTATGTGGTGTTGTGCGTTATGTGGTGCTTTGAGGAGACATGTGGGTGTGGGTGTGAACAAAGGGTGTGTGTGTGTGCACACTGCGTGCTGCAGGGGCAACCCCCTCCCCAATCATTATAAAAATTCCTGTAACACTGACCCAAACCCTAGCTGTGGGCAGAAGTGAGGGCAGAAAGCCTCGTAGGCTCATGGAAGCCATTTTGGATTCCCAGATCAAAGCTTTTGTTTGCCCCACGTTAAGTCTTGTATTCCCCTTCTCTCCCACCTTTCCTTTCCTTTTTTTTTTAACAAAAAGTCTCTGCTGCACCTAATTAAAAGGAATAGGTTCTACTCCTGCACCACTCAAATCTTAAATCAGTTTGACTAGGTAGGTCTAATTATGGCAAGTCATCAATCACAGCTACCATATTGTGCCTCGAGACTGGGAGACTTGTCGTGTATTCATTCAGACAGGATACTTTCCTTCCCTCTTTGGCTGCACCAACCCCTCCTCCTGCTGCCCCGAAGGCCGAGAGCGAAATGCAGCCAGTTTTTTTCTTTTTTCTCTGCAAGAACCATAGTAAAAAAAAAAGCACCTCCCTGGATAAAGCTGGCATGTTCCCCTTGTTAAAAGTTTATCCGCTGAGGCCTGGTTTGGGAGAGATTTTGTTAACCCTCCCCGTGCCAAAGCAAACGTGGCTCACTGGAGAAGAACGAATGTGCGGCTAAGTGGCCTCGGGTTGCCTGAGCAGCTGGGTCTTTCTTCAAAAGCTGATAAAAAGTCCTGGTTGGCAAGAAAGCCTTCTCTCTCTCTCTCCTCCTCTCCTAGCCTTTAGTCCGTGCTCGGCCTGACTTGGCCCTGCCAGCCTCAATCTCGAGGCAGACAGAAATAGCTTGGCACCATGTGGCTTTTGAGTCACTCAGCATCTCCGGACGGCTTCTGCTCCGTAAGGATCCCCAGGCAGATTCTGCCCCGCAGGCCGCGCAACCGACGTTGCAGACGCCTTCTTCCCCAGACGGGCCCTCCAGGCCGAGCTCCTGCCACGGGGACCGGGGAGCACGAAAACAGAAGTGGGTGTGTTTAAGAAAGCAGGAGGAAGGGGCTGCTACAGAACGAGCCGTGCCTCCGGATGGGTCCCCTGCTAGTCGTCGCTATTCCGAACATCCAGCCCTGTCATCTTAGCCGAGTGTGAAGCTTATGGGAGGACCAAGCGGGGAGGTGGAATCGGGCATGGAAAGAGCCTCTTCTGCGCAGCTGCGTGCCGAGTCGCTTCGGAGTAAGGTGGAAAGCAGTCGTGGAGTCCCAGTGCCAGCCAATGGGGTGGCTCAGTTAAAGAGGATGACCTGGAGACTCTCGCTTGTGGACCGCAGTATGCAGGAGACCCGGGGCTTGCGCTGGAGGAGAGCTGTGGGGGTCGTCTTCTGCTGCACCTGCCTGCGGAAGCGTGGCTCCCCAGGCGAGGGGCTCACCTGCCCCCATCAGAAGAGAAGTCGCAGCTTTGCTCCCTGCTACAAGGTAACTCCCGATCTTTGGGAACTGGTGGCTGGTGTCTTAAAGAGGGTGAAAAAACCAGGTGCGGAAGCCATTCCCTTTAATCTGGAAGCCAACCCGGATGATCTGAAAGGGCTGCCTGTAATTACTCTGGGGTGAAGCAAAAAAAGTTTGTGTATCTCTCCTTTCCAGGAGGGAATTTGTTCCTTTTCTTAGGCAGTGGTTAATTCTTAAACGGGAGGGATGTTGGGACTCAATAGGGCTCCCTAAGCTGAGCTATGTGCTTGGCTGTGGCTGCTGAGATGTGAGGGGCCGGCACTCTGCCCATGCACAGAGACAGTCTCTTTATTCCAGGCTTGAACCTCAACACTCAAAATGCAAACCTAAGATCCTGAGAGGATGAAGCTGCACTTTTGAGGTTAACGTCAGCCGTGAATTTGCAATTCTCTAGATCGGAGAATTGTCTAGATCGGAGGAGGTCACAATTCAGCCAAAGAACACAGCTTTGTATGCAGGAGGTCCAAGATTTAATCATTGGCGTCTTCCTTGAAAAATATGTTGTGTAACTGTGCTGGGAAAGACCTCTGGGCAGGTGGTGCTAGTTGGTGGTGCTGGCACTGGGCTGAAACTGCGGGACAAATGGAAGTCAGAATGAGTCCTTAGTTGGGGGACTTTTGCCTAGGAGGCATACAGGTGTGTCAGTGGTTGCTGAGCTAATATGTTACCTGCACATGTCACCTTCCCCCCCCCTCTTGTGGCTGGCAACAATGCAATAATGCAACAGGTGAACTTTCCCCAGCATGTGAGATGAAAAACCAAATTTGTTTAATTTCTGCCTGTATTGCAGCTTAGAATAATAATTGTAGAGTTGGGGGGGGGGGGAGAATGACCACGAGTGTCTTCTAGCCCAAACCCCTGCAATGCAGGAATATTTTTGCCGAATGTGGGGCTCGAACCCACAACCCTGAGATTAAGAATCTCATGCTCTGCTGACAGAGCTGTCCCAGGGGATAGCACTGCCTTGGAAAAAATATAGTGACTCTGAGGAAAGGTGGGGTATCAGGGTGGGGGTGGGAGTGTACGATCACAGAATTATGATAAACATGAGAACCAGTGTGGTGTAGTGGTTAAGAGCGGTAGACTCGTAATCTGGGGAACCGGGTTCGATTCCCCGCTCCTCCACATGCAGCTGCTGGGTGACCTTGGGCTAGTCACACTTCTCTGAAGTCTCTCATCCCCACCCACCTCACAGGGTGTCTGTTGTGGGGGAGGAAGGGAAAGGAGAATGTTAGCCGCTTTGAGACTCCTTCGGGTAGTGATAAAGTGGGATATCAAATCCAAACTCCTCCTCCTCCTCCTCCTCCTCCTCCTCCTCCTCCTCCTCCTCCTCCTCCTCCTCTTCTTCTCCTCCTCCTCCTCCTCCTCCTCCTCCTCCTCCTCAAGGTGATGCTATAACAGGCATCCCCAAACTACGGCCCTCCAGATGTTTTGGCCTACAACTCCCATGATCCCTAGCTAAGAGGACCAGTGGTCAGGGATGATGGGAATTGTAGTCCAAAACGTCTGGAGGGCCAAAGTTTGGGGATGCCTGTGCTATAAGTAGGAAGGTTTATTTTTGCAGCATGAAAACTGGTAGAAGCCCAGTGAATTTTGGAAACTGAAATTCTCTTCCTTCGAAGTAATCATTAATCATAATGTACTGGGTTTTCTAAAATTATTGCCACCCATAGGGAAAAGTGGACCTGACCTTAATTACACACAGAGAGAGAGGTTATCCCAAAATGAACTACAGTCGTACCTTGGAAGTGGAATGGAATCCATTCCAGAAGTCCGTTTGACTTCCAAAATGTTCGGAAACCAAAGTGCAGCTTCTGATGGGCTGCAGGAAGCTCCTGCAGCCCATCGGAAGCTGTGGAAGCCCCATCGGGCGTTTGGCTTCCAAAAATAGTTCACAAACCGGAATGGACACTTCCGGGTTTGCGGCGTTCGGGAGCCAAAACATCGAAATACCATGGCGTTCGGAATCTAAGGCACGACTGTACTGTATTGCTCTCTACATAGAATTGCCTTTGAAGGCACTGAAGATACTTCTACTTATGCCAAACTCCAACACCCCAATGCTTGTGGGGACTAGGCAGTTGTCTACATCACACCAGTTTTGCACCAGTTACCTTGGTTACTTATTCATTTTCAGTTTAACCGCTAGTACTAACTTTTAAAGGGAATTTTGGAGGGCTGCCTGAACCTATATGAACCTGCCTGTGCCCTAAGAGGCTGTGCTCAGAGAGGCCCTGCTCTCTGGCCCACCATGACCCGCTTTTTAGTGGTGACCCCACATGGGAGAATTCCCCACCACAGGAGGTGCGTATGGCATCTTCTCTTGTGATCTTAAAGAACCCCTGATTTAGTGTTATTATTCAGCCAAGCTTGATCATCTTGGTGCCCCCATATATGAAGTTTTTGTTGTGTTTATTCAATTGTGTTTGTGTGTGTGTGTTTTTTTTTAAAAAAAACACATTTTAACTGTAAGCCCTCCCGGTGATGACTTTGCCTTAAAAGGCAGGGTAGAAATATCCTAAATAAAGACCTAACGAAAACCTCGTATCATTCGGCATAGCGCAGAGAATGTTTCCTTGGGCTCTGGGGTGGCAGGCTTCAGGGAAGAAAGCGAGGCTGTTTCTTGGTGCTTTTGCCAAGGCTTTGGGTTACTGCTGACTTCAAATCCCAGCAGCAAGCGCAGCCCATCACTTCAGCTCCAGGATGACACAGCATTTCAACACTCTAGCGAGGCCTTTGCAGCTGTCTTGGCCTCGGAACCATCCTCAGATCTATGTGTCGGCTGCATTGCTAGCAGACGCTGCCCCTCTACTCTACTCCCTTCCGTTCTCAAAACACGTAAGATCTCATTCTTGGGCAGCCCATTTTTGCACCCAGTACCACACTGGCTGCCAGATCACTGTTCCAGGCAGCCACAGATCCCAGCTGTCAATTTCTCCCCCAGCCAAGCAGCCCCCTTCCCGCTTTTAGCATTTTGGGTGTACGACATGTTCCTGCGGCTTTTGCTTCTGCTGCTTGGAAAGAATTCCGGGAAGAGGCTCCTTGTTCCTGGAAATCTCATGTAACCTCAGCACTTTCGGCAACCAAACAGCCGAGGGGTGCTGTAAATCAACAGCCATAAAAGGGTTTCGGAGACGGAGAGGGAGTGTTGAATGTGGGGCAAAGATAAACTGGTGTCTTTTCCCTTCGCTTGGTGCCCCTCTCATTCGGTCCTGCCTTCTCAGAGATGCAAGAAACGGGTTTTATGGAATCACTGAGCTGGGGAGAATGAGAAGGCTGCAACAGAGAGCCTGGGTCGTCGGTTTGATTCCAGAAGTCCTGAACGCTTATCTCTGAACAAGTGCCAACTGCAGATGTTTCAGTTTCTGAAATGAAACTTTTGACCCCTCTCCCAAAGTTGGCTTCTAGGAATTGGTGGCAGAGGGCAGCAGTAAAGTGTATTAGAGCACAGGTTTGGGGCATGAACTGAGACGCTGCTGGTTCAGTGGTTGAGTACATAGTTTGCATGCAGAACATCTCTTATTCAGTCTCCAGCATTCTCCAGTTACAAGGAGATTAGGGGTGATCGCTGGGGTAGTCTTCTGCCAGAGATCTTGGAGAGTCACTGCCATGCGGCGTCTGTAAGTGCCAAGCTAAATGGACTGATGATCTGACTCGTTTTAAGGCCAGACAGTCTGCATGCCAAACGTCCTCTGTGTACACATCGCAAGTTCAGCATGACCCGAGGCACAGAAGTGCCACACTGCCTTTTATCCACAGAGCAACTTTAAGCTCTGTGAAATGTCACCAGTGGGATGTAGGCGTGTTGTAGGGAGGGCTCCGTCCCTTTCCCTACCCGTCACCCATGTGGTAGGGAGCCGTGTGTGCCCCAGGGTGAATTTTTACAGCCACCTCTGTGCAAGGTGGCTGAAGAAGAGAGCTCAGTGTGGGAACTTGCCACCGCCTCAGCTTTTCATCACTTTCAAGTGTGTCTTAAGAGTCTTGTGCCGAAGCCTGAATCTTGCACCAGGTAGCTGGGGTTCACAACTGGATTGCCACATGTTGGAGAACTGCAATGCAAAAGGAAGCAGAAACCGCTGCGGTTTGTACGTTCATCCGTGGTCAGGAATGGAAATATCCCAGCGAATATTTGTTCGTTGGGAATGGAAATAAGTCCAGCGAATATTCATTCACCTCACTGTTGTTTATTAAGTCCGCATACAGTATCTAATTAACAACAGCGGGTTTTTAAATACTGATGATATGATAAAACAGAAAAGCAAATAAAACATTTTAAAAAATACTGTTTCGATTTTTACACTGAAATGAACGTAAGTTTACATGAGTTATGTCAATAGTTACATCACCTACATCTTCTTCTTCTTCTTCTTCTTCTTCTCCTCCTCCTCCTCCTCCTCCTCCTCCTCCTTCTTTGGTAATCACTCGTAGCCGAGTAAGATTGTCTTCCATAAACATGGTTTTAACAGTAAGTGACTGTGGGGGCCAATTCTGGATCCACACGTCCTTCCACATTGGGAACATTGGTTTCCGGGCGGGAGTTGATCATGGTGTGGATTTGCTAAGTGTGCCTTCCTCTTAGCACATTTCTCCCTTGCATCCTGAGTTTGAGTTCGGAGTACCTTACGTCTAATAGCAGACAGCAAAGCAAATAACATCGTATTTGACAAAAACCAAACAGTTGTGATAAAGATGGACCAGAATGGAAACTGCTGCCTTCTTGCACCCCTAGCCTCAGTGGGCAGGCTTTTCCCCACAACCACTTTAAAATGAAGTGATTTTAGATACTCTTTCTCAGGTCTCAGCCAGTGGTTTGGTAAGTAAGCAACGAAGCTTGGGGTTTAAACCAGGTTCTGGAGCATTGCACCAGCGAGCTTCCATTTTAGTTATGTCACAAAAACATACCTAAGCAGACCTTACTATAAGACAGTGTGACTGGTTTTCTGCTTGCAAAGAAAACCTTGATCCTGTGAATGGCTGCTTCTATATTTTCTATTAACTGGGGAGAAAGTGTTTTAAAAAAAACCACACATCTGATTTTTTTATTGAAAGTTTTCAACATACAATACAATAAAAACCAAACTAATCTAAATAAAAAAATAGAGAAGAAAACAAGAAAGTAAGAAATAAAAGAAAAATAGGAGGGGGGATTAAAATACAGAGCCCTTTATCAGGGCTTGATCTGAAGCCTTATCTCATAATATGGGATGGGCCGTCCCATCTCTCACCTGGGAGCTTCCGTTTCTTTTACAAACCTCCCAGCCTGGGAGTTCTTCCACTTCCCTGCCTCTCACGCAGGATCCTTCATCAGTCATCTTCCTGTATTAGTTAAAAGTTTTGTTGCCCTGGCAGCCTGTTCCGATAAGATAGTTCTTCAAGAGATTACTGCTTACTCCAAAATCAGGGTGCTCTTGCTGAACCTTCTGTTTCTTTCATCAGGAGAACGTGGAATCGGTTGCATCGGGACTCCCACTTCTGGAATGGATCCACAGGGGATCGCGCTTTGATATCCAGAGGCCAGGGAAAGGTAGGAGATCCCTTGCCATTTTTCCTTCCAGGCCTACGGCTCAAAGATTGGCTGCCTTTCAACTGAAACGTGCTTCGACAATACCTTTCAAACTCTGCCCGTAGCTGACGACTTGTACAATAAGGTTTTTACACTCTAAAAGGGAGAATATTCACGAAGTAGTGATTTAATGAACAGTGTTTTCATGCAGTTTAAAATTTATATATATTGATCACAAATATATATTTTGAGAGTCAGTGAGCATCTCGAGGGCACTAAGCACAGTCAATCCTCACTTGGTTGTTTTTCACTTTAGGGTACCTGCAGAGAGAGAGAGAGAGAGAGAGAGAGAGAGAGAGTGAGAGAGAGAGAGGTGAGAATGTTCTCGGGAGAATATTCTTGAGAATGAGAATATTCTCTGCTAGAAAATTCTCCGGAGAATATTCTCCACAAACTGTAAATTCTAATGTAAGAACCAGTTTTACAACCCACATTTTAAAAATCTAGTAAATAATAAGTCAAGGTGTGATATTGCTAGTGTAAGTAATGGATAATGTTTGGTTTTTTTTTTATCCAGTTACATTCCTAGGCATTGTGTCATTCACCATTGGCAGTTCTGAAATGTGAGCTACAGAAAACATTTTTTTAAAAAAAGCTTTTAAAATGCTATTCATTTAATTTGATGAACATTTGAATTCATATGTATATCAATTATATGTAATAGCCTTTTTTCCATTTTGGTGTGACCTTTTTCTTAGCAATTCTATACCCTTGGTCATACAGTGTGATTTCTTTTACAGAAAGTAGCTTTAATGCTTTATACACTTAAAGTACCCAGGCCTATACAATTATGTGTAATACAGTCATACCTTGGTTTAAGTACGCTTTGGTTTGAGTACTTTCAGTTTTAAGTACTCTGCGGACCCGTCTGGAACGGATTAATCCACTTTCCATTACTTTCAATGGGAAAGTTCGCTTCAGGTTAAGTACAGGCTTCCAGACCCAATTGTGTACGTAAACCAAGGTACCACTGTAACATGTGAGGTGGCCTTGATTTAAACAGTTGATGTTTCTTTATTTTTATTTCTTGTGACAATTTGTCAGGTATAATTTAAATACTGTATGTTGTGTGTTTCCTTACTTGTCTAAGCAGATACAGTGGTACCTCTACTTACGAATAACTCTACTTACGAATGTTTCTACTTACGAATGGAGCTCTGTGCGCCATCTTGGATGCGGTTTAGATAGGATTTTTTCTACTTATGAATTTTTAGATAGGGTTGCTTCGATGTAGGATTTTTTTCTCCCAATGCATTCCTATGGGATTCGACTTGCAATTTTTTCGACTTACGAATGTGCGTTCGGAACGCATTAAATTCGTAAGTAGAGGTACCACTGTAGTATTTTGCATTTCTGATATTATGTAACTTGTCATTACTGATTATTTGTGTTATATTTTATGGAAATAATAGCATTTATTTTAAACTTTATATTGATTTTATTAGTGTAGCACTGAAAATACTGTTGTTGTTGTTGTTGTTGTTTAGTCGTTTAGTCGTGTCCGACTCTTCGTGACCCCATGGACCATAGCACGCCAGGCACTCCTGTCTTGCACTGCCTCCCGCAGTTTGGTCAAACTCATGTTCGTAGCTTCGAGAACACTGTCCAACCATCTTGTCCTCTGTCGTCCCCTTCTCCTTGTGCCCTCCATCTTTCCCAGCATCAAGGTCTTTTCCAAGGATTCTTCTCTTCTCATGAGGTGGCCAAAGTATTGGAGCCTCAGCTTCACGATCTGTCCTTCCAGGGAGCACTCAGGGCTGATTTCCTTAAGAATGGATAGGTTTGATCTTCTAGCAGTCCATGGGACTCTCAAGAGTCTCCTCCAGCACCATAATTCAAAAGCATCAATTCTTCGGCGATCAGCCTTCTTTATGGTCCAGCTCTCACTTCCATATATCACTACTGGGAAAACCATAGCTTTAACTATACGGACCTTTGTCGGCAAGGTGATGTCTCTGCTTTTTAAGATGCTGTCTAGGTTTGTCATTGCTTTTCTCCCAAGAAGCAGGCGTCTTTTAATTTCGTGACTGCTGTCACCATCTGCAGTGATCAAGGAGCCCAAGAAAGTAAAATCTCTCACTGCCTCCATTTCTTCCCCTTCTATTTGCCAGGAGGTGATGGGACCAGTGGCCATGATCTTGGTTTTTTTGATGTTGAGCTTCAGACCATATTTTGCGCTCTCCTCTTTCACCCTCATTAAAAGGTTCTTTAATTCCTCCTCACTTTCTGCCATCAAGGTTGTGTCATCTGCATATCTGAGGTTGTTGATATTTCTTCCGGCAATCTTAATTCCGGCTTGGGATTCATCTAGTCCAGCCTTTCGCATGATGAATTCTGCATATAAGTTAAATAAGCAGGGAGACAATATACAACCTTGTCGTACTCCTTTCCCAATTTTGAACCAATCAGTTGTTCCATATCCAGTTCTAACTGTAGCTTCTTGTCCCACATAAAGATTTCTCAGGAGACAGATGAGGTGATCAGGCACTCCCATTTCTTTAAGAACTCGCCATAGTTTGCTGTGGTCGACACAGTCAAAGGCTTTTGCATAGTCAATGAAGCAGAAGTAGACGTTTTTCTGGAACTCTCTAGCTTTCTCCATAATCCAGCGCATGTTTGCTATTTGGTCTCTGGTTCCTCTGCCCTTTCGAAATCCAGCTTGCACTTCTGGGAGTTCTCGGTCCACATACTGCCTAAGTCTGCCTTGTAGAATTTTAAGCATAACCTTACTAGCGTGTGAAATGAGCGCAATTGTGCGGTAGTTGGAGCATTCTTTGGCACTGCCCTTCTTTGGAATTGGGATGTAGACTGATCTTCTCCAATCCTCTGGCCATTGCTGAGTTTTCCAAACTTGCTGGCATATTGGGTGTAGCACCTTAACAGCATCATCTTTTAAGATTTTAAATAGTTCAGCTGGAATATCATCACTTCCACTGGCCTTGTTATTAGCAGTGCTTTCTAAGGCCCATTTGACTTCACTCTCCAAGATGTCTGGCTCAAGGTCAGCAACCACACTACCTGGGGTGTACGAGACCTCCATATCTTTCTGGTATAATTCCTCTGTGTATTCTTGCCACCTCTTCTTGATGTCTTCTGCTTCTGTTAGATCCTTACCACTTTTGTCCTTGATTATGGTAATCTTTGTACGAAATGCTCCTTTCATATCTCCAATTTTCTTGAACAGATCTCTGGTTTTCCCCATTCTATTGTTTTCCTCTATTTCTTTGCATTGCTCATTTAAGAAGACCCTCTTGTCTCTCCTTGCTGTTTTTTGGAAATCTGCATTCAGTTTCCTGTATCTTTCCCTATCTCCCTTGCATTTTGCTTGCCTCCTCTCCTCCGCTATTTGTAAGGCCTCGTTGGATAGCCATTTTGCTTTCTTGCATTTCCTTTTCCTTGGGATGGTTTTCGTTGCTGCCTCCTGTATAATGTTACGAGCCTCCATCCATAGTTCTTCAGGCACTCTGTCCACCAAATCTAAATCCTTAAACCTGTTCCTCACTTCCACTGTGTATTCATAAGGGATTTGATCCAGATTGTATCTTACTGGCCCAGTGGTTTTTCCTACTTTCTTCAGTTTAAGCTGGAATTTTGCTATAAGAAGCTGATGATCTGAGTTACAGTCAGCTCCAGGTCTTGTTTTTGCTGACTGTATAGAGCTTCTCCATCTTTGGCTGCAGAGAATATAATCAATCTGATTTCGATGCTGCCCATTTGGTGATATCCATGTGTAGAGTCTTCTCTTGTGTTGTTGGAAGAGAGTGTTTGTGATGACCAGCTTGTTCTCTTGACAGAACTCTATTAGCCTTTGCCCTGCTTCATTTTGAACTCCCAGGCCAAACTTGCCAGTTGTTCCTTTTATCTCTTGATTCCCTACTTTAGCATTCCAATCCCCTGTAATGAGAAGAACATCCTTCTTTGGTGTCATTTCTAGAAGGTGTTGTAGGTCTTCATAGAATTGGTCAATTTCACTTTCTTCAGCACCGGTAGTTGGTGCATAAACTTGGATTACTGTGATGTTAAAAGGTCTGCCTTGGATTCGTATCGAGATCATTCTGTCATTTTTGAGATTGCATCCCATTACAGCTTTTGCCACTCTTTTGTTGACTATGAGGGCCACTCCATTTCTACTACGGGATTCTTGCCCACAGTAGTAGATATGATAGTCACCCGAACTGAATTCGCCCATTCCCTTCCATTTTAGTTCACTGATGCCCAGGATGTCGATATTTATTCTTGTCATCTCATTTTTGACCACATCCAGCTTACCTCCACTCATGGTTCTTACATTCCAGGTTCCTATGCAATATTTTTCTTTACAGCATCGGACTTTCCTTTCGCTTCCAGGCATATCCGCAACTGAGCGTCCTTTCGGCTTTGGCCCAGCCGCTTCATCAGCTCTGAATCTACTTGTACTTGTCCTCCGCTCTTCCTCAGTAGCATGTTGGACGCCTTCCGACCTGAGGGGCTCATCTTCCAGCGTCATAACTTTTATATGCCTGTTGTCTTTGTCCATGGAGTTTTCTTGGCAGGGATACTGGAGTGGCTTGCCAGTTCCTTCTCCAGGTGGATCACGTTTAGTCAAAACTCTCCACTATGACCTGTCCATCTTGGGTGGCCCTGCATGGCATAGCTCATAGCTTCTCTGAGTTATTCAAGCCCCTTCGCCACGACAAGGCATTGATCCATGAAGGGGAAAATACTGTACCATGTAGATATTAAAGAACGTACTCGTGTAGCAGAGCTGAGTTTTATATATATATATTATATTCCTTTTACATTAAAAGCTACATTTCATACATACACAGCATAATTAGAATTCGAACTTGGTGGTAAATATACGGTTAGTGGTAGGCTTAGTGATTAACGTGAGTCATTCACATTGAATTTTCAATTTCAAGTTTGGTGCAGAAAATCAAAAGAATGTGAATTCACAGCATTGCCCCATTGAATAAAAGTATCTGTACAGTTTTTGGTTGCCATCTGAACAAGTTTACCCATGAATAAACATGTATATTGAGTGACTAATTATATCATTTTCGATGCATTAAAATTATATCATTTTCGATGCATTAAAATTATATCATTTTCGATGCATTAAAATTATATCATTTTCGATGCATTAAAATTATATCATTTTAGATGCATTAAAATTATATCATTTTCAATGCATTAAAATTACATCATTTTCAATGCATTAAAATTACATCATTTTCAATGCATTAAAATTACATCATTTTCAATGCATTAAAATTATATCATTTTCAATGCATTAAAATGAATATTCCTCTATTTTAAATGAAAATTCTCTAATATTCTCATTAATTGAGAATATTCTCCAAAAGATTATTCTCGAGAATTTAACATCACTACACACACTGATATTCCCAAGTCTGCTGATAGCCTTCCTTTTGTGCATGGCTGTTTCTGCTTTGGCTCCATAAGCAGTGGCACCAATTAAACCGGAATGAGAATACAGTGGTACCTTGGTTCTCAAACTTAATCCGTTCCAGAAGTTACAAAACCAAAGCGTTCCAAAACCAAGGCGTGCTTTCCCATAGAAAGTAATGCAAAATGGATTAATCCATTCCAGACTTTTAAAAACAACCCTTAAAACAGCGATTTAACATGAATTTTACTATCTAACGAGACCATTGACCCATAAAATGAAAGCAATAATCAATGTAATGCAGTCACACAATCAATCAACCAATCAATCAGTAGCTGAACTGGGTTCCACATAGTCACAAAAACAAAACAAAAAGCCGCAAAAACACAAAATAAATAGCAAAACCAGACAAACCTCAGTGTAACACTCAAATCGGAAGCGTAATACTCAAAACAGAGCACGTTCGACTTCCAAAAAAAGTTTGCAAACCAGAACACTTACTTCCGGGTTTTACAGTGTTTGGGTTTCAAGTTATTGTGAGTACCAAGGCGTTTGAGAACCAAGGCACCACTATACAGTCATATCTCGACATCTGAATGCTTCGACTTCCGAAGGTTTTGACTTCTGAAGTCGACAACCCCCGGAAGTCCTTTCATTGTGCGCTGTTGGCGCATGCGCAGAAGCATGAAATCATGCTTTGAGCATGCGCCGTAGCAGCACTTCGACATCCGAAAACCTCGACTTACGAAGACGGCCGCGGAACGGATCGTCTTCGTAAGTCGAGGTACCACTGTATAGTAGAATGGGTCTACTAGTGGAGGAGAAGCAATGCCAGCAAGTTTCACTAGAGGATGCTGGTGGACACAGTCAGGATATTTGCTTAAGAATGGCTGTATTCTGGTCCGAGGTTATAAGGTGCTGGGTAAATCCTGATGGATGTGAATATGCCGTTGAATTGCGTTCCGGTGTTCTTTAGCACAGCTGGTTAATGAGGGCACTTTAAAAGTGGCGAAGCAATTGCTGCTCCAGTACTGGCAAGAAATAACTTTCAAGTTGTGCAATGAACTTAGAACCTTACCAAGTTGGGACATGCGAAAAAGTGGCTTTTTGCAAACAGCAGTCAGAAGGGAAATATTTAGACATCTCAATTCCATATATGGACTTGTTTGTGTTATTCTGTATCCCTATTCCCTCCTCTCTTTCCTCTGTCAAATTTTTAAAAAAGTGTTTGTATTGTTTTTACGATTATTATTATTTTTATATATATATAAAAAGAATGGGATAATTTTCTGGTATAGATTTAAGTAACAAGTAACTACTACCACAGCTTTTATTGAATTGTGAAAGCTGTTGGATTCCGACTAAATCGGACACAGTACAGGAAAACGATGTTTGAAACTGATCGGATTAGTATGCTTAAAGCAGCAATCCACTGCAGTAAACCTTCACAGATTCCCTGGGGTCCTGTTTTTGCACAGGATCCAGGCGGGAGAAGAGATTGCAGCAGGCAGGCCTTTTGGAAGACTTCGATTGGCGTGTTAAATATGATGGCTAAGGTCAATAAATCTGAACTGTGAGTTCAATGTGCCCCCGGGGAGACTTTGGAGTTGTATTTTTGTCAGATTCACAAACTCTATGGCAAACCTCTGTTGGGTTTGTTATATTCTGCTATTCAAAGGACAAAAAAGGGGGAGGGAAATCCTTCTTTGTAAACACAAACAGGGCTGCCATACACCCAGAATTTCCTAGCCGGACTTAGCCAGAATACAGCAGTCGGAAACCGTGTCTAGGAAAATCCGGACGTATGGCAACCCATGTTGGAAGTCTAGATTTTGCTGAATTTCCTAAAGAGTAGTTCAAAAACTTTGCAAAAGAAAATGGCAACCCTAACACAAGCTACATTTTTGTTTTTCTTGGCTGTAACCGATCGATCTGAAATGAAGTGTGTGTGCTGGCCTATCCTGAACACTGCCTCCCCCTCCCCCCTTTTTTCTTTTTTTCTTTTTTGCACAGATTTCCACGTCAGCACTGGAGCTGGAAATTCTGCCTTTTACTTGGCACAGAATATTTCTGCAAAGTCAAAGGCATTGCTTCCAGCCAACCCCATTCCTGTGCTGGAGTGCAGGGGGTTGGCAATGCTAATTGTGTATGTGTTTGGGTGTGGGAATGTACATCCGAGTGTGTGCACGAGCCGGAGGTGGTGATGTCTTTCTGTAAGACTGTGTGTGGTCCGTAAGTCTAGGGTGTGGGTGCATGTGAGCATCAAACAGCCCAGGACCCAGTGCATGGGGAGTTGGCTGGAAAAGGAATAGATGTCTCACTGTCCTTGTGCATACCTGACCTATCCAATCCCCCCTGTCCTCTGTGCTGCTTCTCTCTCTCTCCCTCCCTCCCTCCCTCCCTCCCTCCCTCCCTCCCTCCCTCTTCCCTTCCACTCATGACATCACCCAGATGCATAATGATTTATAAACAAAGATTAAGAAACAGAGAGGAATTAAAAATTCAGTTACGCAAAGTAATATAAAATAAATAGATATTAAATAAATGTTAAAAGCAAAACAGAATATACTCTCATAAAACAGTCACATAAATCTCGACATTAAAGTGCAAAGTTTCAGCTGATTCTAATAAAATACAGATTATTCAATCATCAGCTATTTTATATAAAAAAAGTTACTTTGTAGATTAAAGGAATAATAGATTAATAAATGCCAAGGCCGGAGGACAATTTCATAAGGGTAACTGGAAAATTTCCATCCATAATCAAGTGTGGAATACTCGGAATCAATCAGGCAGCTTTGGGAATTACCAGTTATAACTTGATCCATGGTTTTAGAGATTCTGACACCCTCTGGTCTAGCACCTGGAAGATTGCTACTAAACACCCTCCTGAAACCAATCAATGAAGTTCAGTTTGGGTGGTGCCTTTGTGTAAAAACCCAAAGTGGTTCTGGAGTTTTGCTCACGTAGGGGATGGGAGCCCACCACTTGCAAACAGACTCCAGGGTTTTCCTTCCAGCCTGTGAAATCGATGCAGATGTCATTACCCTTGTACGAAGTGTTTTGTGTGGTCGTTTTAAGTAAATATTAAATGGTCACATAATTGTCCAACTATCTAGGATCTAAATGCATGCATGAAGGCAGAAAGCACTGCTGTCCTGCTTCTAACCACCATGTAGATTGTTGTGTGAAATTTGATGATGTGTCATACGGGTCGAGGGATCCAGCTGTTTTTGACATGTCCAACTACATTGGAATGGAGGGTAACTAAGAGGAGGAATTGAGGTGCAATCACACTCCCCCTCCACATTTGCAGTCTGCAGCAGGACTAGGGAACCTTTGCCTGCTGGCCTCATCCAGCCTGCCAGTCCTCTCAGTTCAGTCCACCAGACTCTCTCCAAGACACAGTCAGCATTGTCTCTGCTCCGGCTATTAGGTTGATGTAGCAAAGCTCACTACTGCTGCTTTGCTAGACAGTTTAGCTTCTGTACTGGCCACTGAGGAATTTAAGCCACTTCTTCCACAGCCAATATGGAAACCGACTGGGCTGGTGAAAGAAAGCCAGTGCACTCTGTTTTGTCAGCCCTATCAGGTATCGCTTTCAGCTTCCTAGTGAAAAAGGGATCCTCACCATATAGCAAAGCATGGAAGTAAATTGAGCTGTGTGCGTATAAGAGAGGTGTGTGTGTGTATATGTTAATAGGGTGTGCATGTGTGTTTCTGTTATGTGTGCTTAGGAGAGAATGGTACGTGCCTGCACACTACTGGTAGGTGGCCCCTGAACATAGAATTGTAGAGTTGGAAGGGATCCCAAAGGTCCTCTAGTCCAACCCCCTGCAATGCAGGAATCTCAGCTAAAGCATCCATGACAGAGGGCCATCCAACCTCTGCTTAAAAACCTCCAAGGAAAGAGAGTTCACCACCTCCCGAAGGAGACTCTCGAAAAGCTCTTACTGTGAGAAAGTTTCCCCCCCCCCGAATATTTAGTTGGAATCTCCTTTCTTGTAACTTGAAGCCATTGCTTTGAGTCCTACCCTCCAGAGCAGGAGAAAACAAGCTTGTTCCCTCTTCCATGTGACAGCTCTTGAGATATTTGAAGGTGGCTCTCATAGCTCTACTCTTTTCCGGGCTAAACATACCCAGCTCTTTCAACCGTTCCTCATAAGGCTTGTTCTCCAGATCACACTTACTGTATGTGTTAGGAAATAACACATGAAAAGGGCAGCAGACAGTGTGGGAAGTTTTTGCTTCTATCTAGGTACATCCAGGCAACCTCCCACCTGTAGGAAGAGCTCTGTCACTTGTTATTTCTGCATATTTAGATTTGGACACCACTCGATGGAGTCGATAGCATCAACGGATTGCCAAAGTTCTTATGAGGTTCAGCCTTCCCTGGTCTCCCATACCAGTGGTAAACCTTTTCTCAATGTGTCTGGTACACCCTGCCACTGAAATCTGCTACATGACTGTGCTTCTCTTTTCATGGAACATTCATTTCTCATCTACTGCAATCTGAGCTAGAAGAAAATTGTAAAATGAGGCCAATCATTTTTCACTTCATAGATTTCCAGATAATTTTCACGTGGCTCATTTAGTCACTTTCCTTTCTCACTCCCAATTTTCTCACCAGAGCAAAGTTCCTTCTGATATAATTTCCTGAACTAACCTAAGGATTATTTCCTGTGTAGCTGTATTCTTCTCCCCTGCCTGCTTTCTAACTTTTTCCCTTTTGGCAAGGCATCCTTAGATGTGTTCTTCGCCTTCTCCTCTTCTCTGGGTGCTTTCCAGATTGTTTGTTCCCCGGGCTCTGATTCTTTCCAGAAGGACTTTGGGACTGTGTTGTGCTATCCACATTCTGGCACAAATGTTCCCATGTCACTTCTGGACCAGCTCTGTTTACATGCAGCCATGCTAGTTTCTCCACAGAGTCGCCAGAGGCCTTGGCTGGATGGTCCCTGGCAGATACATTTAAAGATCTTTAAAAACTGGCTTTTGATGACATCCCTGAATGTATTCAATTGTTGCTGTTCATTTGCTAATTGCAGTTCTGTAACCGTTTTCATGTAAAAATAAAGGTTTAATAATAATTATTAATAAGTTAAACAATATATTGCAGTTTCATTTTTTATTTTTTAAAATGTATTTATTGAAGATTTTAAAACATACACACACATACAAAAATACAAAACACGAAAACACAAAATACAAAAAACAAAAATGCAAAATACAAAAACAGAAATACAAAAACCAAAATACAAAAATAATGAAAACAAAAATTCTAACTTAAATATTGGTCATCACCCTTTGGACTCCCCCGACCTCCCCCACTTTGGGTCCCTATTACAGTATTATTTAGACGGTATTCATTGTACTTTTGCTTATCTTGAACATTCTTCTCTCAATCCTTTAATCTTATTTTCCGCTCTTAATCCCAATATTAATACAATCACTTTTAATCTAATATTTCAAACCAAATATTTCTAATTCCCTTTATTCATTCTATAAAACTTTCCCCCTCTGCCTATAATTTTTATTAACAAGGAATCATCATTCTAACATTAACTCTTGTATCAAATATTATTTCAAACCATAATAACATAATTCCCCCCCTTCCCCCAGATCCAGATTTTCCAAAAATTAACAGTGAGATCCATATGTCATACCAGTATAAGGCCACTCCGTTTCATCCATCTCATACGACATTTATAAACTATTACCCTACTCCCACCCTTTCCCACAGCTTCCACGAAGCACTTTCCACCCACTTCTGCTGTTTCCCACCTATGCCTTTATTTCTATCTTTCCAGAGCGTTCCCTGTCCTCCCCCAGGGAGGTTCAGCAGGCACCTTCATTATACACTTTTAGGCATGAGATAAAAACTTTCCTCTTCAACCCAGCCTTTGGCTGATTAACATCTAATATCCTTTCAAATATGTTGAGGGAGAGGGGTTTATTGGTTTGCTTTTGTTCTCGTTGTTATTATGCATTTTGTGTTTTTCGTATTGTAATTTTATGTCGTGAACTGCCCTGAGATCTACGGATGAAGAGCAGTATTCAAACTTAATAATAATAATAATAATTTCTCCATGTCATTGGTGCCAGCATGCACTATGACCACTGACTCCTCTTTAGCACTATCTACCAGGCTATGTAGGTGATGTGCAACAACCACAATCTTCATGCCAGGTAGGCAGTGCACCCTGCGGTCTGTATGCCCATCAAAAACCCAACTATCTACCTTCTTACTGTTCAAATCGTCCACAACCAAAATCTTTCCATCCTACCCCAGAGAAGTATCCTCTGCATGAGACCATAGCTTTTCAGCTCCCAAGGAATGTTTCCCTCGGGAGGGAATGTTTCCCTCTTCCTCAGATCAATGTTCTTTTCCCGCAAGACCCTCCTTCCTCCTCGACAGCAGGGGAGCTGTCATCGTGGAAGTGTGACACAGCTGCAACATCCCTGAAGCTCATTGCACCTCCACAACATGTGTCGAGCAAAGGGATAGCCGTACGTGGAAAGACCCTGCAAGGAACCGGAGTCAAGCATAGATCAGCATTTAAAAAACACCAACAACCCCACAAATGGTGTCAGTGCAGTTAACTCTTTATTCAAAGAAATAATCATAGTCATATGACTGATCCTTTTATCCATGTTGTTTTTAATTGTTTATTGCATGTATTCTGTTGCAATGGCTGTCAGCTATGCAAATAAAGCTGATTGATTGATTGATTATTCAAAGAAACCCAAATAGCACAGTAATCCCATCTTCTTGGGAGAAAAGCAATGACAAACCTAGACAGCATCTTAAAAAGCAGACCTTCACCTTGCCAACAAAGGTCCGTATAGTTAAAGCAATGGTTTTCCCAGTAGTGATGTATGGAAGTGAGAGCTGGACCACAAAGAAGGCTGATCACCGAAGAATTGATGCTTTTGAATTATGGTGCTGGAGGAGACTCTTGAGAGTCCCATAAACTGCAAGAAGATCAAACCTATCAATTCTGAAGGAAATCAGCCCTGAGTGCTCACTGGAAGGACAGATCGTGAAGCTGAGGCTCCAAGACTTTGGCCACCTCATGAGAAGAGAAGACTCCCTGGAAAAGACCCTGATGTTGGGAAAGATGGAGGGCACTAGGAGAAGGGGACGACAGAGGACGAGATGGTTGGACAGTGTTCTCGAAGCTACTAACATGAGTTTGACCAAACTGTGGGAGGCAGTGGAAGACAGGAGTGCCTGGCGTGCTCTGGTCCATGGGGCCACGAAGAGTCGGAAATGACTAAACGACGAGAATCATAGAGTTGGAAGAGACCACAAGGGCCATCCAGTCCAACTCCCTGCCAAGCAGGAAACACCATCAAAGCATTCCTGACATATGGCCGTCAAGCCTCTGCTTAAAGACCTCCAAAGAAGGAGACTCCACCACTAAACAACAACAACAACAAAAGTGATGCAGGTAACTCTTCCCAGTAGGTCTTGCTCCAATGAAGCATTTGCGAGGACTGACGGTTCCCACCACTCGCTAAGGCTCCTCCTCTCCAGGTTCCTTTCCCAAGCAGATCGCAAACAGCATCTGTACACAACCAATCTCTGCTCTTTTCATTTCTTTGCGTGTTCTAGGAGACCAGAGGGGAGGGGAGCTGGTTGCAGCAGGAGGGGGAGACTCCCTGGATTCCTCAGCAGCCTGTCTCAGCTCTGCCTCTTGCCCAGCTTCCTCTCCAGCCTCCGCTTCAGCTCCGGAGCCTGAACTGCTCTCCGCCACAGCCTCTTCCTGCTCACTAAACCCAGTTGCCCTTCTAGCTTCTGACACCTCCCCCCCCTCCTGAGTCTTTTCCCTCTGACCACTCG
This sequence comes from Zootoca vivipara, assembly GCF_963506605.1. Taxonomy (NCBI): domain Eukaryota; kingdom Metazoa; phylum Chordata; class Lepidosauria; order Squamata; family Lacertidae; genus Zootoca; species Zootoca vivipara. The sequence continues at coordinate 25,637,529 of NC_083288.1, read as the reverse complement.
TTGTCATCCCACCACCAATCCCCTGGCTCTGAGCCTTCTTCCCCTGGGGGTTCCCTTTGGGGTTCCCCAACTGGCGCCTCCCACCACTTCTCTGCATCTGGCCAGCCCACGACAACACCCCTGCTCGCATTCTACTTGCATAATTGTTTTTGTAGTCCAAGTTGTTTGAGAGCTTGGGGTTTCTTTAGGTCAAGGAAAGGAGGGGCAGGGTGGTGTGCCCTGGCTTCCTCCTCCTACAGCGGAACTCACACGCCTGCTCAGTCCTGCTTAGTATATTATTGTTTTTTTAGTCCTGTACTGCTGTATGTAGCATGAAGTGGTAGACCTGAGGTGGTTGCCGTCATGGGATTTGTCCCTGTGGAAGGTTATATACATCAAGGCACTGATCAGCAGCCGGCAGGCCAGCTCGAAATGTGATCTTTCCTTCTCCAGCCTCTGCTCCCTGCCCCCATTCCATCTCTACTCTCCCGAAGCTGTCAAGTCTGGTTTTATCAGGCTTACGAGCAACACCAGATGCCCTTCCCTTGCTAGCTGGCAGGGTTTGAGGTGGCGTGGAATATTGTCATGGCCTGATTTTTATTTTTATTTTTAAGAACAAGACAAAGACAAGAGTATTGGAGGGAAGGGAGAGGGAAAAGTTTGGCAAAGTTAAACATCAAACTCTGCATGCTGGGACCGGGGGCAGGGGGGGGCGGCGAATTGTAGGCTTGGTGCACCTGCCATCGCACGGTCGATTCCGGTCTGGGTTTTGTGTATGTGTGTGTGTGTTTTGACTGGCTGTGATGTCAAGAGAAGGAGGCGTGGCCGTTTCGGAGGCAGGTAGATAAAGGATTCACTAAACAGGATCCCCCAGTTCTGAGAGTCGAGGCTGCAGCGGAAACTCAAATCACCAGGGCCAGGTAAGCAGGCTCCCTTTTCTTTCTGCCTCTTTCTGCAGGCTGCACTTCCTCCTCCCGCTGGGAGTTGGAAAGGGTCACACTGAGGATAACAACTTTGGGAGGGGGAGATGAAATGATTTGAGGCATCTATAGCTTGATCCTGAGTAGATGTACTAAGAGCTTATTCTTAAGTGGCGCTTCCAACCGGTATGTGTATTGTGTGTATTGTGTATTGTGAGATTTCCACAACGTCCCCATCTCTTTCTTTGTTCCTGCCTGTTTTGGTTTTGACTTCTTTCTTAATTATTACCTACGGTCTATCATACTAATTTTGAAGCTGATCGCTCTACTCCCACCCCCAATGTTTATGGCAACTTCTGTGTTTTTGTCTCAGTATAGCCAGAGATTGCCTGTTCTGAGTTTCTATCTATCTATCTATCTATCTATCTATCTATCTATCTATCTATCTATCTATCTATCTATCATCTGCGTTTCTGGCTCTTTTGACTTTTATTTTTTTTAAAAAAAATATTCCCGTTTCACTTGTATCTGTCTGTTCGTTAGAATTGAGTCCTCTTCCTGTTTCCAACTTTACCTTGAAGCAGAAATGAAAAGAGGACCTGTCCTGAACAAAAGGAAATGATTGGGAAATCACAGTATAATATGTTTCCATGTTTCTGTTTTCTGGGTTGTTGTTTTTTTTAAAAAAAAAAAAGTGGGGGGGACGGACAATTCCTAGAGCTGAAGCTGGGGCAAATTGTGAGCGAGATTGCAAACTATACAACGGGAATAACTCCCGGTCTTCAGCAACTGGTTTCACTGGAGAGTCACTTTCGTGTTTTTATATAGACAAATCTGTGGAGCAGGAGGAGGCTTTATTTGTAGCAATTGTGTATGGTACGCAACCAAATGTCAAGAAACAGTGTACCTAAAGCGCAGTAACAGTGTACTTCTGATTACCAGTTGCTGGGGTTGTGGGTAGAATGAGTAAGCAACAAGGAGATGGTTATTGCCTTCATGCCCTCCATGTAGATTTCCTGGAGGTGTTTGGGTGGACACCAAAACAGGATGCTGGACTTGAGACTCAGCTATATTAGTAAAAAACAAAACAAAAAACCAGCGCTTTGAATGCGTTATAAACATGCAAGACCAGATGGCGCTGGAGAGCAAAAAAAAACCTTTGTGATTTTACATAGTGGTTTTTTTTCTCTTTTGTTATAACACCTTAATTTCTGACATATTTATAGTGTGGTGTCTCCCCCCTCCACCCTGGGTGGATACTTGGTCTAATGAAGCAGAGCTTGTCTTTCATAAGGGCATACAGTGGTACCTCTACTTACGAATAACTCTACTTACGAATGTTTCTACTTACGAATGGAGCTCCGTCCGCCATCTTGGATGTGGTTTAGATAGGATTTTTTCTACTTACGAATTTTTAGATAGGGTTGCTTCGACTTACGAATTTTTTCTCCCAATGCATTCCTATGGGATTCGGCGTACAATTTTTTTCGACTTACGAATGTGCATTCGGAACACATTAAATTCGTAAGTAGAGGTACCACTGTATTGGGAAGAGAGGCCCGGGAGCAAGTTCACCCTCAAAAGGGGGCCGCCACTACTTGGTCCCCATGGTTGCAGATGTTGTCCCCTAAATAGATGTGCACTTGCTTCTAAATTGCCAGCTGGGAGCAGGATAGTACCCTTCATGAGGCTAGATATGGCCACCTTGCTTAGCTTAAATACTCCCCCCCCCCCAATGCGTTTGTATGTGTGACTAGTCCAGGGGTGATGGAGGTCAGATGCAACCCCTCCAGGCCTTTTTGTCCAGCCCCTATAATGCTCCTTAGGCCACACAGCAAGCCATACAGGCCTTGCTGTCAACCGTCTTGAAGTGCTTTTGTCTGGTTGACGTGTCTTTAAGCTGCAAGGATGCCTCTTTATTGACTGTTTAGAGAGGATGGAGAGGTGTTTGCAGGTGTGTGTGTGTGGGTGTGAACGAACCTCTGTCTTTCGCATGGCTGTAGTACAACCTGCTCTGCAGAGAAAAGGCACATCCATTTCTTGCTTTACCCGCTTTTGTCTCAGACTCTGCCCACCACTAGTATGTGGCCCAAGGAAGGTTCCCTATTAGACGATATAGCCCCTCATCTAAAAAAGGTTTCCCACGCCTCAGCTAGCTAGATGGAGCGCACGGAATAAATAAGATTCTTGATTTGGCTGCGCATAAGCAGTGCCGGATTTCGAAAGCACGTCAAAGTGCAAGTAGATAAATCGGTACCGCTCCGGCGGTGTTTCCGTGCGCTGCTCTGGTACACCAGAAGCGGCTTAGAATCATAAAATCATAGAGTTGGAAGAGACCACAAGGGCCATCCAGTCCAACCCCCTGTCAAGCAAGAAACACCATCAAAGCATTCTTGACATATGCCTGTCAAGCCTCTGCTTAAAGACCTCCAAAGAAGAAAACTCCACCACACTCCTTGGTAGCAAACTCCACTGCCGAACAGCTCTTACTGTCAGGAAGTTCTTCCTAATGTTGGAATCTTAGGTGGAATCTTCTTTCTTGTAGTTTGAATCCTTTGCTCCGTGTCCGCTTCTCTGGAGCAGCAGAAAACAACCTTTCTCCCTCCTCTATATGACATCCTTTTATATATTTGAACTTGGCTATCATATCACCCCTTAACCTTCTCTTCTCCAGGCTAAACATACCCGGCTTAGTCATGCTGGACACATGACCCGGAAGCTGTACGCCAAGGGAAGCTCCCTTGGCCAATAACGCGAGATGAGCGCCGCAACTCCAGAGTCCGTCACGACTGGACCTAATGGTTAGGGGTCCCTTTACCTTTACCTTTTTAAACAAGCTATAGCTTAGGGCCCCACTCTCTTGCCCCCCCCAATATACTTATTCTCAATTGTATTTTATTACATTGGTACCTCTAAGGGACCCAGGTGGCGCTGTGGTTAAACCACTGAGCCTAGGGCTTGCTGATCAGAAGGTCGGCGGTTCGACCTCTACTTACGAATAACTCTACTTATGAATGTTTCTACTTACGAATGGAGCTCCGTCCGCCATCTTGGATGCTGTTTAGATAGGATTTTTTCTACTTACGAATTTTTAAATAGGTTGCTTCGACTTACGAATTTTTTCTCCCGATGCATTCCTATGGGATTTGACTTACAATTTTTTTTGACTTACGAATGTGCGTTCGGAACGCATTAAATTCGTAAGTAGAGGTACCACTGTATTAATATACTTCTTAATTGTATTTCAGTTCAACAATTACTTTGATAGAATACATATTTTGTTATGTGCAAATAGCTTTAGATACCTATTAGGTCCATAAATTACCATATAGCATATATTCAACACAAAAAACCACGGCAATTTGTTGTTGACAAAGGACAGCTGGACATAGAAAGGGCCCCATTACCTTCAGTAGCTTAGGGGCCTCATCAAACCTAAATCCGGCCCTGCACAGGTGAATTAGCCACCCTTTGCCACTCTGTTATAGGCATTGGCAGATTCAAGGGTGGCAGGAACTACTACTTTTAAAATTCCCTCCTTTTTTTTTTTTTACTACAATGCCAGTCGAAGCCAGGTGCAAAATGGTGGCAGAGAGCCAATTGCAGGCAGCACCCCAGGAGCCATAGAGTGGAATGATCTGCATATATATGCACATAACCCAAAATAATAATAGTAATAGTAATCTACATCTGAGTTACTGCAGGTCAAGAATTCTACCAACTTCATTTGGTGGGGTTGGTGGGAAGAATAAATAGAAGGCTTTTTGTTGCCGTTAAACAATCAGGAACTTGAAGCCCTTGCTGATCTCCGTCTGCCAACACTTGTTGCATTGAGTAGACGCTCAACAATCAGGATGGTGGATAAAGAGCTGATAACAAGGTAGCCTTTTTTTCCATGCAGGAAGGCAGAGGAGATGTCAAAGAAATGACAGCTTATAAGGGAATGAGGGTCTTCAATCCCAGTTCATGGTTGGGAGCATGTAAGGAGGGGGGGGTAATAGCTGCGATCTACATTACCCAATCCGGAGCAAGAGGCATGTGTGATCTTGCATGTATTGCCACCTGAGAGCCTACATGGTGGAATTCAGATATGGTGCATGGAAGTGGGGTGGGGAGCAGACTACCAGAGTTGAGATTCTTTTGTTTATCACCCTGGGTGGCGGGGCATGTGACAGGCCGACATGGATTTATATATAGGGTGTGATACAATTTCAAGTTCGGTTCCAAGATTCCCTGTTGGCCTGATTTTGCCCGCAGATTGCAGCCTGTGGTTTGGCTGTCCTTGCTTCTTAAGGCCCAAGCAAGTGTAACGCATAAACACAACTAACCAAATCCCACCTGCTTCCTCCCCTCCCCCATTCCTTTCCAGAGAAGATCCATCAGCAGAGGTGGAGGTGATTTGAGAGCAAAAGAGCCGCTTCTTCATTCCAGATCCCCTCACTATCACACACTCCCCGTGCTTTCCTTCCTAACTGGGGATCCAAACGAGTGTAGGGTTGCCGGATCTGAGGATTTGCCCAGCATTGTAGGGTTCTATCCCCACCCCTCCCAGGGGTGGAGTTAAATTTCAAAGCGAGAAGCCAAAAATAAGGATTAATATTCGTTATTTTTTACACGGCCCTCTAACGAAAGTTCCTTGGGTGGCTTCCAACGTAAACAATAATCTCATTACCATTAAAGAAAACGAAACCCCAACAGCAACAACCACAAAATAACCAATTAAAGTGGAAAGAGCGATAAAGGTGCAGGACCAGATCAATTGAAAGAGAGAGCAGAGGGGTGTGTGTGTGTACACACACACACATATACACACACAGAATCAAAAAACACGATATGTTATAGCATGCTTTAAAAGGCCTGGAACACCTGGCCACAGAAATACATTAAAGTAGGGGCCAGGCAGGCCTTTTGGGGGATGGTATTTCAGAGCTGAGAGGCCGCTTCAGAAAAGTCCCTTTCCCCAGTAGACAGCCACCGTACCTCATGGGAAGAGAGGGGATTTGGAGAACAATGTGGGGGCAAGCTGTCTTCCATTGAGCCCATTTCCATTTTAAAGTTTAAACCTCGCACCCTCTTTCGAATATATTCACCCAGACCTTTTTCTGCGCAGGAGAGGGAGTGACTGAAAGGAAAGCAGGCCTCATTCAAGGGGGCATAATATATATTTTAAGACCCTTTGGAAAGGGGCTGATAATCTTGCCCTGAAGAAACACTTACTTGAAAGAATCACCAAGTGCTTCTTGGCTCCTCACTCGACTCCAGAAGGCGGCAACCCCAAAACTCCACACACCGCATCTCAGATGCTGAGCACCAGAAGACCTGGCAGCCTGGCACATTAGAAGCATGCACTTTTAGCCCTCGTGTGTGTGTGGGGGGGGGGTCAAGGCGGCATGATTTGGAGAAGAGCCGCAGTAAGTGTGGCGAGTCGTTCACTCTCTCCCAATCTACCCGTTCTTTGTTCCCCCTCTCATAGCGGCTCGTCTCTTTCTCTCACACACAAACCCCACCTTTTGAAAAGGCCTTTTCCATGTTCTTACACACATTTCTGTGTAATGGTTCGGGCCTTAGGGCGGAACGGCATGTTCCTTTGGCGAGTGTGTGTCCCCAAAGCAGTTTAGGAGGCATTTGTGCAAGAGGGCCAGCTGGCAGAATGGGTCTGTTTGACCCTCTCCAAATGCCCCTTTGCACAAAGAGCACAGAGGTGGGCGAGGCTGGAAGGGGGGCATGTTTACTGAAGAAGCAACGCCTCTCCTGGCTGCAAATCCTTCCCTTGCAAATGCTCCCACAGTAGCTCTGTGGGGCAAAACATGGGTCGACTGTGCTCCTTAAACGGTGCAAATTCTGCCTTAATCTTAGATGCGCGAGGACTGGTTTTCCTTCGGTGACGAAGGAATCGCCCAGACGCAGAGGCATTCTCGCCTACGTTTTGACCGAACGTGGTTGCCAGGATCCAGCCTGTGGGCTGCCAGTTGGCCGCTGGCCAGTTTTAGAAGGACACGGTGATGATTGGGAGAGGTACAGAGTGTTCAGTTAATAAAAGAAAACCCAGGTGGAACCCAGCCTCCTGCCGTCAAGTTTAATTAGTTAAGACAGAGCACGTAGCAGATTGATCTGAAGTCGCTGAGGACTGCCTGACAAAGGAGGCCGTTCTTTCCGAAGTGGTTCCCGAGTGGTTGGCCTCTGCCGTGGCCTTGTAAGCTGTCTGTCATGTTGGGGTTGGGTTAAACTTTAAACATATTAACTGGAGCATTGACTTGGAAGGGTATCTGGATTCTTTAGCAGAGGTATATTAAAGAGAGAGAGAGAGAGAGAGACCGTAAAAATTGCAAGCTTGTAAAATTGCCATTAAGATAGGTTCCAGTGTGGGTTTGTAAAATCATTGTGGAACTGATTTTTTTTTTAAAAAAATTTGATTTAAAGATTATGGCTTTTGATACACAAGGTTCCAGTGTTAATTCCTGTCCCCTCTGCCTGAGTTAGCAACACTTGCCTCAAGGGAGCAATCCCGGAGTAGGGAGCTGTGCAGTTATGGGGCAACCAACAAGGACGCTTCTCTGTGCGTCCTTGGCGTTTGAGCTGGGCAAGGCCCAACCAGCAGCGTATGCACACAGTTGCTCTTAAAGGTTGTGTTGCCCAGCTCTGAGGCGTGTGAGTCCTGAGCCATGAAGGGCCTCGTAGGTCAAAGCCACTTTCTGTTACTTCTGCCCTGCCAAAGGCCCTTGCGGCCTTGGGATTTCAAACCTGTCCTCTCGAAATCCGTTGGGCTGGTTTTAAAACTACCGATAAGGCATTCTGTTGCTTCTTTATAATGCTGTGTTTATTGTGGTAATGACTTTTAGATGAATAATACAGTGGTAGTGATGGTTGTTGCCCTCCCATTGAACTTGTTTGCGTTTTATTAGAAATGCCATTAAGAAAAAAACAATAGGGAATTGATCATAGCCTTGTTAGTATAGCCAGAATCGAAGCGCCATCTAAATGGAAGACCAGCAGTTGTTCCCTTTAACCCTAGATCAGTTTAAAGCCCACCTCAGCCAGGAAGCTCTTTTGGCTAAACTCGGGCCGATAACTGTCTCTCGGCCCAGCTTATTTTACAGTTCATGGCTACACACGGACGTGGGTGGCGCTGTGGTCTGAATCTCTTGGGCTTGCCAATCGGAAGGTTGGTGGTTCGAATCCCTGCGACGGGGTGAGCTCCCGTTGCTCTCTCCCAGCTCCTGCCAAGCTAGCAGTTCAAAAGCACATCAGTCTGTGCTAAATAGGTACCGCGGTGGGAAGGTAAACAGCATTTCCGTACGCTCTGGCTTCCGCCACGGTGTTCCATTGCGCCAGAAGTAGTTTAGTGATGCTGGCCACATGACCTGGAAAGCTGTCTGTGGACAAACGCCGGCTCCCTTGGTCTGAAGAGCGAGATGAGCGCCGCAACCCCATAGTCGCCTTTGACTGGACTTAACCATCCAGGGGTCCTTTACCTTTAGCAGTCAATGGGGCTCCCAGGTAAGCAGGGTAGGGTTGTGAGTTCAAGTGTCTTCAAAGTCCATGACACCTTTGGTAAAGGCTGTTCTCCAACTGGAGCTCTCGCAGGCCAGTGTTTCCCAATTGTCTGTGTTTATTTGCCTTGAGACAGTCTTTAAACCTCTTTTGTTGACCACCAGCATTACGCTTTCCATTTTTAAGTTCGGAATAGAGTAGTTGCTTTGGAAGACGATCATCAGGCATCCGCACAACATGACCAGTCCAATGAAGTTGATGTTGAAGAATCATTGCTTCAACACTGGTGATCTTTGATTCATCCAGTACACTGATATTAGTTTCTCTATCTTCCCAAGTGATGTGTATACATCACATACAATATGGCTGAATATTTATTTTCCGCTCCCAGTACCCAAAATCTTAGTAACGTGGTTTTGTTGTGATTCACCCACGCTAAGATTAAGTTGCTGTCCCGACGGTAGTCCTTAAAAACGTATTGCCCTGGAGATCACGTTGTGACTGCACCCTTGAAAAGGTGTCATCAGCTCCAGCCACCGCATAGGAGCACTCCAAAGGACATCCCCTTTTCTCCTGTCCTGAGCAATTAGTAAAGCCCTGGAATCTTTGCATGAGACAAAGTCCCCACCCCCCACATGGCTGGAGGGGGGGGGGAGAGGCTGCTGACCTGAGATGCGTTAGTGTGCTGGAAAGGAAAACATGCCACATGGACACATACGCAGAGGAAAGATCACAAATAATAAATGAATGATTAAGCTTCACAATCAATGGTCAACCTCATTTTCCAAACCAGACGTTTTGAAGAGCTGCTTTCTGCAGGTGTCTCGGTGCACCCTGCGCTGAATACGTGCACCTGGGCAGGGCTTTCTTTCATCTGGAACGCACTGGAACTCCGTTCCAGCACCTCGCAGGTGTGCGCCATTGCCATCCTAAGAGAACAAGGGAGGCATTCCTGGCGAGCCCCGGCACCTCTTTTTCTATAAAAACAGCACTGCACTTAGGTAGAGACTGCTTTCATCCAGACTTGCAATTAATCCAACAAAGATTAGTGGCCAGCATTGCTTTTTAAAGTAGCCTGCGTGTACACACATACCTGCAATAGCAATTTGCGGCTTAAAAGAAAGGGAGGAGGAAGTGAACTTGTGTCGGGTTGCCATATCTCAAAAAGTGAAAGGAAAACCAGGAGACCCCAAAAGTTGTTGAGCTTTTTTTTCTTTACAAAAATGCAATTGAGTTGCCTAAGATCCAGGACGAAGCGCCACCTTTCGGAACACGCCCGGATGTCAATTCCGCCTTTGAAATCCAGGTAATGTCTGGGAAAATCCAGGCGCATAGCAGCCCTAACTTGTATAAAGTCCCCCTGCATGGTTGGCCATAGGCAGTTCTTGCCTCCCTATAGGCCAGGCACCCCCAAACTGCGGCCCTCCAGATGTTTTGGCCTACAACTCCCATGATCCCTAGCTAATAGGATCAGTGGTCAGGGATGATGGGGATTGTAATCCAAAACATCTGGAGGACCGAAGTTTGGGGAAACCTGCTATAGGCATTTGCTAGTAGCTATTTTGAATGTCCACTCCAATCAGAAAGTGGAGCAAGAGTTAGGAAGGCCTGGAAAGGCAACGCAGCATTGATGCCTGCATAATCCACAGGTTTAGCCAGGAAGGCCTTTTTGCCACATTCCATCGCCAGGGATGTTGACTCTGGCAAGGTTTCTGTGTGGGCGGCAGCTTCCTGCCTTCCCACTGTGATAAGCTTATGGTATGGAGACAATGCGGCCCAGTCCTTGGAAGCAAATACTAATGGCGCTCCAAAATAAGCTTGTCTTGAGCTGCACCCTTAGTCTTGCTTTCAGATGAAAGCTTATCTTGCAATAGATTGTTTTTAAAGCTGCCAGAGGTCTGGTATACCTGAACTGCAAACCTATATTGGTTTTATGCCAGTTTGAAGGAGCCTGGGAACTTCAGTTTGGTGAGGGTTGCGGAATATTCTCTGTTAGAAAACTCTTAAATCGCCCCCCCCCCCGATCTCTGGTTCCCTGGGGAAAGGGCAGTTCTGTTGACTCTGTTTGTCTTGTAGCTATGCCCTTAGATTTCTTTTCTGCCATTGACAGACACAACTGCCCCACTATAATCTTGGGACGCAGAGGAAATAAATACTTTTTAAAGGGGGGGGGAGCCACTGCATTTACACAACCAGGTTGTTGTTCCACGACATCCGCTGCCTTTTAGACAAAAGCTGGTAGTTCCAAACATTATGTTAATTAGATTACAGATACTTAGGCCGGTCCTGATCGGATTCATGTTACAGAAGTCCCTCTACAGGCGAAGCCAGCCATGAGAAACGGATGATACCTTTGGGAATATAATTACTGAGAGCGAGGCACAACTGCCGCACTTCCCATTTGCAACTTCAGAAAGAAACATTCCCCCCTAAGAAGAGAATTCTTGTTTGGAGGTTTGGCAGCTTCATGAGACAGAATCCAGAGTCTCATCTATAATTAGCATCTCGAGGGCTGGTTCATACGTAAACATCGCTGACCGCTCCGTGGAATGTGTGAACTGCCTCTGTGGAGTTTGAATATTTTGCGCATGAGCTGGCACCTGGAGATAGCAGAGTTCCCTTTGGCAGAATATTATCTGCGCTCGCAAAGCAAATCCTCACTTGTCAACGAGCGACGGCTCTGCAGGTGTGAACTGGGCCTCAAGAGAAATCAGACTTCCAGCATCCCTTGCGTAGCTTCGTCCACCAGAATGTGGGATGTGGTGGCAGCAGGAGCAAGCGCACTCTCAGCAGCCGATAAACAAAATGCAGTGCACATTGGAAAGTGGCACGCCATGCAAGTCTCTTTAACTGGAAGACTGAAGGCTTTGGAAGGTAAAAAAAGAAAGAAAGAAGACTTCAACACTGTTTGGTTTGGTTTCGTAGGCAGGGCCGTCCCTAGGCCCGGGCTGGGTGGCGCAAGGCGCCAGGGCGCCTGACCATCAGGGGCGCCGAACGCTGGTGTCTGCCTCCGCGCGCCTCTGCCGTTGAGCGGCTTCAGGCAGCTCTCCGGAGGTGCGCAGGGAGCGTGAGCCTGGGGTTGCCTCCTCCGCGCCTCTCAGCTCCCCGCGCACCCCTCCTGCCCACCTCACTCACGGGGGGCGCCGGAGGGATCTTGGCACCGGGGCACCAGATATGGCTAAGACGGCCCTGTTCGTAGGTTAACAGATTGAGTCATGCCATAATTCCTCCATCAACCCACGGAGACAGGCGGAGAGACTTAAATCTACTCGACTTCACAGTGAACACTATTCAGTGGTGTAGCGTGGGAGGCCAGGGGGCATGGCCCTGGGTGCACATTTCTGAGGGGGTGCAGCTAGGTGCCCACATGACAAGCTCCCTCATCAAGGCCAGAGCCACGGGGAGGCAAGCTGTGTGTGGGCCAGGCCTTCAGGGCTGGGGTGGTGAAGGAACACCTGTGCGTGCCCCACCCCTGGTCCAGCCGAAAAGGAGAGGGGGGAGGGTGGCAGCAACACCCACCAGGGTGGGAGGAAGGGGAAGGCGGGAAAACACTGCTGTAGCCACGTGCATTGCACAGAGCGCCTCACTACAAGGACAGGAGGGCGACGTGACACAGCAGCTCTCCTGGCTTTGCGTTTTTCCGCCTTGTCTCTGCTCCCACGTTGGGGCTAGTTTGCAAAAAGAGGCCAGCAAAGGGACTGCCTACTTCCCAGTCCACCGGGGGGGGGGGGACACACACAGCACTTTCCCTGCCCCGGGCACCGGCAATCCACACTACGCCTCCCCGTCACTTTTCCAGCAGATGCAACGTGATTCTGCTTTGTGTTGACGTTTGTCGCTTCTGCGTTCAGAAAACCATTCAGTGAAAATATGTACAAAAAGGGGGAAAGGCGACACATGCTGTGTGTCCAGGGCATTCAGCCAGCGGGAGGATATTTTCGGTCAGGTTTGTGTGTAGCGTTGTGGAGAGTCTTCTTGGGCTGACAGCCTTACAAAAGGAGGAGTAGAAATTGGTAGTGTGAAGAGAGAGGGTGAACTGACGGGGAATGGCAGTTCTGAATAGCTCGACGGTGCACTTTTTCCAGGAAGGCAATAGGGCATGGCCAAAGGGACTGCTGATCTTTGCCTGTGAAGAGAGCAGGGGCATTTTGCATGCTAAATGCCTTAATTATAGATTTAGGGTTAAGGGGTAGGGTTTAAGCCTTGCTGCAAAACAGCTGCCAACTGGCCTATACAGTCATACCTCATGTTACGTCCACTGTGGGTTACGTCTTTTCAGGTTATGGACGCACTGAACCCGGAAGTCCCGGAACGGGTTACTTCCGGGTTTGGCACGCGCGCATGCGCAGAAGCAGTAAATCACGCTTTGCACATGCACAGAAGCGCCAAATTGCGTCACACGTGTGCACAGACGCGGCGCTTCAGGATGCGGCCTTTTCATGTTGCAAACGGGCCTCCGGAACAGACCCCGTTCGCAACCAGAGGTACCACTCTACTGGCTAGAGTCAAGCTGCTAGGCTCCAGTTTCGATCTGCAAATTTCTACTTAAATGTTGAGGACTTTGTGATAGACAGGAAATTTTTAATTGAATCCTTTTTCTTTTGCATTCTGTGCATATGCATCTAGCTATATATCTATAGAAAGATATGAGGCGGCTTGGCTTTTTCTCGTGAAGAAGAGGGTTTCCTCTTTTGTTCAGTAGTTTTGGGGTCTATTTGGGGACCTTTTGACAGATTGGTGAATGTCGTGGTGGGTTTCTTCAATAGAAACGCACCATTGTGCAGCTGGAGATGGAGCAGAATATTTGCCCATGCTTCCTTTGGATTTCTTGTCCTAACTAGCAGGGATGCAGGTTTTGAAGGCTACAAAAGGACCTCTGTGTTTTGGAATGATAAGCATGGCTATTGATTATGTGGGGTCATTGGTGTATTACATGGATGCTTCTGGATAGGGTAACCTAAACAAAAAGACATGACCCTGCCCAAGTGAGCTTCTTCACAGAACCATAGAGTTGGAAGGGACCCTGAGGATCATCTAGTCCAGCCCCCTTCAATGCAGGAATACACAGCTGTCCCATACAGGGACTGAACCTGAAACCTTGGCGTTATCAGCACTATGCTCTGACCAACCGAGCTATCCAGACTGAAGGCTTACAGTGTACATTTTAGCAGAGGAAGAATGAACAAGAGGCAAGGTTAATGAAGTAAAAATGTAGGGGTGCATGTGGTTATATTATTTTATTCAGTTATATTATTTATTCAGTTATGGCTATCTTCTCTTCCTCTCTCCCCTCTGTGCTTCACCATATGTAGCATTTGTGCTGCGCTTGCAACTTGTGCCTAATCTCAGAAGAACTTTGACCCTCCGTTACTCTATTTCTTTCCCCTGTCTGGGTTATGCCACAAACCCTGGTGATATTCCTCCCCCCCCTTTTTTTTTTTGCTAATATAGGGAGAGCCGGTGAAAGGGCAAAAGATGTGCTGGGCTCAGCTGAGCTGCTGAGCTCAGATCCAGTGCCAGGCTCCTGGGGTGGGTATATCAACTTGCTCTGCTGTGTCAGTGCTTGAGCGTGACCCTTGCATTGCCTCAGCACAGCTGCTGACTCGGGCGCTGCTCTGTTGCCAGCTTCCCCACCCCCACCCCCTGAGCAGCTGCATTTATTGCATTGGCAGGCATCAGTGTGCTCCACTGGCGTGAGACAGGGCGGCAGAAAATCCTCTCCTTGGGAATTCTGCGTGGAGCCTCCTCCGAGTGCTATGCTTCCTTGGATTCCCTAAAGCAGGAGTCGTAATAACTAATTCTGATAAAGCGCGCAGTGCAAAAATGAAATACAGTCTAGATGTCATCCTCGTCATTGTGTCAACAGGTGTCGGCTAAGGCACACATAGACTTTCAGATTACACCGAAGTTTTTATTACGCTTTCCTCCCCGGTGAAAAATCCTAGGCAACTCAGTGCGAGGCATGTATTCCATTTTATTTTTACAGTACCACATTGCAACCCATAACCAGAGGCTAGAATAAATTAATAAAGGTTGCACCTCTTTGAAGCAGCTTTGCATTGCAAACCCGGGGAGGCCTCTTCAGATGGGTGGGCACCCTCAGGCTGTGGACCTCATTAGGCCTGCCAATGCCATTGTGGCCAAGCCATGCCCATCTGCTCTAAATGTGACATAATGGAACTCTTTCTTTCTTTCTTTCTTTCTTTCTTTCTTTCTTTCTTTCTTTCTTTCTTTCTTTCTTTCTTTCTTTCTTTCTTTCTTTCCAGAGGAAGCAGTTTGTACTGAAAGCACTGGAGGAAGTGCTTGGAATACAAACTGGCTTTTCCTGCAGAAGGAAAAAAATGCTCTGTTTTTAGGAGCATTTCCACCTTTGCAGGGACTTCAAAGAGGTTGAAGGGAAGTTATAGGGAGCCTTTTTGAAGCCTTGGTAGCCGTGGCAAATGGGTGGTTGGCACAGAATTATATCTTCAAAGGAGGCTCATGAGGGGTTGCAGCGACCCCCCCCCCCTCTGAACTTTGACAGGTGTTTGATGCCTGACATAACTATGAGGACAGATGATTCACAGGTGGGTGGTCTGCCCACTTACCAGAGTTAGCAGTTAGGGGGTGGGAGAGAAATCCAGGCCAGACTCAGTCGTCCATCCCCCCCCCCCCAAAAATGAATGGCTATGCTCTGCCTCCACTGTCAGAGACATCATGCCTCTGAATACGAGTTTCTGGGAATCACAGGTGAGCAGAGGGCTGCTGTGCTCACCTACTTGCCAGCTTCCCAAAGGCATCTGGTTGGCCGCTGTGAGAAAAGGATGCTGGATTTGACAGGCCATTGGCCCGACCCAGCAGGCTCTTCTTCTGCTCTTATGTCATAAGGGGTTCTACGGCAGGGATGGCCTGTGTGGTGCCTTCACAAATGGTCTCCCTCTCTCCTAATATTAGAACCCTGGGGTCTTCCAGTGAAGCCGAACAGCACAAGATTCAGGAGAGAGACAAAAGGAAATACAGGCGAAACTCGGAAAATTAGAATATCGTTGAAAAGTGCATTTATTTCAGTAAACGCAACTTAAAAGGTGAAACCAATATATGAGATAGATGCATGACATGCAAAGCAAGATATGCCAAGCCTTTATTTGTTGTAATTGTAATTATTTGTCGTTAGGCGGGTCAATTATAAATGGAATGTAATTAATGAAATGCAATAGCGGTGTTTATTTTTGTATTATTGTAACTATTTGTTTTATTCCTGCGGAATTTCCAAAAGAAAGCATTTGTAAAAATCAGAAGAAAAATAAAAAAATAAAAAGTTGCATTACTGAAATAAACGCACTTTTTGACGATATTCTAATTTTCCGAGTTTCACCTGTATGCTCCTCCACACTGCACAAGTTAAATGATGGAATTCGCTGCCATAACATCAAGATGTAATGATGGCCAGGGATTGGACACATTCATGGCTATCGATGATTAGTTGTCATAATGGCTAAATCACCTCTGGTATCAGAAGCAATATATCTCTTGAGCACCAGTTACCGGGGGTCATGAGCAAGAGAGTGCTGTTGTATTCGTGTCCCTGATTGGAGCATCTGGTTTGCCAGTGTGAGATGGAATGCTGGACTGGATAGCTCTTTGGTCTGATACAGCAGGGCTCCTCTTGTGCTCAGATGTTATTGGACTACAGCTCTCATCCTCACTGACCATTGGCCATGCTGGCTGGGGCTGATGGGAGTTGTAGTCCAGTAATCTTGAGGAACACCACATTGGCTATCCCTGCCCATGGTGTGTTGCTCATCCACTTTCAGCTTAGATTCGGAGCGTTGATAGTAACTCACTTCCCGTTGGGTTCATGCCAAGGGAGACTGGGGTGTATTTTCCCGCTCTTCCTTACCACACACGCAGTCTGAGAAACCACTTTTGTGTGTTGTAGAAACAGGACAAGGAAGTAAACAGAGCTGATAACGAAAGTAGGTTGGCTCCACAGTGAGTGCCTTTAATGCAGATTCAACACCAAGAGGAACACTAGGGTTGAAAGCAAAGGGAAAGCCCCATTTAGCCCAGCTTCCTACTCAAATTCTGGACAATCCTCTTCCTCCTCCAACATACTAGCATTTGAACTTGACTTATAATGACAATTAATTGCCAGCTCGTGTCTGGTTCCAATTCAAGGTGCTAACAGGGTTTAAAGCCTTGAATGGAAGGTCCCAAATATCTAAAAGACTAGCTGCTTCCCTACCGACCCTTTCATAGAGGCAGTTTTTAATCTCTGGCGATGCTACAATTTGAAGGACCCCCCAGATGGGGCTCATCAACCTGGGAAGGTAGCCCATCTAGGAGAAGGAAAAAACTGATCCTAAACCTCCGCTGCCTTGTGGGAGAATTAAAGGCTAAGAAGTAAGCCCCACACAAATCCACTCTGGTTGGATGGTGCCTTGTATGCCTCCTTCCAGGAGAGCCAGTGTGGTGTAGTGGTTAAGAGCGGTGGACTCATAATCTGGTGAACCGGGTTTGCTTCCCCGCTCTTCCACATGCAGCTGCTGGGTGACCTTGGGCTAGTCACACTTCTCTGAAGTCTCTCAGCCTCACTCACCTCACAGAGTGTTTGTTGTGGGGGAGGAAGGGAAAGGAGCCGCTTTGAAACTCCTTAAGGGGAGTGAAAGGCGGGATATCAAGTACAAACTCCTCCTCCTTCCGGCAACTCCTGCAGCCAAGCTGGGGGCCAAACGTATTGCTCTTCTTTCCTTTGGACCACATTAGTGAGGCTGAGGGGGGGGGTGCTCTTGTCATCTGGGCAGCCCAGAACCTCCATACACAGTGCCCCGGCTTGCACCAGGGGAGTTCACTTCAGTGCTGCTAATGCAGCGGTTTGACTTCACCCCTGGAGGTGCACTCTGCTGTCTCTTAAGAAAGATAAGAGCACAGCATGGGGCTGTTTAAGAACCCTTTGCAAGCAGTCCTTTCAGAAACGAGGTGTAAGGAGCATCATGCAACTGTTCGCTATAGGTTTTCCACCAGCCCCGTGCTTCTTTTTGAACTTCACATTTTTGGAGGTTCAAAGAGCAGGGCTGGGAGGAAGACATTTCCCTTGAATGGGGAGCACTTTCCCTTCCTTGTGCAACACATTCTCAAGCAAAGGGAATGGAGCAGAAGCTCACTTGAAGCTCCCAATTGCTCCGTCAAGGCCCTGTCCTTACTCACCCTGCCACCGACACCGGGTATAACCCCAGGCGTAGGGCAGGTGGTTGTGGCTCCCCCAAAATGGCCTCATGGGCTAAATGAGGATGCCTGGTGGGCCAAGCTTGCTCCGCAAGCCTAAGGTTCCCTGTCCCTGATATACCCAGTGAGCTTTGCTTTAACTCTGTGAGGTAGTTACAGGTAGGTAGCCGTGTTGGTCTGAGTCGAAGCAAAATAAAAAAATTCCTTCAGTAGCACCTTAAAGACCAACTAAGTTTATATTTTGGTATGAGCTTTCGTGTGCATGCACACTTCTTCAGATACACGAAAGCTCATACCAAAATAAAAACTTAGTTGGTCTTTAAGGTGCTACTGAAGGAATTTTTCTGTGAGGTAGATTAGGCTGAAGGACAATGACTGGCCCAAGCTTCACAGCTGAGTGGGGCTTTGAATGCAGGTCTTTCCTCCCCTCATCCTTCACTCTAAGCATTACTACACATAGGCATGAAAGCTTTTGCCATTCAGACAAGGGCAAGTGGGAGGGAATCAATGACATGAGTGTCTGGACTGCAATGGAAAGGGAGAGAGATCGGCCAGTGCCTCTTTTAGCATTCAGGCTTTGGGAGTGGAAGATTAAAAAGCCCTTTGTGCAACAGTAAATTAGCAGATTGCCCTTCAGTCTTTGCCTGGTTCAGAATTCATCTCTGTTAGAATTAGCTGCTGGCCAGGCTCGTAGAACCAGCCACGGGAAATTGTGGACCAGCCCACGTGTCCCGAATCAGATCCGCAGCCTCGAAGAGGAGGGTTTTGTGCCCCCTTGTTTGGATCTGCACCCGTCCCTGGCGAGTGAAGGTGCCTTGCTGGCCTCAGTCCCTCAGCTGCCCACCTGGCCTTATCTCTGCTCCCTCTCAGCGGGGGTTTGTTTTGTTAACACAAAACTGAGAGCTCTTGAACTTCTCTGCCTCATAAACCAGGGCAGGGAGCCAGTGTGGGAATTTGCTAACCTACAGCAACAAAACCGCTCTCTGTCTTGGCTCCTCTCCTGCTCACACCTACTTATGTGGGCCGAATGAATTGAGCAAATGTATGCAAAAGGGCACGGCCCATGTGGATTTCCTTGATGCGAAAGGAAGATTTTGGAGGAGGTATAGGAGGACTCTGGAGGGAGAAACAGGTAATGCTTTGAAGTAGAATGTGAGTATGTTGAGGCCTTTGGCAAAACACTGGGGTGGCACGGGGTTGGGAAGCAGAGCCTTGGTCTGGGTGCCAATTTGGGATAGGGAAAGGATTCGGTGCCTCTTCTCTCCCTTGCATTCAGTCACACACACACACTCTCTCTCTTTCCCATTGGCTTTTCCGGTTTACAAAACGGCTGCAAGGCTATGTTTATATGTTTCAACGTTGAATGTGCGGTTTGGTCCAGAGATCTCTGGGAATGGGGCTGAAGAAGGGCCACTTCAGCAACTCGCGCTAAGCAAACGTTACAAGGTGAATTCCTCCTCCGCAGTCCGAAATAGGAACAATGCTATAGCAGCCACAGGACTTTTCCTGGGTAAATTGGAACAACCGGAGTAAACGGTGGTGGAGGTGGAGTCCCTGTTCCCCCAGCTTTTCCACTCCTGGCCAGCCAGCCCCCACCCCCAGCTGCTTATGTTATGACCTTGAGATTGCTCAGAAACTTGCTCGACCATGGAAAAAAGCCTCCCGAAGGGCACCGAGCCAAAGACAAAAAGCCAAACAAATTTGTTTGCATCACTCACCAGGCTCGCTCCCACTCCAGGGACAGGGGCTGGGCATCTTGGGGCCTTGTCAATCCGAGCTGTTTCCTGCGTAGCTCAGTTAACACTGTTGTCGCCTTGTATAATTGACCACCTAAGGCAAAAAGGTGGGAGAGGATTGCACTTAAGGAGGGGGTGTCCATCCCCAAGTGGCACGGAACTCGTTGGAAGGGACGGGAGCAAACTGAAGGATGTCAGTATTTAGTGTTGACATTGTTGTTCTGTTTTTGTGTGGAACTCCCAACTCCCAGTGATTCACCCCCCCTGAAGCCTCCTAATGTCGAAGATGACGGGTTCTCGGTGCAACGTAGAAAGCGGAAATACAAGTGGTGTGTCCACTGATGTGTGCCTGATGCCACAGGGCAGATCATAGCTGCCCTAGGTCCATTAGGCTGCACTTGTAGCATATGAGTGATAGGTTGGTTGGTTGGTTGTATTGCTTTGGGATGGTGCAGCATAGAAGGGAGTGAAAATATCCAAGTTAGGCCTTAACTGGAATGAGCACTAGCTGTAGATAGAAAGATCACCAACCAAAACTACTCTTTTGCGGTGAGCTAGAGAAATGTGAGACATACAGTACCAGGTTCTTGATGTCCATTGATCTTAGGTGTGCTATCTGTTGGGAGTGCCTTACCTTCACACACACAGCTGTGATATACTGAGCCAGACCTTTGGTCCATCTAGCCCAGACACCCCCAAACTTTGGCCCTCCAGATGTTTTGGACTACAATTCCCATCATCCCTGACCACTAGTCCTCTTAGCTAGGGATCGTGGGAGTTGTAGGCCAAAACATCTGGAGGGCCGCAGTTTGGGGATGCCTGATCTAGCCTAATACTGTGTACTTGAGTGACACAAGCTCTTCAAGCTCACAGACAGAAGTCTTCCCAGTCCTGTTGCCTGAAAAGTAGCTGGGGCAACCCAGCCAGACGGGTGGAGTGCAAATAATAACATTATTGTTGTTATTATTTTAACTGAAGATGCTCAGAATTCGACCTGGGACCTTCTGCACATAAAGTATGCGCTCTCTGGCTCTTCTCTCACACATCTGCTCGGGCCTTTAGACAATGTGTAGCCCATGTGGTTCCCATCTAGACGTTGTTGGACTATGACCCCCATCAGCTCTGATCGTTGGCAACACTGGCTATGGCTGATGGGAGTTGTAGTCCAGCAGTGCCTTGAGGGCATCACTCTGGCCATATCTGCATTAGACAGAGCTCTGCTTTGAGTACGGCAGCTTTCAGGGCCCTTTAGACTCTGATGCTCTCTACCTGGGAGTTATTTCCAGGGATGGCTTGGCAAGATGGATCGCTTGTGATCTCCAGTGTCAGGGGGTTGTTGCGGCTACTCCCGAGTAAAGACGCTCCAGTCCGTTCTGTCTTTTAAGGGGTTTTATTTTGCATACTATTTACAGTGCAGAGATAGCAGAAAACATGACCTCCTAGTCACTAGCAGAATCCGGCAATGGCGCCCGTCTGCTTCGGGGCCAGCATAATAGCTTGGGCACCCCAAAACGCCACCCTCTCACCCTACGTTTGGGCGCTCACCTCAATTCGGGCGCCGGAAGCGGCTGCGCTCCCTCCTCCAGCTGTGGGCTAGTGTGGTGCAGGGGCTCTGATACATCGCTGATCCTTCCTTCCTCCACTAGTTGGCTTGGGCAGTGCAAGGGCTCTGATGCCTCACTGAGCCCTCCCTCCATTCCACTCTCCTCCTCATTCCCCCCGCCTGACCCGCTGCTACCGCTCTCGCTTGGTGAAGTGCTGGTCAGGATGACGGGGGGAGGCTCCCTGTAGGGAGTCCCCCTGACATCCAGGAAAGGGACAGATTCCTTTTTCGTGGTAGGTGATGGGGGGGCACCTGGCCGACATTGCTGTCCTCAGATTTTGGCCTGTTTCCAGCACCCGTCTGTCTCTGGAGACGATGGAGGAGTGTGACATGTTTTGTTGCAGCCGGGGCAGATGAAGGTGTCCCATTTGTGCTGCTGCAGACGCACCATGGCGTTTCTTCTCTCTGCGCTCCTCCCAGTCGTCATTTCTCCTCTGGTCACTGCTAGGGATACACAACTTGACTGCCTGTATTCAGGCACTGCAGTCATTTGCCATGGATTCCCACATGGCAGGCCCGATGATGCCAGTCTTCACGTCATGTTTGCAGGCATCTTTGTGGCACAGAGTTGGTCTGCCACCAGGCCTGGTGCCTGAAGCCAGCTCTCCGTAGAGCATGTCCTTGGGGATCCTGCCATCTTCCATTCTGTGGCCTGAATCGCTGGTTTCTCCCCAGCCCTATTTTCAATGCTGTTGAAGTTTTCATGTTTTGTTTCATGGATTTGATTGTAAACTACTTGGAATGCTTATTTGCACTAGAATGGCTTTGCAAGAAATGACATGATAAAAAGGGGGAGCAGCTATGCACCATGGGCCCCTTGCTCTGAGTTACTGCAGCGTGGAAGAGAGATTCCCGTGTAGGTGAGGTCCCTGTGGTTTGAGCTGACACAGTAAAGCCACAAGATTCCAGACTAGCTGGCAACTGTGTCAAGCTGGCATAACACGAAGGGAATGAACACACCAGGTAGGCCTGTGTAATGGGCTCTGTGACCTGGGATGCCCTTTCTCACTCTATAATATTGAAATTTATTCTGAACTTCTGCAGCAGGGGAGAAAAGAGGCCTGAGGTCTTGGGCCGGGCAGTTGAGCTCACATCAGATGACCCGGGAAAGAGAGTCCAGACTAGTAGTGGCGGTCTCTGTTTTGTGTAATGGGAGAAGGACGTTTGAGCTAGCCATTTGCACCCTGCTTGTGTGAGAAGGTGCAGAAAGGTGGTGGGAAGGGTAACCATTTTAATCTGATTAAAATTACAAGAGCAGTGCCAGTGCCAGTTGGCAGTTTTGTCAAATGCTGTTTACTTCTTTCATTCTTTTTTTAAAATTGCTATGTTTTCAGTTGTAGCAGGCCAGCCTCATACGGCAATTTCCTCCTCTGCTTGCCAGCAGCTATCCCCACCTCCATCCATGCCTCTTCCCTCCCTACCTCTACCTCTCCAGCTTTTGCAGATCCTGCCTCCTGGCACCCAAAAGGAGCCGTCCTCCCTTACTTACAGTGTCCCAGATACCAAGCAGATGAGGTGTTTACAAGGGAGGGGCTATTTGAGCATCCTGCATGGGAGATCTTGATGCAGAACTGGTTTGACCGGAAGCAAGGAGGCGTATGGGCCCCGGGGTGTGTTGACCATGTGTTTGCTGGTGAGCTGGGGGTGGGAGGGAATTTATGTGTTACGCATTCATTTCACCTGCTGTTTGGGTTTCATCACCTTCTATGTTTTCAGATCCAGGACCTGCCTTTAATCTCAAAACCGCCTCTCTTATCTTTCTCCCTCTCCCTCAATGTTTCTTCTCTTTCTCTCGCATTCTGCCGTGGGCTCTCCCTTCTCTGTGAGAGAATGCATCCATCTGACCAGAGACAGGGAAATTGCTGGGGAGAAAATTGGCAAAATGTAAACGTCTTGAGTTGCAAGATAGGATGCGGCAACCTATTTATGGATAGCTATTAGTTTAAGAAGCTGCTATTCGACATAACGTTAAGAACATTACGTTTCCTTCTTATTTTTAAAGAAAGCAGTGGTCTAGCGGCCAGACTCCAGCCCCTGTGGCTGGCCCACTGAGCACATTATATATGTTGGCAGTAGCCTAGTGAACTTTCAGAAGCTGTGCGGGACTTGTGGAAGCAATGAGCTGTGGTTTCAGTGCGCTGTACAGCTGCTAAATCAGACCAAATTCTGCAGAAAACATAGTTTTCATGACTTCTTGAGGCTTTGAATGACCTTGACCCAGAATTTGGAACAACTAGGCAGGCCTGATTTGACTCAGATCCTGCCTCAGACCCACACCTCAGACATGTTGTTGTGCACCAAAGCCTTTTGGCTGTCAGGGGTCAGAAGTTCACTGGGAAGGAAAACAGCAAAGTGAAAAATCCTGCGTTGTGAGTCTGACACCCCCAAGTCCTTTAATCTTTTCGGATGTCACGGTCTTTCTTTTGAATAATGATTCGCCTTCATCATTCTCCATGGCTTGGGCGATGCTGTTCCTGGCCGCTCTTAATAGCACGTTCTGTTTTATATAAAGCTCTTCCGGCAGGCAATGCATTCATTATTTCACTCTGTCCCATTCATAGGTAGGACAGTGGAATCTTCACTGCCAGTTTGCAGATGGAAAACTAGGTCACCAGGTAGGAGCATTCAGAGGCCTCCAGCCAGGCTGGCGATTTGAACTAATGGTCCCTGGCTTTCAGGGCACTTCATTGAGACCACACTAGCTGAGGACAGCTGGTAAGCCTTGGGTTCCCGAGTGCCAGCTGAGCCCTAAATGGGGAAGCATTTGTCTGTCATGAGTTCAGATCATCAGTGCTCAAACCTGCCATTTCCCCACTCATTTCCATAAACTCAGTACTGTACCAGCACTGAAGAAGTGTGCATGCACACGAAAGCTCATACCAAAATAAAAACTTAGTTGGTCTTTAAGGTGCTACTGAGGGAATTTTTTTATTGTACCAGCACAGTCAGAGAAGTGACCCAATGATGAGTTTATATGCAGATTCGGTGTCCGTTCAGCATGTAATTTAACAACTCACTTCCATTAAAGGAATTTTGGGCCAGCAGTCGCACACCCATCCATGCCCATCTCTTATCCGTTGCTGTAAGAGAATCAGCTGCGTGTGTGAATCAGCTCTTAAAGGTTATTCATGAACAGGAGTCTTCATATCTGCCATCAAATATTTTTTTCAAAGGAGACCTTGCACACAACTAACTGAGAATCATCATGTGATGGGTTTGCATGTGTGAATTCTGCCCTCTTGCTTTCCTTCTATGCTTTTTAAAGCAGCAGCTTTAAAAGCCCTTTGAACAGCTGTTAATAGGCATCAGCACCCCGTGAATTAATCTCTCAGCAGTATCTGGGCATTTCCAAATGAACTTTACCTGTTCCCTTCTCAATCATTTTCTCCATCAGACTTAGCAACCTCGCATTGCTAATGGCTGCTGGGGCACATTTGGGAGTGAGACCTAGCTGTACCCATGGTTTTCTCCAAGTAGGGTGAATAGCAGCTTTGGGAAGGAAATACAACTTTCAAGAAATGACCTGGGGAGGAAGAGTGGACACCCCCTTTTTCAGCACTGTTGCACTGAGCCAATTTGTTCCTTCTCCTCCCCCCCAAGCTTCTTTTAAATCTTTTTTTTTTAATGTCTGGGATTTTGAGCACAGATCTGCCACATCATGTGCAGCTTGGCACTTAAAAAAAAAGAGCAGAGAAATTCATGGAGGTTCATTAATCAACCGGAATAGACTGTGATTTGCTTGATGTGACTGGTGGGATAGGAAAGGCTGTTGGCTCCCTCCCTGTTTACATGACCGTTTACTGTTGGAAACGGGACCCAGGGGGCTATCCAGACCCTTCTTTTGTTTCTTCCGCTTGTTGAGTGAATGATTGATCATTTCAGTGGTTTTCCTAGGTGGGGGTAGGTGCTTTCTAGTCCAGGCAAGTGAACTAGAGAAGTCTTCTCCTGTTGTGGATGGTCAGAGGCATGTGGTTCTTGAACACGCAGGTGCTTTGCCTCAGAGACATGGCACCTTTTCTACACACACACACACACACACACACACCCTGTAGCCTACACAAACCTCCAAGGGGCGAAAGGACCCAAGGAGTCTGGGGAGGCAAGAAGTGAAGGTGTATAAGAGGACTCAAACGTGCTTGAGCCAGTAGAAAGGGGTGGGGTGGTAGATCTGAGTCACCAGCCCACATTCTGACTCACCGCTTTGTTTTGATGGAGGGAAGCGTGCAGGAGGCAAAAGGGCCGGTTGGTGCCAGGCAATCGCCGGTAAACGAAACATGCATTTGGTTTTTAGACGCATGTTTCTTTCTTCAACGTTCGCTGGTGTTGACAGAAGCAGAACTCCTCTTTATAAAAGGCGCAGGTGTGCGATTTTTTTGATAAGCCGGATCAAACCGGGCGTTGTGAGTTGGTGATTCATCCCTGACTGGTCTAGTCCCGCTACAATGGAACACAAGGCGATCTTGGCGCCTATATGAAAAAATAATAATGGTGGAGGTGAGGATGATGATGATGATGATAATAATAACAGCCGCCACCACCTCCCGGAAGAAAACAAGTGCCAAAAATGAGATGGTGTGGTGCTTACCTACAGACATCCTGACTGGAAGCAAGCTTGCCTGTAAAGCTGAAACAAATATCCCCTGAATAGCTATTTATTGCTTCAGCGCTCTGACTTATGCACAGGCACATTTCCAGGTGCAAGAGTATAATTTTGCAAAGCAAGGTTTAGGCCCAGCGTGCTTTAGAAGCCTCCCCACTCCCTTGTGTCCCATTGCTACCTCTCAGATCTGCCAAAGGTGCCCTCTTAAGGATGCCTTATATGTGCCAGCAGGGCATGAAGAGAACCAGTGGCTTCCCCACCGCCACCACTCGGTCTCCCTCTGCAGATTAATCAAAGTCCAAACTCGCTAACCTTTTCGAAAGCCTTGTAAAGCCAGCCTTACTTAGTTTGGCTTTTGAGGCTCAGGATTGAGTAAATCAGGAAAGAACCTGGTGCGGGGGGTGGGGAGAGTTATGGACTTGATTGTAAACCTAATACTGTTTTTCAGGTTCTTAAAAAAAAAAATTCCCAACCTGTCAGAATGTGGCATGCTATAACGATGACTATATAGTGTATTTACATTTTGGCAGGCGCTGAGAGGTCTTGAACCTCTCTCTCTCTCCTTCCCCAGCTGCAGACCTCAGTCTGGTGAGAATTACATTGCCCAGAATCTTCTTAGTTCACAAACCCTGTGAATCATAAATCTTTTTGCACCTCCTACAGAGACATTTGGGCATTGTTAACACATCTCCAGCTTTCTCATTAACTTCCTACAATGTGCTCTGGTGTTAACTAAACCACAGCGAAGTATAAAAACCACAATTAATTGGCATATAAATTTTTATGAAATAAATAAAATAAATATTGCGTGGTGATCCACCTAAAGTTTCTGCATAATGTAATGGGAGGCTGTAATGTCCTGCTTTTTAAACATTTTTAAATTAGTTTTCAGATATAGCAGCATACAGAGTCAGAAAGATGATAATATAAACCCCACAAACAAGATGCAGTGTCAATGTCCTATTTCTGAGAGGCTCGATGCTTGACTGTCCTGTCTTCAGGATCATGTTTCTTCAGTGTGATCCCATTATGCCTTCCCAGCAAGTTGTGTTTATAAAGTGCTGCAGCCACATATTAATATTTTCTACACCCTACAACAGGGTCTCCAAATAGGCCCTGCTGCGGGACCTGTGACTATCTTCTTCCACTTCAGTTTGCAGACTGAAGTTGGGGGGGGGGTGGACCTCCCATGATTAAATGCTCCTCCATGCCATCTTGCATGTAAGAAAGCAGCACATTGGGAAGAACGCCTGGCTAGAGCCCCTTTCCTCCAACATGCACATTTTCTCAGTGAAGTGAGTTTTGTTGCGCGGTGGAGCATTCAGTCGTGCGAGCTACAGTCTGAAGTGGTACAGTCCAGTCAGGCTTGTCACCTCGGGGCGAACTAGGAGGTGAGGCAGAGGAGCTACACAGTCTTGTCGGAATGACTGTTTGTGAGGAGGAGGGTATTTTTGCTGAGCGCCATCCTGACGCTTGGGTATTGGCATCAACTGTATGGCGGCACTTCTGAGTATGGGGATTCTTGGCTTGACATCACCTCAGCGGAGGGCAGATGTGTGTTTCAAGGAACCTCTCTTGGCTTCGTTTGGGAATGGGCCAGAAATCTCTCTGGGAACTGGGATCTCACCATGGATAGGGTTGCCATATTCCAAATTTCCCTGGACATTTCAGCTATTTCCACCCGGACACAGTTTCTTCCATATTCCAGCTATGTCCAGGAAATTCCAGGTGCATGGCAACCCTAACCATGGAGGCAGGGGTGGGGAACCTTTTTTGGCTCACCAGGCCAGAGCCTTATCAGGATCAGCCTCATGGGCCAAATTTGACAGCTGGGCAGGGCTTTCCACCTGTCAGTCCTATGACATCATTATGATGTCCCACCCATCTGTCAGAATCTCTTGCGGCAGTATGGGGGTGCCACTGAGTCAAACACGAGAATGAAGCCTGCCCTACCTGGCACACACTTGACATCGTGTGGGGGGAAGCGTTGCTTCCCACAAAATGGCCTGGCTTGCCAAATGGGGAGGCCTGGTGGGCCAAGTTTTGCCTGAGGGTTGGAGACGCCATCTTTGTTATGGGCAGAGGAGACTACAGAGTCTCCATCTTTCGCCAGGTTGCTTGTTTGCCTTTTAGGAGAGAGGCTTGTAATAGACACTTTCCTGTTCACATACTGTAGGAATTCTGCCAATTTTTATCCCAATTGCCATTGTTGTTGTTTGAAAACCCTTTTGGGGCTGTTGAAGTAACACATATGGCTGTTTAAAATATATACCTTATCTAGTAGTTTTCATAGACTTAATTGTGATCCTCTTGGAATCTCAGAATTCTGCAAGCATACTTTGCAAACACTGGATTTGGGAGCAGGCGGGAAATTTAGTGCCTTCTTTTGGTTAATTGTGTTTCTCGTCCTTCCTGTTGCAATGATAAGCCCAAAATTGTAGGGGAAGCACGTGATGAAATCTAAAACCCAGAGGGTATTTCTTATCACCAGGGAGCAAAGTTTCAATTCCCTGCATACCCTTTTTTACACACACACACACACACACACACACACACACACACACACGAAGAATATCAAAAGTAATTTTAAATTAATCAAGTTTTGCTGTGTTGCTGACTGTTCGTATTTTTTACAGGTCATATAATTTTAGCTGTTCCTTGTGAGACGCTAGCACTTCTTCCCACGCCACCTAAACTGCGTTGTGACCTTTGGCTTCATTGATGCTCTGACCTGGGAAGGAACCCTGAGTCACTTTGCCCAGTTCTGATAAGGAAGCCACAGGTGGCTAAACGAGGGAATGAGGGGTGGGAGGAACCCGGGCACTGGAATTTTTATTATTATTAATATTGCTGTGCCTTTGAAAATTCATCTCTGTCTGAATCATGTAAGAAACTGGTGACGAGGTGGAAATGTGGCCACCTGCCCGTGTGAGTCTCTTGCAGGGCAGTAACCAACCTACAAAGAGTCATTTGGCACACGAAAGGCTGGCAGATTTATCGTGACAAGATCTTTGGCAGTAGCTAGGCTGGTTGAGACGCCGCAAAAATGATTTGTCTCACGTGCAGTCTGATGCAAAATGGACACAAGCTTCCAAGGTTAGCTGTACCTGCAGTCAGTGATATTTCTAGGCTTTGCTGACATGCTTGTATGATATCCATTTTCAGTGTATTTTTATTTATAAAATAAATATTTATTTTATTTATAAAATAAATATTTTATTTATAATCCTAATTTGCTTGATAATTCCCAATTCCTGTGTACTGTATAGTGCACCCTGAGGATAGCAGTGTTTCGATTAATCTCTTGGATAAAGTGATTTAAAATCATTTGATTGATTGAAGAGGTGCAGCAGCTATGCAAAACTGAAGTTAGGCGCTATGTTAGAAATTAGTTGGAAGGCAATCGTTGGCCTCATTGCTGAGCAGTGATTTGAACCTGGATCTCCCATCTCTAAGGAGGAGAGCAGGCATAGTGTATGTGCTGGGGTCAGTGGGAATTGGGAGTCCAACAACCTCTGGATGGTCACAGGTTACCAATCCCTGCTCTTAAACCTTCTGGTCCCTTTGTAGCAGCTGCTCTCCTGCTCAAAAGCAGTCATGCCAAAGTCAGGTGAAAAAGACAGGTCCCCCTGGCGTGAGGCACTTACCATCTGCCTGCAATTGTGAGGAGCAGCATTACAGAATTGTAGAGTTGGAAGGGATCCTGGGGATCATCTAGTCCAACCCTCTGCAGTGCAGGAATATGCAGCTGTCCCATGCAGGGACCGAACCTGCAACCTTGGCATTATCAGCACCACGCTCTAACCAACCGAGCTATGCAGGCTGTCTCCATTTACACCTTGAGAGCCTCGTGGTGCAATAAGGCTGAACACTGGGCTTTGTTTTCCCTTCCAGACTATGAGTGGGCTCAGTGCCTGGAAAAGAGAAAGAAAATGTTCCATGCTAATGTCTGCCAAGGCTATCTACCTTTTCACTTTAAAGACCCAGTAGCTGTTTGACATGGTCAACTAGGCAGGGCTGACCAGCCTGCTGAGGAGCTCTGAGGAAGCTGGACCAAAACTTCAGAGCTACGGCAGCATGCGGTCTTTGTGTTGAGTCTTAACTCGGCTTGTGGTTAACCATTTAAATGAACTGGGGATTCAACAAGTGAAATTCGGATTCTCATCTCCATTGGTGTTTTAGTCATCTGTGCAGCCAACTCTCAGGTGCTCTTTATGTGCTCCACCACTTGACCAAGAGACTCCAGTATCCAGAACATGAGCTCACTCTGCGAAGTTAGAAGGCAAAATGAGAGATTTGCCTAAAGCAAGGATGGCAACCGGACTACTGACTAATTGCAATCTTGGTCAAACGGTTGGGTGGTTAACTTAGTGCACTGCTCAATTTCCTGTGCTGCTGCAAAGCTGCCAGAGTAATCCTGGGGAAGGTAATTCCCCCCAGAGGCTTGCCAAAGTCTTTGCCTGTGCATATTCCCATAAACGTAGATCAATACCATCTTGGCTGGGCTGGCCTTTAATGCAGGCTAGGGGTACATCTTTAATTGTAGTATTTTCAAGCTAGTTTCGTTGTGTCTAAAATCCCAAATTATGCAATTTAACAAGTGAAAGTTTGCATACTCTTGACACCAGCAGAAATTTGGCCTGGTGGGTAAGTCTGCCCTATTGTAATTTTTATTTTTATTTTGGAAATATTTTTATTGGTTTTACAAATGCAAAATATATATGAACACAAACTGTAAAAACAAATCTGTATAAAGAGATTCTCGGAATCTCAAGACTTCCCCCCTTCCCCTCTGTGGGGTCCCTTTTTAAACATCTAAAACTGCATATTCATCCATACTCTAATTTTTATATCAAACCATATTATCCATAATAATTTTTACAGTACAAGTGAGTCAAAATCCTGCTCTTGTTTCCATCTGCTTACAGCGGTCTCCTAAATAACTTATAAAAATTTCCCATTCTTTTATAAAGTTTTTATCCTCTTGGTTTCTGAGTTTTCAAGTCAGTTTTGCCATTTCAGCATAATCCACCAGCTTGGTTTGCCATTATTCTCTGGGAGGGACTTTATCTTCTTTCCAGCTAATAGCATCCGGGCAGCCGCTGTTCCATACATGAATAGTCTTTTCTGCTCCTTTGGTATATCAGTACCTGTAATTCCTAATAAAAATGCTTCTGGTTTCCCCTATTGTAAATTTTACTCAGGGGATGGGGAACAACGAGAACATGCTCAGGGTTGAATTAAGCGGTTGGAACCCTTCGGGGTAGCAGGTGAGGTCTCCGTGCCTCTGAATGGCCCGTCACTCACCAGATCCCTCTACTACTTGCTGCTCCTGTCACTCACTCTCCATCGCATCTGTCGCCATTACCACTCGCTCATACACAGACATTGATGGTGAGGGTCCACTCCTGCTTGCTCACCTGCCCACTTCCTCTGTGCAGTGGCTCTGCCGACTCCCCACCACTGCCCTGAAGGAGAGGGCAGGAGAGTGAGCAAGGAGCAGCAAACAGTTTCTGCTGTTCCTCCTCGCCAGGGACACTCGCTTGCCCACCAGCTCCCAAAATGAGTGGGCTGGTGGCAGCAACAATGTTGATATACTCCCGTCACAAGGAGGAATAATGGCCATCCATCGCCAAGGACCACCATGTCTGAAGCCCCGCCCAAAACACACACACACACACACACACACACACACAAGGCAGCACTGCCTGAATTTCTAATTTTCTTCCTTTGAATAAATTTGGAGGCCCGGCAATGTGTCATTTCAAACAGTGCGCTTTCACATCTCCTTTCAAGTACATATAACCATAAATACAAGAGGTCCAGAGTAACAGCTGTGGAAAAACTAGTTCAGACTTAAACTCTGTAAATAATTTAGCTCCGCCTAGGGATCTTGTAAGATTTGGATGTTTTGCTGGCTCTTGATTTCACCTGACGTGGAAAGATGGATAGGCAAAAAAATGAAACAAATCAAAGGGATATTTAGCCAAGTTATGGGGGTCTCCTCTCCTTTGCTACAGATAATGACATGGACCTGGGAACTCTCCAAAACAACATCAACAGGACTTTGGACAACGTTTACGAGGATGGCCTGGAATCAGACCACAGTAGGCCCCTTTCAAACAGCAACCCTCTCTGCAATGGTGAACAGGCCAGTCTTCTGTCCGGTGGCGAAGTTGTCAAGCGCTCTCAGCCTCTGCTCATCCAAGCCAATAGGTATGTGGAGATGGAGCCAGGAATTGTGGGAAACTCCAACCATTGCCCCCCACTGCTTATTTTGTGTTTAAAAATGCGAAGTAGTTCTGAGCTGATTTCTTTTTATCTCTGGACATGCGCAGAGTGCATGGCTCAATCTGAGCTGATGCTCAGCCCTGGAACAAGACAAATACAGGTGTGATGGTCTCTAGGCATGAACTGAGTTGATTTCCTCATTACTGAGGAGTCACAGTCCGCCTATCTGGGAGTAGGAGACACAAGTTTCCAGGAGTCCTTGAAACCTGTGCTCCCAAGGCACAGTTCCCACCTCAGTCAGGAGCAGGGAAAGAAGTCGTGCAGATAACCAGCATGCCGTTTTCTTTGCAAAGCAAGACTGCAAAACAAGAAGATGGATTACAGATTTCATTCACGGTGAAATTCATTAGTTGTGTGTGATCACAGGGGAAGCAGGGGATCACTGCTTCCAGACAAAGTGTGAGCTTCCTCCTATGACATGATAGGAAAGTGGGGCTTGAATAGGCTTGCAATGGACAAGCAGCTTGATAGGATGAATCTAGGTCAGACATTCTGTCCCAGAAATTTGAAGCCCTGAGCAAAATTCAGAGTCGGTTTAGTGGCTTCTCCTCGGGGGAAGCATTGAGAAATTCAGAGAGAAGCCAAGAGGGTTTCGATAAGAATTACGCACTCAGCGGTTCGAATCCCCATGATGGGGTGAGCTCCCGTTGTTCGGTCCCTGCTCCTGCCCACCTAGCAGTTCGAAAGCACGTCAAAAGTGCAAGTAGATAAATAGGTACCACTCCGGCGGGAAGGTAAATGGCGTTTCCGTGCGCTGCTCTGGTTCGCCAGAAGCAGCTTAGTCATGCTGGCCACATGACCCGGAAGCAGTATGCCGGCTCCCTCGGCCAGTAAAGCGAGATAAGTGCCGCAACCCTAGAGTTATTCGCGAGTGGACCTAACGGTCAGGGGTCCCTTTACCTATATATATATATATATATATATATATGTGTATATATATATATATATATATATATATATATATATATATATATATATATGGGGTGGGCAGGATTGACGGTAGGGGGATTCTCTTATCTCCAGTCTGAAGGTACACAGCATCATTTCATCTGAAGCTGAAGGCTGGGCTTAACTAGTTCCTGGAAGCAAGACCACTTGGGATCATACATAAGCCACTCTGAGCAGCTTCTCTAAGATGGCTGCTTGGCCGCTGCGAGAACTGGATGCTGAGATGGGCATTACTCTGATTCAGCAGCCTCTCCTTATGTGCCTCCCAAGTCTTGTCTCACGGAGGATACCTCCACAACACTGTTGACATGCAATCTTTCATGCTCCATCACGGTTGTGCACACATAAAAAGTTTGGTGTGCTGTGCCAGACAGATTTCGGACTAACTGCCTGTATGTGGTATGCACTGGCAGGAAAAGGCAACGTTCATTGGAGTTAATCATTAGCTTCCTTCCCTGCTCGCGGGGCCAGGGCCATGGTGAGATGGAGCACAGCAGGATTGCTGAGTTGAGTGAATTTTCTGAGGCTGGCTCAGGCCCTTTGCCCAGCAGATGGAGTGCTTTGTGGTAAGGGTAGGGACTGAATCTGACACACTGAATTGAAATATCCACCTGTATCTTTGGCTGTGGGTTGGGAACGTGTTAAAAAGGTGCAAAAAAAAAAGGGGGAAATGAGCGCACAGTTCAGCTTCATGAGAACATTTGCTTTCTTGTTTAAAAAGCAGGTTTCTAAGTATATGTAGAATGCCTTATGAAATCTCAGAAAGTTGGCTGAATAAGATTTCAAGTGGTTGTGGTCGAGGGGAGACCTAGCTCATTACTCGATGGGCTAATGCAGCCCGTTATCCTTCCCCATATTCAGCGGAAGCAGAATACAATTTGTGCAAAATAAAGAGCAGTCATGCAAATTTGGTGGATTTGTTTAGTTTATTCAGGATTTGGATTGCCTAGATGCTGAACTTGAATATCTGTGGATCTAGCCCTGGCCCTAGATCTCTAAAGTACATAAGGGTTTCAGACTTTCTCATGAACAAATAGGTTTTACTCACTAACCCAGAAATCTCACTCTTCCCCCTTTATGAGGATACAGCACTTCAGGCCTGCATGATAATCCTTCTGATGTGCTTCTTTTCCTTTAGAAAGCTGAAAGAGGAGGAGGAGCAGCAGCGTGCCTTATCTTTGCCCTCCATCCCAAACCCTTTCCCAGAACTCTGCAGCCCCTCCAACTCACCCATCCTCAGCAACTCCTCCTTGGGACCAGGCTCACCACGAGAAGGAGGTTCTCATGTAAGTGTGGCTCTTTACGTTTTGGGATGGAGGGCAATCAGAACAGGGATTAATTTTGACACAGGGTTTGCTAAGGCATGGTACTAAAAGCTTTCTCTTTTGGTGGTGGTGGTGGGGCGCTTGTACAGCCAGCTAGCTACATGTGAAATCAATGAGGGGGCCCCTGAGAATGTGCAGAGGATGTTAAGATGAAGGGCAGGGCCTTATAGTTTACAGAGGCTGTGAAGGGTTTGCCCAGAGATACATTGTGCCCCCATCTCCTCCCCACCGTGGGGTTCCTTTCAATTCACAGACTTGAGTACAAAAAGAGTACAAAACACAACCTAAATATGAAGAGAGTTAACGACTTGAAGAACCTGTTGCCATTGTCTCCTGCTCCAATCCATTAGGTAGGGCTCAGCCAGGCAAGGCTAACGACTTGCACCCCATCTCGCAAAATCGCTAACTTCAGTTTTCAAAAAGACATGTTTTGTAGAAAAACAAACCAACTGCACATAACTCAAAACTGGCAAGGTTGTTTCAAATTGCAAGGATAAGCAATACGACAATCTTTGATTATCTTTCTCAAATACAAAAGTAAATGTTTTCACACACAAATCATTTTCGACAATCTGTATAAAACTGTGCCCCACAAAGGTCAGTACTGTGTTGCTCCAAGGTCTGGGCCCTTGGCAGCTGCCTAAGTTGGCCTAATGATAACACTGACCCTGGACTGCGCTGGAAAACATTCAGTAGGGTATAAGAGTAGTTGTTTTCATTCCCCCTCTCAATCCCATTTCCTCAATTGCATCCCCTTCCCTTCATTCCCATTTACTGCAAGCCTAGGCTGTGCGTATGAAGGTCCTGGGCCGCCCAGACGACAGGACCTCCCTCTCGGCCTTGTTGATGTGGTGCAAAGGAAAGGAAAGCAATACATTTGGCACCAGCTTGGCTGTAGGAGTTGCCGGGAGGAGGCATACAAGACACCACCCAACCACCTTAGGGACTCCAGATTTGTGTAGCCTTTTCTTCTCCCGAATTTATCCCACAAGGCCGTGAGTAGTGATTTTTCCTCTCTGGAGAAAAGGGGTCGCAATGGAGAAAACACAACCTTTCCTTCCCATTCTTAACAGAGCCGGATTCTGTGGTAGGGTCAGCCAAATCAATTCTTGCTTTGGGTAGCAATCCTGTGCGAGCTGGCCTTGCATTAGGCTTTTCAGCCTCATCTTAGAGTTGAGACTTAAACACTGTCTGGTGTGATCTGCTGCTTCCCCCCAAGGCCCAAACTACCAACAAGAAGAGCCAGAGAGTAAGAGTTAGAACCAAGGACTCGATGGGGCGAGGCTGGCTCCCATGGGGACTGTTGCCAAGGTCTCAGGTTTTGTTTGGCTAGCCTCTGGGCCTCCGTTGGGAGCCTGTAATTATGGGACAGGAGGTCTCCAGCTGCCTGGGAAGTCTTTCAATCCACCTGATGCCTCTTGCAGTTTCTATCAAAGGCCAACACAGATGCTTTTCACCTGCACCCAACATGGATGTTCATTTTTGTGCGCAGTATACAAAGGAGCTGATAGGAGACTAGAGAGCAAGACGAACGGGCAAACTGCTTCTGTGTTATCTCGCAGCTTAACTGTGCTTGGTGCATTTTCTTTAAAAAGAATTGATTTATGTATTTATGCGATTTAATATCCTGCTCTCCAGCTCAAACTCGGGCTCTTACGACGGCTCATGATAAAGAACAAAATAATAATAAAACCCATGAAATTACAGTAGAGCAACAGAAGGCTTAAAAGAGCAGCAGCAACTTATCAGTAGACACCAATAGAAGACAATAGCTGTATATCTATACCCACTTCCTTCAGAGTGAACCCCATTGTACCAGGGTGAGAGAGTCAGGATGGTGTAGCAATTAGTGCATTGGGCTAGGACCTCCGGGTCTAGGGTTCAAATCCACACACAGCCAGGAAGCTCACTGGGTAACTTTGGGCTGTTCACTTTCTCTCAATCTAACCTATTTTACGCCGTCGTTGTGAGGATAAAATTGGGCAGGACCAAATTAATATCTTTAAAAAATGTATTAACTTCCTGTTGGACGTATTGCAAAAGGCACAAAGGACCGTCGCAACCTTGCCATCTTCAGAGGAGCCATAAGAGAGTAATTATCAGCCTTTTCTCTGAAGAGCTCTCGTCCATCCTTCTACAGTATTTGGAGGCTCTCAGAATCTTTGCCAGTTTCCAGATTTACCGACAGCCCAGCCTGAGATCACCGTTAAAGTGTTTATGTGGAGATTGACAACAAACACTCCCTTGCCTTTCATCTGAAGATGGGGTGCCTACTGTTCATGGTGGGGCCTCCTAATCCTTCCCCTGGGATTCCAGCCAGAGTGCTTGGCACTGGTCAGGGAGCGGGAGAGCATAGGTGTCTAAAAACCAATTACTTTCCCACAGTCTTCCCCAAGCAGGTCAGCTTTCCCTCTCCGTCATCTCAAAAGCATGCTACAAGATTTGAAGAGCTGCTGTTAGATTTAACACAGTGTAAAAATTTTTTTTGAGAGGTTCCCAAATGCATAGCGAACAAGCAACTTTCCAAAACACATAGTAAATTTCAAACCCAGTCGCTCTTGTCTCATCTCAGCCTGTGGAAATTCCTCCGGAACATTGAAGCAGCTTAGTAATTGGTAAATTAATCCAAAGTCCAGCTTAGCTCCTCCTTTCCCATGTTCCTCCTATGCATGATTGATGGCGTTCAGTTGCAAGTTTCCATTCCAATGTAGCAGCCAGGGCAGTCTGGCCTTGGGTTATCTCCTTTTTCTGGAAAGAAAGCAACTGACCCTTGGGGACGTGCTGCCCTAACAGATGATAGGTCCTTTTAGAAGTGTCTGGGCTGCGGAGTCCTTCCTTAAATGGAGCCCTTGGCCCATGCACTCGCATTGTTAGCATGCCGGCTTAGCGACTTCAACCTGGCCACAAATCCCTCTTGCGCTAGCCACTGCGTCATGCGCAAGGTCCTGCTGCATGGGTGATGCTTACACATATTGGTCCTGCTGCATGGGTGATGCTTACACATATTGGCTGAACCTTTACGTCAGGCACTCACAAATGTTATTTGTCTATTGGGGAGGTGGGGGCATGAAGGTAGCACACACGCTCTCCTCAAGTAGTGTAAGGATACTGAGTAATATCTAAAGGTAAAGGTAAAGGGACCCCTGACCATTAGGTCCAGTCGTGACCGGCTCTGGGGTTGCGCGCTCATCTCGCATTATTGGCCGAGGGAGCCGGCGTATAGCTTCCAGGTCATGTGGCCAGCATGACAAAGCCGCTTCTGGCAAACCTGAGCAGCACATGGAAACGCCGTTTACCTTCCCGCTGTAGCGGTTCCTATTTATCTACTTGCATTTTGATGTGCTTTCAAACTGCTAGGTTGGCAGGAGCTGGGACCAAGCAACGGGAGCTCACCTCGTCACAGGGATTCGAACCACCGACCTTCTGATCAGCAAGCCCTAGGCTCAGTGGTTTAACCACAGCGCCACCTGGGTCCCTTGAGTAATATCTACAAGGCTTTATTTTACAACTATGTACAAGTCAGAGCAAAATGACCATGACTGTTCAGTCAGAGTCAGAATCCGGAAGTGGCGGTTTTTAGGACCTTGTCCAGCAGAGTAGCCTTGCCGCCCTGAGTCTCCTCCTCTCCTCCCGTCGCTTCTCCCCCCTGCGTTGCTGGGGCGAAGGGGGAACGGTCGTCCCCTTCCCTCCTGAACTACTCAACTGTTGACCAGGCTCCTTGGCCACTGACGCCTCCCCTTCCACAGCACTCTGCTCAGGTGCTCCGGGCCTTTCCTGGAGAGCGGTGCTCTGAGCTGGGAACATGTTGGAGCCCCCGGCGCCACCCAGCTGGGCTCTCTGCTGATCCCTGGTGGTCCCCTGACAAGTAGCCTCTCCCACTCCCCCAAATATCAGGATGGCTGCCGCTAATGTCACAGCACTGCATCAGCTCCGACAGGTGGGAAGGTGGAAAGAGGACGTGTATTGATTGAAAAAAAATAAAGACCTTTTCATGGCCCGGGGAGGCTGGTTGAAACAAGGGAGAAAAGAGCCAGGTGGTGACTGGTAAACCCTTCCACTCTGGCTTAGGTCAGGGGCAGGGGACCCTTTTCAGCTCAAGGGCTTAGGGAATGTGGCCTTGCGAGAGCCCCAAGAGTGAGATAAAGAGGCTTAGGGGGCTGCTTTTGGTCCCTAAGCCCATATCCCTCAATTGTCCCGCCACAACATCCTGCAATTGCAGAAGCCATTTCTGCCTCTGATTGGATCCTGGAATGTCCCATTTTGGCAGACCTGAATCAGATGGAGGCAAAAAGAGGGCCCAGTTTCTATACCTCTGAACAGAATCTAGACCTAAATGAATATTCATGTAGCCCCAGGCCTTTCATTAAAGGTAGAGGTAAAGGGGCCCCTGACCGTTAGGTCCAGTCGCGGACAACTCTGGGGTTGTGGCGCTCATCTCACTTTACTGGCCGAGGGAACCGGCGTACAGCTTCCAGGTCATGTGGCCAGCATGACTAAGCCGCTTCTGGCGAACCAGAGCAGTGCACGGAAACGCTGTTTACCTTCCCGCCGGAGCGGTACCTATTGATCTACTTGGACTTTGACGTGTTTTCAAACTGCTAGGTTGGCAGGAGCTGGGACCGAGCAACGGGAGCTCACCCCGTCGCGGGGATTCGAACCGCCGACCTTCTGATCGGCAAGCCCTAGGCTCAGTGGTTTAGACAACAGCGCCACCCGCGTCCCTAGGCCTTTCATCAGGAGCCAGCAAAAGCACCAGCTTTTATTTAAAAACAAAGTTGGCTATTCCATTATTTGCCACCTTCCCCATGAAACGAGCTTAGGAAAGGGAAGAGGTGAATTGTGCAACAGCTAGAACAGAAGCCCCACTGGTAAACCAACAAAGGTTTGTGGCACCTTAAAAACTAACAGGTTGATTGTGGTGGAATGGAGCCAGCTTCATCAGGTGCATGTAGTGTTGCCCTGCGTCGGCAGGTGCGTCTGTGTCTATACACACACAGGTATAGAGGAAGGACATCGTAAACAGTGAGTCAAATGTGAAACGGCCAAGAAATGCAATAAGTACAGTTTGTGCCCACTCAAAAACAAACAATAAACCCTGCTGTGATTCAGAGAGATGTCTGGCCATGTAACTCCTCTGCCCCAGAAGGTCTGGGGAATCAATTGTTGCCTAATAATAGAAGAGGAGACTCAGCCCTAGAGCCTGTTTTGAATACCATGTATTTATGAAGCAATAGTAATGGAGAAAATGTATTTAAGATGTGCAGAGTGCATTTCCCCCCTCACCATTAGATAACCATGCCTGGAATAGAGAGTTGGGCTGTATTTCAGTAGACAAGATGTGGCACAGCTCCGATAACTCTCATTTAATAAATGTAGCACAGAGCCCTGTGATTTTGTCGCACACCACCCCAATCTCTGAGTGGGGGTTCCAGGTGCTTCCCCGGGGTTCGTGCTTCCTTCAGAATGAGGCACAGCAGAGACTGTGGTGTCTTTAGGATATATGGTTTATTTACACACTCATATATACAACCTGAGCCTACCATGGAGGGGTTCACGGCATTAACACCCCAAAAGGGTATTATTTCTCCCCTCGCCGCAGGCTTGGATTCAGACTGAAATCGAGCCTTGTTCTTTCTCTCTCTGCTTTCCAGCTTGCCTGTCTCTCAACACTGCAACTCTTTGCTCTCAATGCTGGCTTTTTCCTTATAACTACCTGGAGTTGAAGGAGACATCCCCTGCCCATTTGCCATCTCCCACAGAGCCCCTTCCTGTGTTCTCCTTAATGGCCCATCACCCAGGCTATCACCTCACTAGGAGGCTGACTTGGCTATTCCAAGAATTGGAAGCCTTGATTAATTTTTTTAACACTCGCTGGACCCAATCTCACAACAATACGATTGACTCAGTTGTCTTACTTGAGCAATTGGTTTGCTCCCTCTTGTGGAATAGTTGGGTTAAGGAGAGATCATCTCCAGCTGACTAAGAATGTAAGATCACTGCAGTCAAAGGAGGTCAGTATCCTGCTTTCCAACAGTAGCCAAAGCAGATGCTTCAGGAGTCCCCGGTTCCCCCTTTCTGCTCTGCAACATACAAGGGTTCTGTGGCAAATATTAATGTTAAGCAACTTCCTGGATCACCCCAAGGGTCCATCTAGGCCAGCGTCCTGATTCCAACAGCAGCCAGCCAGAGGTGCCCAGGAAGTCCACAAGCAGGACATGAAAGCAAGGCAGTCTCCCTTTGCTATTTGTCTATCAAGGATAATGGCCCCTGCTAGACCTCTCCTAAGCCATCTAAGCCACTGGCCATCCCCAGGGGATATGCTCATAGGTCTGAACCATCCTTCAGCATATGTGCTTCTCTCCCTCCCCTCTTAACCTCTGCTCGCTTTCTCTCCCCCCCCCCCCAGGTAGTGAAGGTCTACAGTGAAGATGGGACTTGCCGCTCTTTGGAGGTCACAGCAGGGACCACGGCTCGTCACGTCTGTGAGATGCTCGTCCAGAAGACTCACGCTTTGCATGATGAGTGCTGGTCCCTAGTGGAGGTCTATCAGCACTTGGCTCTAGGTGAGGAATGGAGGGGTTGAGAGGACCAGGCAGTCTATGTTAGTGTGCATAAACACATGCTCTCTCACACACATTTACCGTATTATTAGAGGGCATCATGACAGAGTTAGGATTAGGGATGTGGAAGAATTCTGAAAGCAGAAATGGGAGCAGAAATTGCCCAAGTTTGTT
Source organism: Zootoca vivipara (assembly GCF_963506605.1). Taxonomy (NCBI): domain Eukaryota; kingdom Metazoa; phylum Chordata; class Lepidosauria; order Squamata; family Lacertidae; genus Zootoca; species Zootoca vivipara. The sequence goes on along the minus strand of NC_083288.1, from coordinate 25,596,698 downwards.
TATTCGTCCCATGCCAAGAATGGAAAGGAATCCAAGGAATGCTATCCGTATTAGATGTAGTTTTCAGTCCAGAAACAATGCATGATGGTATGTGATTGGTGGCATTCCCCTTTCTGGTTTGCATTGTGTTTCCTTTGCGTTGAAAAGAACGCTTTGAAATAACATAATAATAACATGAATAATTGCAAAGCATTTCACCACAGTGGTCAGTGAGAAAGGGCAATGAAGTTTTTAATCAGAAGGTGAACTGCAGCAGAACAGAAACAAACTGCTCGTCATGAATACGGGGTGGAACGGACACACTTTCTTTTCCTGTGTGCAAGGAACGTTATATTAACTAGCATGCTTAATACCCTTTACTAGAGCTGTTCTCCATATTGGGTCAGCATAGAATAGAAATGAGCTGCTAAAGGGGTTCTTAAACCCAAATTGCTATTTCTGTTTTAATCTCTCTCTGCTCTTATTTTGCCAGAGCGATGCCTGGAAGATCATGAGTCTGTGGTGGAGGTTCAGGCCACGTGGCCTGTTGGGGGTGACAGCAGGTTTGTCTTCCGGAAGAACTACGCCAAGTATGAGCTGTTCAAGAGCTCGCCAGTAAGTGGAATGGACCATTAAGCCAGGAGGGGAGGCCATTCTTTCCTTCCAGCATTAAATGGAAGCTTCCTGATCCTCTGCTTTTTTAAAAAAACACCACCCTAATTCCACATCTGTTAGCTTGTATGAAATGAAATTGTAGCACCTGCCGGTTTTGATTAGTAAACGTTTTGTGTTTCACTTTAGAATCCTAAACTCAGTTTCTGCAAAACCTCTAGGTTTTACTACATTATTATTTATTGAATTTATATACCGCCCTATACCCGGGGGTCTCAGGGCAGTTCACAGAATAAAATCAAGATATGAAAACCACAAAATACATCATAAAAAAGTAAAAACAACAACCCAATAGCCCCCCTCCCCCAAAACCACAAAACACATTTCTGCATTACTTGAATTTATATCTCTGGCTGTAAGATACAACAGAAACTTTTATTATTATTTTAGTTTTCAAATATGAAACGTATCTTATTATACCAACTGATAATGTAAAAAGTACACAGCGTTTTATATTTTGGGATGTTCTGCTTCACAACTACAAAAATAATGTTTCCATATACGCTGTAAGCCGCCCAGAGTGGCTGGGGCAACCCAGTCAAATGGGTGGGGTGCTATCATCATCATCATCATCATCAAGATCCCTGGTCAGACATTAAAAGCCCTCAGCAACTGCCATCATCCCTGGCCTCTGGCAATGCTGGCTGGGGACTGATCAGAGCTGGGAAGAAGCACCAGGCTGCTCTCGACCTTTGGGTGCTGAGTGCGAAGGTCTGAAGGGGGCCTCTGCATGTGCTCCGCTGAACTTGCGCAGAAGTCACCCCATAACTGGGAATCCCGATAAAGACCTTCCTACGTTGCTGAAGAACCACAGGGACTTGTGCCTCAACCTCCCCACCTTATTTATTTTTTCGTAACAAAGTTTTTCATTTTCATCTTTTCAGCAGTTTGGTTGCATTAGAGCACATGGCATCAACAATTACGTAAAAACAACAACAACAGCTATAAACACTCAGATAAACGTTTCTAAATATATTAACTAAGTTGTGTCAAAGTGTGTACAGTGGTACCTCGGTTTACAAACACAATTGGTTCCGGAAGTCTGTACTTAACCTGAAGCGTACTTAACCTGAAGTATGAGTGTAATTGGTTCTGGAAGTCTGTACTTAAACTGAAGCGTACTTAACCTGAAGCGAACTTTCCCATTGAAAGTAATGGAAAGTGGATTAATCCGTTCCAGACGGGTCCGCGGAGTACTTAAACTGAGAGTACTCAAACCGAGGCGTACTTAAACCGAGGTATGACTGTATACCAAAATGATTACAAATATTGCAGCCATGAAATGATGTATAGTGGCGTGTATTGCTTAGATTGGTGACCATAAGTATTTGTTGCAATAACCATTAGAAATTATATGACTTTATAGGGAGAGGCGAGGGAGAGGACAGCGACTTTTTACTTCCTACTTCCCCTCCCTTTAGGATCTTAGGCTAGGGAGCACATTATTTTGATACTGAATCTTTATCTGTGTTATATTAGGTGTTATAGAGTTTTCAACATTAAAGAATGGGTGCAATAAAATTTTAAAGAGAGGGAGAGAAACAAATTGAAGCAAAAATGGAGCACATCTTGGCAGTTTCTCTCTCTCTTTATTATGAGGATAATAAACTTGTCCTTATTTTTACCTTTTAAAAAATAACATTGAGAGCATTTCCCCTCTTTTGGCACTAGAGACACCAATATGTGGCAGCCAAATTGTCTCTGTGTGGTTTTGGAAGGCTCACCCCGTTCTTTTCTTCTCCATTGCAGCAGTCACTGTTCCCCGAAGCCATGGTTTCTAGCTGCCTGGATGCAGCCAACAAAGGCATGTCCCATTCAGAACTTATACAGGTACAAAACCCACCTGCTTCCTTTCCTCTACCCATTCAGACCTGTTCCCATTCCCTGGTCTTCATATATTTCCAGAAGGATAAAGCACTGTTCTTGGGTGGCCATGCTCTTATGCCTAGCGCAATTCACTGGGAAACACTAGGCAGCCAGAAGGTGTTGCTGGGGGTCTTCTGTATCCCCAGGACTGCACTCCTGAGCGTCTCCCACACAGCTGCGCCCTAAACTGAAGGGCTAGTTGTTGCTGCCAACATGGACTGCCAGCAGCATTGGCGGTACCACTTGTCTACCTTTGCCATCCTTTTTTTTTTTTAACTGATTGTCTCTTTCAGAATGTGCTAAATTCAGGAAGCTGCCCCGAAATCCAAGGGTTCATGCACCTGAAAGAAGTTGGACGCAAAGTATGGAAAAGGTTTTACTTCTCCCTACGGCGCTCTGGCCTCTATTACTCAACCAAAGGCACATCAAAGGTAAGGGGTGTGCATTGTGTGGGTGGAGGGGTTGGTGTTTTATTCAGTCATCCAGTCCTGTTTGCAGCCCATCAGGGCAATATTGCTGTGCTCTATCGGAAAGAACAGCAGCCGTCAAGGAGGCAGAAATGCCTGAACCACCGGGCGATTTAATTGAATAAGGCAGACTTTGGCAGGTACCTTATTTCAGTCTAAACGGCTGCATGAAGCTTGATGCCAAGACCAGTGGCTTAGGATGTGTTTTGCCAAAAGCTGAAAGTGCCGTACAAACTGCAAACTACCGAAAGCAAAATCCATGCCCTTCCATTTTTCTTGGTATCTGAAATTAAATGAATCTAAGTTATGCACCACAGAAAGAGGAATTATTGAACCTTAGTAGAATACTCAGTACTGATTTCCCAAGCCCTTCACCCACCTTAGAGCAACAATCCTTGCAACACCTTTGTAAGGCAGGCTTGTATTATTTTCCCCATATTACACATAGGGGGAAGGCACAGACTGAGATATAGTGGCTTGTCTATGGTCACCTGTTGAATTGAAGGCTGCGACGAGTTCTGAATTACTGACTTCTTTCTTATTCACAAGAAAATTTATATTAGTTAGTGCAGGGGTGCTGCAGAAAGAATGTTGTTGGTTAAGGGATCCATGGACTCAAAAAGGTTGAAAACCTCTGTCCTAGTGTAATCCGAATGCGGAATTCTTCTTTTAGGCTATCCCTCGGCCAATAATGCGAGATGAGCGCGCAACCCCAGAGTCGGTCACGACTGGACCTAATGGTCAGGGGTCCCTTTACCTTTACCTTAACCACACATATATGTGGGAATGTTTAGGCATGTGGATGAGGAAATAGTGTTTAATATATCCTATCCCAGCTTGTGTTAGCAAGCTTCAAACTTAGCACATAGCTGCCAAGTTATCCCTTTTTTAAAGGGATTTTCCCTTATGCTGAATAGGCTTCCTCGCGAGAAAAGGGAAAACTTGGCAGCTATGCTTAGCAGAGTTTACATTCCCTTCTAATGCACAGGAAAAACGGTTGCTCAGGCTTGGTGAAGCCTCTATAATAATATATTATTTCTTGGATTTCCCCTTTATCCCTCTTAAAAGAAAAGACACAACACAGTGCTCTTTAAAAGTATAAAAATAGTTTACTTACAGACTTCCTGAGATACAGCACAACTCAAGAGGTAGACTAGCTTAGATAAAAGTATTTACATGTTGAATCTGCTCCATAGGGGAAGGCAGATTCATTGTTCTCTTGGCTGGAAGCCAAGAGATCTCTTTCTAGATGTTGCTTCCTTGAAGTGTGTGGTCCAAGAGAGAGAACATGGCTGCTGCCCTCTCCTTATATTTACCTGGACAGGTAACTCCCATCTCTGCTAGATGTGGAGGAAGTCCAACTCAGATCAATGACAGGAAACTGACCTGGTCAGATGTTCCTCCCTGTGGTCCCTCTAGGAACTGTTGTGACTTGACTGCACTTAACCTTTTACATCCCACAATATACAGAACACACCTGGTACCTACCTCAGCAAGCAACCGAGAAGTCAGGGGTGGGGTAGACCCTCATGCTGTGGAGCATAGCTTCACACTTCATCTGTTTTTGGTCTTCTTCATGCCAGGACCCCCGACATCTACAGTATTGTGTCGACATAAACGAATCCAATATCTACTACATCACCCAAGGCAAAAAGCAATACAGCACCCCCACAGAATATGGCTTTTGCATCAAGGTAAGAAGGGTGAGAAGCACTCATTTAATAGGCACAAAGAGAAGTGCCTGGTGGTAATACAATAATATGGTGCGCTTAAAATACATCCATGGTTAGAGCAAGCAATGAGATGTCTTGGACAGAATCCACAATCAAACCTTACCACAGCTTTTCAAGATTATTAAAATACAGTGGTGCCTCGCAAGACGAATTTAATTTGTTCCGTGAGTCAATTCGTTTTGCGAAAAATTCGCCTTGCAAATCGCGGTTTCCCATAGGAATGCATTGAAATTTCTTTTTTTGCCCATAGGAACGCATTAATTAAATTTCAATGCATTCCTATGGGAAACCGCAATTCGCAATACGATTTTTTTGCAAAACGAATTTGTCTTGCGAGTCACCATCAGATTGCAAGACGCATTCGTCTTGCGAAAAGTTCGTTTTGCAGGGCATTCGTCTTGCGAGGTACCACTGTACACACGCATACTGATTTTTAATCAATAAAGTCAAATTGTGCCTCCCCTGCACCCAAAAGTTTTAATCTTGACTATACACCAGTGTTTCATACAAGTGTGATAACTGAGGCACCCTTATTTTAAAAATAACAATATTGAAGGCACATGTCACTCTTAAACCTGACAAAGCTTACTTTCAGTGTGTGTACATATATCTCTATCTCTCTATCTATACCCACCATCCCAGGATCCCCCCTCCTGTTTCTGCATGAATCACTTTTCTGGGCATGCCTCAAACTGGAAAGAGGCAAATCCAGAGCACTAACTCATGCAGTGATGTGGCAGGTACCATCCCCCAAGGGTGGGTTATCTTGCTGTGCCCCTGTGTTGGGACTGATTACTTTTCCAGCCAAGCCCAGAGCAGGGAAGGGGCAGACAGAGCCCCAATGGAGACTGATTAGAATAAAGGAAAGCCAGAACAGTACATCAGAATAGTGAATTATGCAGAAATGCAGACTCGGTGGATGCATACTTTTGGAGAATTTAATTATTTAATCTCTCGATTTGGTTGATCCAGATGGGGAGTGGGTTCTGTGGGTCAGGGCTCATCTCCAGAGCAAATGAGTTCTGACACCTTTCAAAAAATGGTTGGGTGGGGCAGTCTTTGACCATCATTTCATGCATGTGATTATTGCTCTTACCTCTGCAGCCATGCAAGGCACGAAGTGGGGCCAAAGGCCTGAAGCTCTTCTGCAGCGAAGACGAGCAAAGTCGCACATGCTGGATGGCTGCCTTCCGCCTCTTTAAGGTACAGGGAACTCTTCTAAAATACGACGTCAATAGAAGATTCCTCCTCAATGCAAAGAGCCACTTTAAAGGAATGGTTTTCATCAGGGCTGCAGAATAAGAAGGAAGAGTTATGCTCCTTGCTCCTTGTCTGTTACAAATACAGGGGCGTGGGTGGCGCTGTGGTTTAAACCACTGAGCCTCTTGGGCTTGCCGATTCGAGGGTTGATGGTTTGAATCCCTGCGATGGGGTGAGCTCCCGTTGCTCTGTCCCAGCTCCTGCCAACCTAGCAGTCCGAAAGCACACCAGTGCAAGTACATAAATAGGTACCGCTGCGGCAGGAAGGTAAACAGCGTTTCCGTGCACTCTGGTTTCCGTTACGGTGACCCATTGCACCAGAAGCAGTTTAGTCATGCTGGCCACATGCCCCGAAAGCTGTCTGTGGACAAATGGCAGTTCCATTGGTCTGAAAGCGAGATGAGTGCCACAACCCCATAGTCACCTTTGACTGGACTTAACCGCCCAGGGGTCCCTTACCTTTTTTTTACCGTGCTACAAATACTAATTAGCCCGCCCACTGCAAAGTTACTATTTGCACTAAAACTAAACTAAACTAAAACTAAAACTGTACATGTTAAATACAAAGACCCATTTAATGTCACATCAAGTTTGACTCTTGATTGCGATTTGAACTTTGGACATACCGATGTTCAGACCCAGTTCACTACATCTGTAGTCTTCAAACTGCATATTCTGACAATTTCTGAGGATATGTGGACTTCAGAGAACTCGAATACAAGGTTTCCTGTTGTGGGGGAGGAGACAAGTTTTTGACCAGAGTTCATTTGCAGCTTGCAGCCACAGAGGGGTCCTAGTTGGTTTGAGTTTGCACAGAGCAACAGGTAGATCTGAAAGACCCCCCCAGTTTGTGCTCCACATGAATTTAGTGTGCACCCTAGAATATGCCCCAGATTCCCTTCCAACATTCAGGGGTTCTAGGGGTGATGCCTCAGACTCCTCCTAAACATGTTGCTGTGGAAAGAGCTCCCTGTGGTACAGTCAAACCTCCGCTCCCGAACGTCTCCATTACCATATGTTTTGGCTCCCGAACACCGGAATTAAATCCTCTGGTTTTCCAATGTTTTTTGGAAGCCAAACGTCTGACGCGGCTTCCGCTTGAGTGCAGGAAACCCCTGCAGCCAACCGAAAGCCACACCTCAGTTGTCAAACATTTCGGAAGCCGAATGGGTTTCCAGAACGGATTAAGGTTGACAGCCGAGATTTGACTGTAGAAAGTTTGAAAATCGTGGTGCTACATGGGGTGAGCTGCAGCGATAGATCGTTGCCTCATGGGAAATGTAGTCTCTTGGTTCAAATATTGACATGATTACTGTACAAGTATGCTTCTTCCTTGATTTAGAGAGCAATCCTTTACATATCTGCACAAAAGTAAGTTTCACTGAGTTCAGTGAGGGTTTTATCCCAGGTAAGAGTTGCAGTCTCAAAGAAGTTTTTTTTTTAAAAAAAGAATTCCTCAAATAATTCCCTCTATGTAGTGTTGCACCCAGCTCTAGCAAATAGTAAATGTCATGGTCACTGCCTGGAATATTGATCGTGCTGGGCTGATGCTGACAGCTTTGCCTACCTCACAGATACCAATAGCTACTCTCCTTTCTGCAGTATGGTATACAGCTCTACCGAAACTACCAGCAGTGTCAGGCACGGCAAAGAGCATGGATCGGGCCTGTACCCCTGGTAAGCTCCCTGCTATGACAGCGTTTCAGAGATTTTCATTATCAGTGGATAAAGGCAAACATAATGTCTGTAGAGTAAGGATGGATACACCTTCCTGTCAATTTCCATTTCTGAGTCCTATTTAATTCCACATCCGCTTGGAAATTGTTTTTAAAAGCCTGCACACAAATTCGTACACTGCACATTTCTCCAAATGGACAATTTTTGCTTAAGGTGTGAATTTTTTTCCTAGCAGTTTTCTCTAATACAAAACATTTTTGTATGTTGCTTTCACTAATATGTGGTGGTTTTTTTGCACTTTCCCTGGTAGATGCATTTTTATACACTTGAGCAGGCATAGGCAAACTTGGCCCTCCAGATGTTTTGGCCTACAACTCCCATCATCCCCAGCTAACAGGACCAGTGGTCAGGGATGATGGGAATTGTAGTCCCCAAACATCTGGAGGGCCGAGTTTGCCTATGCCTGCACTTGAGCATTTGCCTTGGGCCTTGTAAGGCTACATAAGAACATCTCCTGCCAGGAGCTTATTTGTAGGGTTGCCAGACTCAATAGAGGGCAGGACTTCTGTGCCTTCAATTGCCCTGCTCTCTTTTGAGTCTGGAAACCTTAAAGAGAAACCAGCAGATCCTTTGTTTAATTTCCAAGCAAAGGGTCTGCTGGTTTCTCTTTAAGGTTTCCAGACTCAAAAGAGAGCAGGGCAATTAAAGGCACAGAAGTCCTGTCCTCTACTGAGTCTGGCAACCCTACTTATTTGGTGTGCCTGAAGTTCAGCCCCAGAGGATCCCTGTCTGCTTTGTGATACTTTATGATCCTTAAATTCAACTATGAGCTGTCAGTAATAACCACTCTGCACCAAGACATGACGGTAAAATAAGGCACTAAATCTGGAATACTCTCCCATTGGAGACTCCCCAGGATTTCAAGCTCCTCCCCCCACCAGAAATAGAAGGATTTATTTATTTTAATTGGCAGGTTATGTCCTTCTATTTCAGGTATTATTACTTTGCTTTTCACTGGCTCTTGTATATGTGTTCTTGACTCTGTCTTTACCCAGCCCGGAGGTATTCATCAAGACTTGATTAAACACATCATTTTAGAAACCGAATTGCAATGTGCCTTTGGGACTGGCCACTTATTATTATTGTAGAGATCTGTTGCTGAACACTTTCTAAAAACAATCCCATAGCGGAGCGTGTCGGATAACACCTTGGTGGCCATGGACTTCTCGGGTTGTACGGGCCGAGTGATTGAGAATCCCAAGGAGGTCCAGACGGTCGCTCTGGAGGAGGCTCAGGCGTGGAGGGTGAGTCCGCTGTATGGTTCCTACTTAGAGATTACAGGGAGCATGGTGGTTAGCTGGGAATGGGGATCACCATATTGGGTGTCTTTATTGAAGCAGGTGTTACATGGGGAGGGGTCTCTTAAACTCCACAGTTTGAGCTCCACCCATGTGGAGAGCCAGTCTAGGGTAGCTGTTCTCCATGCAGGAAAAAGTACCCACCACAGAGCACCAGGCAGATTAGATAGCAAAGATATATAAAGCTGAGGTCCAGAGCAGGATTGTGGATTGTCTTGGGACAAGTAGGTCTAGAATAGGCTCCCCCAATCCAATGCCTTCTGGGTGTTTTGGACTACATTGCTTATCTTCTCCATGCTGGCTGATGGAGGTTTTCATCTAAAATATCTGGAGGGAAGCAGGTTGGGGAAGGTTAATCTAGAAAAGAGGCCGGGGAATTTTGCAAACGTTTTGCACCCACAACGGAGGGTTTAAACACCAGCACCCTCCATCTTTTCCCATACTCATTTGGTGATGATTGAAAGCTGGGCTGGAATGCAAGGTTCACAGAGGAAAGGTTTGGTTCCTTAGAGAAGCAGACCCTAAAACTCCAGGTGGGCATATAGAAAAGTAGTGTGTTACGGAGAAGGCTAAACTGGAACCGTTCTCCCAGATCTGCTAGTTTTCTATGTGCAAGGAACTTTTTTTTTAATGGAGGAGCATTCAGCCACCTGTACTCTGAAGTGGTACAGCCAGACGCAGGTTTCCCAGTTCAAGTGAGAATTAGGGGCAGATTAATCCTGCAGTTATACATAATGGGGAAAATTAGTTCCAGCCTCCTTGACTCCTGTCTTGACTGCTTCCTTATAACTGAGCCATATTTCCCATTGAGATTTGGGGATTTCATGACAATGGGAATTACCATGCATCCATTTAGGGAACACCAAACTTCTTCCGATGCACCAAACTAACTTTTTTTAGTACACCTACATTTTTAAGGGTATAGTTGTTGCCCCCAAACTGCATTTTTGCCCAATTTTTGAAATGTAATAAGGAAATGGAAATGTTTTACTGTTTCAGTTTTCATTATGGTATTCATCCTTTGGTGCTGTTGCAGTGGCAACTTGTAGGTAGACAACTAAAGGTGAAAAACTTTACGGCACCTCGGAGGCTATCGAATTGCAGTTACCGAGCTGTTGTGGACCAGAACCCGCCTTGTCAGATGCATCCGACGAAGCCAACTCTGGCCCACAACAGCTTATGCCGCTCCTCTATTAAATATTGTTCGTCCCGCCAAGCTCAATGGGGCTTCTTCCCTAGGAAATTATTTTTTAAAATATTGTAGCCCTCAGCTGCCAGTGTCACAGTAATCTTTGTTCTGTCTGCTGCAGCAAGACTGCTGCCACAACCACCCTTCCAAATTCGGAATTTAACATAAACAAACGTATTGCAATTTTTTGGGGGGGGGCACTCCTATATGAAACAGGGAAATGATAATTAACATGGCAAGCTTAACATACCTGAAACAACCTCCACTGTTTTCCCCACCATGCTTCAGAAGAGGACAACGCACCGATACAGCCTGCCCACCCCGTTCCAAAGCTCCTCGTTCAGTGCTGGTGAGTACCGAGGGACCCTGGGCGCTGCCTTTTGCTCCAACCACTGGGAGCTGCTGCCTTCAGCCTCAACCAGCACAGTATCTTTTTTAAAAAAAAATTTAATTTTAAAATATACTTTATTAAGATTTAAGGTTAAAATACAGTCCACACATACTCAAAGATCGCAATCGTACCAAACATAAATTCAAATATACAAAATCATATGAATCATAACATATAGAATCATACAAAATCATATAAATTATAATATACAAAATCATATAAGTTGTGTAATAATAAAGAAAAAAAGGGGGAAGGGGGGAAGGATGTATTAGGGAGAAAAGAAGAAAAGAAAAAAGGAGAAAGAAAGGGGAGAAGAAAGAAAGACGAATGGAAAGAGAAGAAAAGAGAAAAAGAAGAGAGAGAAAAAGAGAAAACATACATTTATCTCATCATTCTCATTCAGAAGCAATCAATAACAATATCATCTAAATTCCTTAAAGATCTCGATCTAAGTATCACCTACAACTGACTGGCGGCAATTCCCCACAGGCCATCTCTCCCAGTCCTTACCTGAAAATGCCAAGGATTGAAGCTGGGACCTTCTAGCGTGTTCTGACACTGAGCTATGGCCCTCTCGCCTGTCGCAGATCACCGGCGTAAAACACAACCCCTTCTTTGTTTGAAAATGTAGTAGTAACAGCCGGTGAACGGTTGATAGCATAGGTTCAGGAAGGGGGGCAAGGATAGCTCAGTCTGTAGAGCATGAGACTCTTAGTCCCAGAATCATGGATTCGATGTTGGGCAAAAAGATTCTGGCATTGCAGAGGGTTGGATGACCCTTCATGGTCCCGTCCAATTCTATAATTCTGCCCTAAATTCCATCAGGCATCTTAGCTGATTTCTGGTTTTTATAACCGATTTATTTATTTATTTTGCATTGAATTTCTCGTGCACAACTTTAGAGAGGATTGTAATTAAGTGACAGACTTTTTTTTTTAAAATTGCCTAATTTAGCATTTCCTATAAAGGGGCCAGGCCCTGTGGAGGGTCATCTGAAGCCAGACTACAGCTTGCACCTGGCTGTGCCACCATCTATAAATTCCATTACATGAAACATTGAACATGTGAAGGAGCAGGCTGGATAAGTGTGTCTCTGTGCATGTGCAGATTTATATGGTTTCTTCTGAGCTACAGCACAGCCATGGAGCTTGACTCCAACGCCAAGACCCAACGCTGGCACATATGAAGTGATAGGAAGGGGTACACAAGGCTGCCGAGGATGTAAATGCCGCCTTGCTCTATCTTGCCAGTGCTAAATAATCCTGGCTATCCGCACATGTCTAGGACGAAGGGATGGGTTTTCCAGCTATCTTGAACCCCAGCAACCCTCCATAGCTGCCAAGTTTTCCCTTTTCTCGCGAGGAAGCCTATTCAGCATAATGGAAAATCCCTTTAAAAAAGGGATAACTTGGCAGCTATGCAACCCTCATTGCAGAGACTAGGGGTTGCAATTGCAACAAATAGATTCTTAACACTCCAATCAAGGCTGAGTTTCTGAAAGAAAGCTCTTTCCATTCCTCCCACAGCCATCCACAGAACCCAGCCATGGTTCCACGGACACATTTCTAGAGAAGACACCCAGCGCCTTATCGTTCAACAGGGACTGGTGGATGGGTAGGTTGCTTGCTACATCTCTCCAACGCACAATGCTTGTGCAACACAATCCTATATGCATGCCATACTCGCAGATAGTGCCGTCCCGTTCCTAACTCTTCCCATCCCAAGGATACTGTACAGAACAGGATTACTTCAATATTGCTAAAAGCCATTTGACCCAGGCTAGAGCTGGGAGAGGCAGGCAGTTGCAAAGACAGAATCTTCTTTCTCAAACAACTGAAGCCCATCCCAGCAGAGCCTCTGCCAGGGTTAGGCTGTGAGCACTTTGCCGGCTTACAACGCAGTTGGCCGTTCTTCTCAATGCGGATTAAGAGTGGCTTTGGTGCAAATGCACCAATATGGAGTATTTCATAGGAAACAACAGGATAGTTGTGGGTTGTGGCTAACCTTGTGTTCACACCACTTCCCAAACCAGCCTTGGGGGTGCAGTCTTGCACCTTAGGGGAAGAGGAAGCTGTCTTTCTAAGTGCCCACCTGCCTGTCCGCCTGCTGCCTCTTCCAGTTCTTAAATGAATTACAGTCGTACCTCGGAAGTCGAATGGAATCTGTTCCGGAAGTCTGTTCGACTTCCAAAACGTTCGGAAACCAAGGCGTGGCTTCCAATTGGCTGCAGGAAGCTCCTGCAGCCAATCAGAAGTCACGGAACCTGCAACGGACGTTCAGGTTCCAAAGAACGTTTGCAAACCGGAGCACTCAGGAGCCAAAATGTTCAGGTCGCAAGGCGTTCAGGATCCAAGGTATGACTGTACATTCATTCATGATTTTGACTTCATGTAGTAACACTCTTTTCTTGGTTATGGTTTATAACGGACTACTACAAAGTCAGGCTTAATTGGCAAATAGGTCACATTAGGGGTAGAGAACCTGCAACCCTCCCAAATGCTGTTGAACTCCCATCTATCCCAGCCAGAATGGCCGATGGTCAGTGATGATGTGAGTTGTAGTCCAGCAACGTTTGGAGTGCCACGAGGTTTGCATGGTTATAAAAATGCCGAACGAGCCACAGGCTAAAGAGTTGGGCATAATTTGAAATGAAACCACCCACTTCCTTCCTCCCCACTTTAAGCACTGAGTAATACTGACTGTGTTTACTCGCAGGTAGATGCAAATATAACTGCAGCCTTAGAGACTTGAAGGTCAGCTTCCCGGAGGCATAGCCATTTGCCCACCACCATAATTATCCCTTCCTACCCTCAATCAGCCCATGCAATCCAGATCATGCACTCAGCATGATATATATGGACAGCAATAGCTCCATGCAAGCCTGAAATCATTTTTTTTTCAGGAGGCGGGGACCGGAACTGAGGGTTAGTGGTGTGATACTCATGAGCATGGAGCCATGAAGATGTTAGTGTGAGAGGTCCGCGGGGTTGGACCTCGGCTCACATACTGCACAATGTGCCTTTAACAGCCTTCCTATTGTCTTGTCGATTGCAGGGTCTTCCTACTGCGGGAGAGTCAGCGGAACCCCAAAGGTTTTGTCTTGTCCCTCTGCCACCTGCAGAAGGTGAAGCACTATCTTATCCTTCCGGTAAGTGGTCGCATTAAAGAACGTACAAAACATGCCTTTGTAACAGCTGCATTTGGACAGTCAAATCCTGGCTTACCGTAGGAAATAAAGCAAGATATGCCTGAGCGCCTTGCACCTGCGTGAGCAGGGAAGCAAACGTAGAAGCTGCCAAAAAACAAAAAACCATGTGCACGAGAGAGAGTGAGAAAGAGATAGAGATATCTTGAGTTTGAGGGAACGTGGTTACCAGGCAGGCTTCAAAAGAATGAACATAATTAAGCAAACCAGCCTGGTATAAGGCAGGAAAGACATCTCGGCAGTACCCCTTCCTGCCAGCAGTGGGAGAACTGAACAGTCACCCAGTCAGGAATGCTTTGGAAGACCTGCACCTTTTCCAGCGCTTATTTTTTTCAAGCCAGCCTGGACCCTAATACTACTAGTTGTGGAGAGCGGGGGGGGGGGTTGGAACATGTCCCTGGCTTGCAGCACAGTTACTACTTTGTGTGCTCCCGATAGCTGAGCCCAGACTCCACGGCAGCTTTGGTTTATTCCAGGGGTAGTCAACCTTCTTATACCTACCGCCCACTAATGCATCTTTCTTGATGGTAAAATTTCCTTACCGCGCACCAGTGTTCAATGGAAGGAGGATTCAGCTTGTGCCATAGAACCCCCTACCGCCCACCTAGAATCCTGAAACGCCCACTAGTGGGCTGTAGGGACCAGGTTGACAACCCCTGCTTTATTCTTTTCTGCGTCTTCCCCTCTTGCCGGCAGCTGACCGTCTTTTGTGGGTTTCAGAGCGAGGAAGACGGACACCTGTACTACACCATGGACGATGGCCAGACTCGCTTTGCCGACTTGATCCAGCTGGTGGAATTCCACCAGATCAACCGCGGCATCCTGCCTTGCAAGCTGAAGCACTACTGCACAAGCGTCGCCTTATGATAGGCTGTCTTCCTAAGTGGCCTTTCCCTGTGCCCCACAGATTGGCCACGGCCAGTGATGGGGACGGGGGGGTTCTGGGGAGCAGGTCTTTTTTTAACTCTGTACACCGGGATCGACTCCGAACTTTGAATTGCTCCTTAATAAACTTCAGCCACTGCAAGCGACCTGATTCGAACCTTCCCATTCCACCACCACACCGTCATCTCCGGATTTTGAGCAGACTCGAGGATGGATTCGAGGTCGCGGCAATTGCACTTCACTTCTTAAGAGGACACGACTCTGTCGGTGGGCGGCTTCCACCATGAAAGGGAACCGGTGTCCGTTTGACCGCCGAGTGTCCCGCTCCACTTCGAGGCTTTGTGCATCTCTGATCCAGGGCTTGTTTTGGCACCGCATGCAAGAGATTTTGCTGCTACTTCAGTCCTCCTGCCTCCTAATATGTTCTCGTTTTCTGGGAGTTGCCTTGCGGGTTTGTTGTGGGTTTTGCATCGCTTCGAAAACCTGTTTGACCAGAGGCAACAGTGGGGGACAAAAGAAATATTGGACGCACACGCCATGGGAAGCGATGCCTCTTGCACACTCACTTCCAGCTCTCTTTTAGCAGCAGCGGCAGAGGTTTGCCTGCTTCCAGCACTAGATTTTCTGGGAGCTCTCTCACCTTTGTTAGGATATTTTTCTACCCGGGATCTCTTCTTTTTCTCTGGTGCTTGGCATCGCAGCTTATTTAAAGGGGCAGTCTCCTCTTGTGATGCTGTGCCCATGGGCAGAAGGCTGGTAGAGAGTCAGGAGGGAATCCGGCAACAGTAACTGAAGATGAAAAGAAAAAAGACCCTGAGATTAGAGTTTTATGTTCTACCAACTGAACTGCCCCCCCCCCCGCTCCAGCTGTTGTCCAGGCAAAGACCAAGCCTGCACTGGAACTTTTTATAGCTCTACCAGATTAGAAGAGGCACATAGGGTGGGTGGTTGATTGGCATCACCCTGGGGGCTATCCTTTCCCAGGGATCTCTTCAGTCTGCATTCCCAAGTGTCTTTTCGCACAGAAAAGCAGAGGAACACAGATTTGAAGTTGCTTGGTTCTAGTCCTAGCCGCTCCCCCCACTTGAACACACAGGGATATTCCTTTCAGCACTCTCTCCAGACACCCCATTCTGAAAACATTTAAACCCAAAGATCTCGTCACACACACACACACACACGCCAGCATTCTTATTGGATATTTGGTGCAATATGGCCAATACCACTGTGCTATAATCCCCAACTCTCACCCTCTCGTGCTGTTGGGTTTTGTCATGAGTTGGCTTGTGCTATTGCATCTAAGCATCACAGGCAAGGAATCGAGGTAGGAAAAATTGGTTTTCTCCCCTTACATGAAAGGGGTTTTAAAAAAACAACCCTGAGATGGGGAGGCAGGAAAACAGGAAGGCTCTGCCACTAATGTCGTGTAAATCTATAAGGCCAGTATCTACTGTGATGAGTTGTGTATATATATATAAGTGATGATAATAAATTGTATTTTTTTTCATACATTTGCTTTGATTTTGTACACAAGATCACTTGTGAGAAAAGAACAAGCTAAGAGCAGTCAATTAAATGAATAGCAGAGATCACCCTGTAAAGAATCAACAGATTATTTTATCTCTTTATTTATCTAAGACACACAAAACTTCTTACTCATAAATAAAAGTTTATGTTTGATAGCTTTTTGTTTCCCTATCCTTAACAGCCCTCGTGGCAGGAATGAGTGTGAAGTCAACGCCGGGCTAACTCCATTTTCATTACTGATATATCAGTTTGGCCTCTCAGTACTACTCTTTGGGCCTCTCTAGATACTGAATCACCCAGATACCATCACATTAAAAAACAACAAGTGGCATTCAGAAAGGAATGTCACTGTTTACTTCCCCCTTCCAACACCATGGCATTGGTTACACTTGAAGTTTTGGTATGAGCAGTGCTTTTTTTCTGGGGGGACGCATACCCCTAAACATTTTGTGAATCTAAGTTTGGGCTCATTGAGGGGAAGTATTTCAATATGAGCAGGAAAATGAGAGTACCCCTAAACATTTTTTTTTGGGGGGGGGGAAGCACTGGGTATGGGGATCCTAAAAGGAAAGTATGCTTAGTGATGCTTCTCGCAAGGCACTCTGGGCAATGTCATTTCCCTGTTCGCATACCGTGTGCCAAGTCTTGTGGTTTTGTTTGTGCATCACGAGTGGTTGGGCCTGGAAGTGATTAGGCAGGATTTGCCATGCAAATCCATTTGGGATTTAGCAATGGCCAGGAGATTAAGGCCTTGGGAGCTGGCCAATTAGGTCTCAAGCTGGCCTTTTTTAAGATCCTTGAAGAGGGACCCACTGGGGAAGATGTGAGGGCAAATCGCAGAGCTGCCAGAAGCCCACAGCCTTCTCTGCAGGAGTCGAGCTACTGCCTGGTCTCTGGAGGCTACATTTGCCTCCTCAGCACAAGCCACCATGGCTCCCAAAGTTGTACTGATAACAGGATGCTCATCCGGGATTGGGCTGGCATTGGCTGTGAAACTAGCACAGGACAAGCAGAGGAGGTTCAAAGGTGAGCTTCTTTAAACAGTGCTTTGTGAAACAACATTTTTTTAAAAAATGTGTACAATATAGATAATTAAATTGGTTTCCCTCCCTCTGCCTAGCTTCCTTTTAATCTGATACAGCTATACATAATGACATGATCAGGTGGTTTGCCTTTCCAATTTCTTTCCTGTTGGAATCGCTTCTAAGTCTCCAGCATTTTGCATGGGTGGTGGGTGGTTTGCTAGCCTGAATGAGGGTATTCAGGGCATCCGTCTTATCTTCAACTTCTTACCCTCCCTTCACCATGACGTCCCAGGGTGGGTAAGAACAAAACAAGTACGCAGTTTGAAAGCAAATACTTAATGCAACACCAAAACGACAATTTAAAATGGAGCGAAAAAGGTAAAATTCCAAATTAAATGCATAAATCTGTTTAATTGTTTATACCCATAGTTGCCAGCATGTTGATCCAATGAACTTGCCATGGATATAAGAAATAGTTACCTGAAGGCTGTAACATGCCCTGTACCCCTGAGGCAGGACCATCTCTTAACATCCTGTTTAGGGAAGTTTTTAATGTTCATTGTGTTTTTAATATTCTGTTGGGAGCCGCCCAGAGTGGCTAGGAAAACCCAGCCAGATGGGTGGGGTATGTGGGGTATAAATAACAAATTATTATTATTATTATTATTATTATTATTATTATTATTATTATTATTAATCATCCTGACTGCACAGTGCTGAGCTTCCAACTCTGGTTTTGAGTGTTTCCTAGAATGAGTGTGTTATCAAACAAATGCAGGAATCATTAGTAGTCTAGCTGTGAGCTTTTCAATTAGCTGCTGATTGTATTGTGGTAGCTTTTAAATTTGATTCTGGTGATGCATCGCCTTGGAGCCGCTAAAGAATTAAAATCTGTCGATTTTGTCTACTGCCTTCTATTCTCTAGCTCCAGTTTTAATTGGAAACTCAGACTTAAACTACATCTAAACAAAAACCCACACCCAAACCCCTGGTTTTTCTTGTTCAGCCATTTTGAAAACCTGCACTTCCAGGATTTAAATTTGGAACTGTGGTTTAGGGTTGCCAACTTGAATTCCAGGAAAAGGCAGGGGGCAAGCCTGCCAATCGCACCCTTAACAGCAGCATGATACATTGAAATTAGCAGGTGAACTATATCATAACACAGAAATAAACCTTACCCATCAGCTGAAGGCTTTAGGCCACACTGTTGTTGAAAAGCACAGCTCCCGCAGCCAGTTTAAAAGTTGGCAACTGAGGTTTGGAAATTTTTGAAAAAGGTCCTTTATAGCCCCGGCTATGAGGGTTTGGCAATTTGGACGAGGCGCAATGTAAAAGCTTCGGTCCCAAAGTTGCAGTAGAACCGAGGATGGTTTGGGACCGAGTGACGAAGGCTGCTGTGTTCCAGTGATTGCCACAATGAGGAACGTGGCCAAGAAGGAGAAGCTGGAAACCGCTGCGGGGGCTGCTCTCAACAAGACGCTGGAGATCAAACAGCTGGACGTCTGCGACGAGAAATCCATCTGCAGCTGCATCAACAGCATCCCCCAACGGCATGTTGACATCCTCAGTGAGTATCCGAAAGGTTTGCTGCACTATCTGTCGCCCAGTGTAAGGATTGTGTTAGAAGGAGGTGTGCAGTGAATCAGAACCCCCACCCCACCCAAAACCACCTGCCCTTTTTAACCCCAAAGGAATGCTTTGGGTGAGGTAGCAGCAACAGCACTAAGAGGATGTGGATGGAAGTACTTGCTCGGGACTTCCCTAGATGTTTACATTGTGCCCATGTATGCTAATTCTTACACACACACAGTGGTGGACCTAAATTTTTTGGGCCTGGAAGCTTGAACAGGTATGGAGCCCCTTCACAGCCAGCAACGAAGTCTGGGTAACCACTGTTATCTTCCTCAATGGGTTTGTTCCACGACACATCGCCACAAATTTCCCATGAGTTTGCGGGTTTTTGGTATCCACTTATGAACACATTTTTATTCCTCTAGGATCTTGACCACTTTTTAAAAAGTGGTGGTGGTGGTGGTGGAGAATACATTAGCCACAGCAGAACAGCCAACTTACCGCAACACTCCACACTGACATCATTTGTGCTGCTGACTCCCAAACTTTGAGATTGTTGAAATACAGTCAATTTTGGGGGCGACTCAAGTTGGGCCTACTAGATGCAATTTTTTTAAAGCAATGTGGACTCAAGTCATTTCTGGGGGCCCTGAGAGATCCACAAGATTCCATATTGGATCCTAGTAGAGCCTCCCGGAAGTCAGGGATTGTGATTAAAGAAAAAGAAGAAGACATTGCATGTCAGATTATTGTGATCTATGTAGGTCAGGAGTGTTAACCAGAGATGGAAGGCGGTAGGGATAATTACAGTAGTGTAAGGGGGGTTGTCCTCTGAAAAATTATGGAACAATAGGGTCCAGTGTGACCATTTTGCCTACACTCCTTAGACCCATATTGTGCTGAGCCAATCTAAAGCCTTCCGGATTGGATTAGGAACTAACTAGCACAACACTCAAGCCAAGGGTTGCTTAGGTCCTAAGCAAAATATCAGAGTTGTGCAGGATAGTGTTGAGGGAAGGAGTCTACCCAATAATGCTCACTCTCCGGGGGTGGAAACAAAACATTCAGAAACCACACGGTAGCTGCTTAAAAATTTGCAGTGAGCTGGTGTACATGTGCACAGTTATCGCTTGAGACTGAAGGATCAAGGAGCGACTCTCGTGACTGGACGGCCAAGGGTCAAACAACCCCCAGCAGAATGCTCATTTTACCGGATGCAATGCCATCTTTGCTACTGCTGCTCCCCACCTCACCCCAAACAAAACCCCGGCATTCCAGAAATGGAAAGGCAGCTCTGGAATCTTGTCTGGTAGGAAAGAGTGTGGGTGGAGAAAGGGTTAACTGTTCCCCTGCCCCCCTGAAGCTTCCCTGCTCCCATCACGTTTCTTTGGTGGAAAAGCAACCAAATTTCCCAGAAAAGCGTGTCCGCACCATTCGGTAGAGAGAGGCAACTGAATTTAGGTACTGTATCATAAAAGGCCAGTACTGTGGTACCTCGGTTTAAGTACACAATTGGTTCCGGAAGTCTGTACTTAACCTGAAGCGTACTTAACCTGAAGCGAACTTTCCCATTGAAAGTAATGGAAAGTGGATTAATCCGTTCCAGACGGGTCCGCAGAGTACTCAACCTGAAGCGTACTTAACCCAATGTATGAGTGTAATTGGTTCTGGAAGTCCGTACTTAACCTGAAGCGTACTTAACCTGAACCAAACTTTCCCATTGGAAAGTGGATTAATCCATTCCAGACGGGTCCGCAGAGTACTTAAACTGAAAGTACTCAAACCGAAGCGTACGTAAACCGAGGTATAACTGTATATGGTTAGCTGTTGCATTTTTTACTAGCATGGTAAGTTACTTGCATGGCCCGTATGGGATTTTCCACCTCAGCTGTCCAAAAATAACTTGACCAGTTTTAGGTATTCTGCAGTGACCTGGAGAGGCGGAGGGGAGCAGCACTGCTTTCTGATTGCCTC
Source organism: Zootoca vivipara (assembly GCF_963506605.1). NCBI lineage: Eukaryota > Metazoa > Chordata > Lepidosauria > Squamata > Lacertidae > Zootoca > Zootoca vivipara. Next base: position 25,575,918 of record NC_083288.1, on the reverse strand, counting down.
AGGCAACAAAATGTATTGGGATGGCCATTCCCAGACATGCAGCTGACAACAAACACACAGCCCTGGCCTAATAGGATGTGAAACGCCAACTGAGTGACCTGTCTGTATCTCTACATTTATACATTCGTAGTTTAATGTGGCAATCATTTAGTTGTCAGTGTGAACCAGTTCTCAGTTTCCCCAAGTGTCTGGGAACATGGGAGGGGGCTGGAATGGGGTAGCATTGGCTCTACCATAGGGCTAGAGTGGGAATGGGGAAACGGCAGCCCTTCAAATGTTGTTGGACTCCAACTCCCTCAGGCCCAGCTATACATTGGCCAGGGATGATGGGAGAGGGAGAGCTTCTTAAGGACTACCTTCGTATTTCCCAGTTGTCTGTTTTCGCTGTTCCCTTCCTCTCACTGAACACCAAGGGTGCGGCTCAAAATAAGATATTTTGTCTGCCTGTTGCAGTCAACAACGCTGGTGTTGGTCTTATTGGTCCCATCGAGTGCCAGACCATCGAAGAGATGAAGGCCATCATGGAGACCAACTTCTTTGGCGCGGTGAGGATGATTAAGGAGGTCCTCCCTGACATGAAGAAAAGGCGGAGCGGCCACATTGTGGTCATCAGCAGTGTCATGGGTTTGCAAGGTAAGGTTGTTGTTGTTGTTTTGCAAGATCTTCATTCACACGAGCTTTTTTCAGCCTTGTTCCAAAGCCCAGATTTTAACAAGCAGTTTCCTTTCTGTGTGGATAGTGCATTATGCAGCTTAGCCACTAGGTGGCACCGGGCTGATTTGCATCTGGGTGGAGTCAGGAGTTCCCTTTGTCTGTTTTCTTCCTATGAAGAGAGACAATAAAGTTTTTTGCCAAATTCCTGACTGGTGCATCTTCCTCTAAGTCAGGCATAGGCAACCTTGGCTCTCCAGATGTTTTGGAACTACAACTCCCATGATCCCTCACTAACAGGGCCAGTGGTCAGGGATCATGGGAGTTGTAGTTCCAAAACATCTGGAGAGCCATGGTTGCCTATTCCTGCTCCAAGTCTTCCATGTCACCTGCTTTCTGTGACTCAACCTCAATGCCTTACTTACTTATTTATAAGTAAGCTGTTTATACGGTTCCCTCTCAATTAAATACCATTAATATATTTAAAAGAAGACACAATACCGAATAACTATTACAATGGCTGGCTACTGCACTCATAAGAACATTGCCTACTAAGCTAAATCTGTTAAGGGGTACACATAGGCACTTTCCCACCTCCTGGGAAACACCCAAACAGCAAAACACAGCGGCCATTCTGTGTTGTTTGTCACCAGTATCTGATGTTTTGAGACAGAGACAGATTCATGGAGGATAAGGCTCTGTTCTGCTTCTGCTGTCAGAGGCAATATATCTCTGAATGCCAGCAGCCGAGAATCACTGGTGGGGAGAGGGTAGCTGTTGCATCCCAGGCACTCTGAGAACAGGATGCTAGAGGAGGTGGGTCTCTCCTCAGATGCAGAGATGTTCTCTGAACAGAGTCTCCCTTTAGATTAGGATCAATAGCCACTGACAGACCTAGCCTCTTAATAAATCGCCTAGATATTTTTCTTAGCAAGCTAAGGCTTTGTTTGCACATGTGCAGCAGAATGAGATGGGTAAATCCCCAGGGGGCAGAAGGATAAACTCAAATTTTGAATATTTTCTCATCTAAAACAAAAAACCAGAAACAAAAACAAAAAACCCCAGCAAATAAACAGCTAGCACATATGGGGAAACTGAAATGTTTTGTCCCAGCCCATTTTGCCATGGCAGTTTTCACCTGCAGGGGGTGTGTGTGTGAGAGAGAAACCTTCAAAATGTGGCTTATTCACCAGCTGTCTGGAGTGCCGAACACTTTAGCTGCACAGAAACTCCATGTGAAAGTAGCAAAAAAGGATCAGGGTGGCTGGTGTAGGGGACTTCTAAGCAGATAGCAGGGCTTTTTTTGTTTAAATTAAGATTTTATCGTACTCTGTATGTGCACGCATGCCCCCTCTCTCTGTATATGTGTGTGTATGTGCACACACACACACACACACACACACACACACACACAATCTTCATTGTAACTTGTGTTACTGGCATTTTATATTGAAATGTTGCCTGAAAGGTGTCAAAGCCAGTGGCTCATACAATAAATTTGACAGCTGAATAAACGAAGTCATAATTAATTGTGTATGACTTGGCCATCAGAATGGCTTGGACCAGCCAGTAGTCTACCTGCAGGATTTGTCTATGTCCATCCTTTTGCTAATCTCTTCTTTTTCAGGCATCATGTTCAATGACATCTACACAGCTTCCAAATTTGCCATTGAGGGCTTCTGCGAAAGCCTCATCATCCAGGCGCTCAAGTTCAATATCTTGTGAGTGGCTAATTGGCAAGTGATGCTGTTAGGCCCCTTCTCTCCTCCCCTACCATACCTATATAGTCAGGGTTGCCTTCTTTTGCATTTCTGGCAAGTCTCCTTAGGTTTCGACAGCTGCAAAAGCGGAAGGAGTTCAACAGGGGTAGCCTTTTCCAGTTGAAAGAGTCTAGTGAACGGAAGAGCTTCACTTCATGAATTTCTGGCGGGGGGGGGGAGTGGTAACTTTAAATAATGGGGAATAGTGGCGCTGTTCACAGGATAACACAGCTGGTGGTCAGACGAAATTCACTCTGATCAGGTCAGAGTTAGCCTCTCCCTTTGGGTAGTTTAGCTCTTCAGGAGGGGTAGTGGGGAAACAGGGAGAGTTCAAGTTGATTTAGTGCTCATTTGTCTCAAAGTGGGGTGACAACCTCACCACACATTTAAAGCAGTACTACCCAGGTGGCGCTGTGGGTTAAACCACAGAGTCTAGGGCTTGCTGATCAGAAGGTCGGCGGTTCGAATCCCTGCAACGGGGTGAGCTCCCATTGCTCAGTCCCTGCTCCTGCCCACCTAGCAGTTCGAAAGCACATCAAAGTGCAAGTAGATAAATAGGCGGGAAGGTAAACGGCATTTCCATGTGCTGCTCTGGTTCGCCAGAAGTGGCTTTGTTATGCTGGCCACATGACCCGGAAGCTGTCTGCGGACAAACGCCGGCTCCCTCGGCCTATAGAGCGAGATGAGCGCCGCAACCCCAGAGTCGGACACGACTGGACCTAATGGTCAGGGGCCCCTTTACACCACTTTAAGCATTCATGGCTTCCCACCCCTGAAGAATTCTGGGAACTGTATTTTATTAAGTTCCCTGAGAATTGTTAGGAGACCCCTATTCCCTTCATGGAACTGCAATTCTAATAATTCTGTGGGGGAAAGGATTGATTGTTAAACCACTCTAGAATTTCCTTTGGACTTTTTCCTTTCCTTTTCTTTTTCTTTTGCTAGCAGGTAGGGTTGCCAGACTCAATAGAGGACAGGACTTCTGTGCCTTTAATTGCCCTGCTCTCTTTTGAGTCTGGAAACCTTAAAGAGAAACCAGCAGACCCTTTGTTTACTTTCCAAGCAAAGGGTCTGCTGGTTTCTCTTTAAGGTTTCCAGACTCAAAAGAGAGCAGGGCAATTAAAGGCACAGAAGTCCTGTCCTCTATTGAGTCTGGCAACCCTACTAGCAGCTCATGTTGAATCCAGCCAGCTTTTTTAAGAATCACAAATGGGAGCTAAGGCACAGGGGGCCTACATAAATAAAAGATTTTGAACAGTGTATACTTAGGCTTGGCATTCTTCTCCCCCCTCCTCCTAATATAGCTTCCAAATTAGCCCCCTTTTTCAGTCATGCTTCTCTACAGTCATACCCAGAATAGACAGGGTGACATAAACGAACTGAGGTTAGTCATCTGTATGGATCTGAATGGGCCTACTCTGCGTATGACTTAGTCGGATCGAGCGCAGCCGTTTCTCACTGCCACTTCCACTCCCTCCAACAATTGCTCATAACCTGACTTGGCCTCTTCTGTGCCTCTGGAACATGGTGGCTCCTTTCCTCACAGCCAAAATAGAGGGAGGACCGCCCCACCGCCCCCCCAGGCACCAGAAAAGAATGCCTGGCTTAAGGATGAACCTTACATATCGTGTGCTTGGCTTGTAGTGTCAGTTTGATAGAGCCTGGCCCAGTTGTGACCGAGTTTGAGATGAAGGTCTATGAAGACGCAGAGAAAGCTGACTTCTCCCAGACGGATCCCGAGACCGCAGAAATATTCACCAATGTCTACCTGAAAAATTCCAAGGTCCTCTTCTCCAGCTTGGGCCAGACCCCTGAAGATATAGCTGAGGTGAAAAAACAAACAAACTAATGTCTTCTTTATGTGTGACAAGGGCTGCCATTATTATTATTATTATTATTATTATTATTATTATTATTATCACTTGCAGGAATTTCTGTGCTGCTCAACATGCAAAATTCCAGATCGCTGCACATTTTAGGATTGGAAAGCACTTGCAGAACCAAGCATGGGGGGGGGGGGGAGAAACAGCACAGCATCTTCAGTAGTATCGTCAACCTGGCTGGTTCACACCACAGGCAAAGTCTGTGAGAATATAAAAGCTTTAAGCACATGTCTAAAGCAACCGTTCTGAAGCTTGGCCCCCCCCCCCGACATTGTTAGACTACAACTCCCATCACTCCTGACCACTGGTCCTGCTAGCTAGGGGTGATGGGAGTTGTAGTTGTTAGGCTATCCCTGTGCAGGTAGGGGTGGGGATGGGAGGCACTCCATGCCATTGAGGCCACCTGAGCCTCAGGCGGCAGCATAGCTGCCAAGTCTCCCGTATTCCCCGGGAAACCCCCGTTTTTCCAGCTGTTCCCAGCCGAAAAAATGGATTTTTTTGTTTTTTCCTGGTTTATTCTGGTGCGGCGGCCATTTTGGAACTGGGCAGAGCATGCTCAGAAACGACTTTTGATGCTGCTTTGCCCAGTTCCAAAATGGCTGCAGCACGACTTCTGGTGTGGCGGCCATTTTGGAACAGGGCAGAGCAGCATCAAAAGTTGCTTCTGAGAATGCTCCGCCCAGTTCCAAAATGGCGGCAGCGCTACTTCCGGTCTGCTACTTTCGGTCCAGTCCCTTATTTCTCAGGCCGGAACTTGGCAGGTATGGGCGGCAGCAATGCATCCAAAATTACCCCCAAGCTGCATACCCGCTCCTTCAGACAGAATGCAACCCCATTAAAAGCAGGCAACCTCCCATCCATCTGGTCAGATGCAAACTAACAGTCTCTCACCCAATGTCGCTCAAGAATTAAAATACAGTGGTACCTTGCAAGCCGAATGCTAGACGATTCTTTGTTGCCTTGCAAGATGGAAGCTTTCTATGGCCGCGTCTCGCAAGATGGATTTTTTTTTTTTGCCGTCTGCCGTTTGTTTCCGCAAGACGGAAATTTTCGTAAGACGGCACGACCCGCGGAACGGATTATTTTTGTATTGCGAGGTACCACTGTAAATAAAACAACAGTGCAGTATTGAAAAGTGCAGTCTGCCGTCTTGATTCACGTTGTATCCAAACATGGGTGGAAACCTACCGTACTCTTGATCACAGGAACCATCTTGCGAAATTTGGTTAAGGTATCCAAACACATACAGAACAGACAAACAACTTTACAAAATATTTAATGGTCAACTGATTAATCGTAAGAGTTTTAGTAGGTTCCATTGATTAATCAACTAAGGCTGGATCTACACTGACCTTCTGAATGTTATTAAAACAATATTAGATGTATAGTTCTAAAACGTCCCAGGGCATACTGGCAAATAGAAAATGCTCCTTACCTTGTTTTTTCCCGTAACAACAGAGTTTCTCAATTGCAGGTTCCTGGTTGCTCAGCAGCTCCCTCTGGTGTCACCATCATTTATTTATTTATTTATTTATTTATTTATTTATTTATTTATACCCCACCCATCTGGCTAGGTTTCCCCAGCCACTCTAGGTGGCTCCCAACAGAATTAATGATAATAAAAAAATGTGATAAAACACCAGACATTAAAAGCTTCCCTAAACAGGGCTGCCTTCAGATGTCTTCTAAAAGTCAGGTAGTTGTTTATTTCCTTGACATCTGATGGGAGGGCGTTCCACAGGGTGAGTTCCACTACTGAGAAGGCCCTCTGCCTGGTTCCCTATAACTTCACTTCTCACAGTGCGGGAACCGCCAGAAGACCCTTGGAGCTGGACCTCAGTGTCTGGGCTGAATGATGGGGCGGGGAGACGCTCCTTCAGGTATTAACATTACAAGCATTATGAAAATAATTCCTTAGCCCTTCCTTAACATTATAAACGATGAGTGTAGATCCGCCCTATGATTCCTTTAACTGAGTGACAGTGTCAGCGGAGTAGCCACAACCAGCAGCCACACATACCTAAAATTAATAGGCCTCCTTTTCTGGCACCTCAGATTTCAGGGATCTCTCGATAAGTAGGTATCAGAAGAGCAAAATAAATCATTGTGAGGCGAGGCTGGGGGGGGGGTTGGGTTACCATTGTGAGCGAGGATGGGCTTTGGAGTGCAACCACATCTGCAGAGCCGCAGATTTCCCAGCTCTGCCTTTGTGTGGATGTCCTGTGGCATTTATTTACGTGGGTGTCCTGTGTTTCCCACCGCAGCACACGCTGAAGGTCATCACCACGGCCAAGCCGCCCTTCCGCCACCAGACCAACGCCATCTACACGCCCATGATGGCTCTCAAGCACGCCGACCCCACCGGGGCCTTGATGACCGACTCGTTCTACAAGATGATCTTCAAATACGATACCCTCTTGCACGTCAGCCTGAAGGCCATTCGGCTGATCCGCTGGCAAGCCCGGAAAATGAGGCAAGGGGCCAGGTTGTTGGGCTTCAGATGAGGAGGCCCTTCGGAGGCCGGAGAGAGAGAGACTGGGGAAACGGAAGATCCCTAAACAGATTCACTTCTCTTTTTACCAAACTTTCTGTTTGCACATTTGAAACACTTTAAAACCCTCAATTCTATTCTCACTATTTCTGAGTAGGTTTTTGGTTTTTTATCATTCACACCCTGGAGCCCCGCTTTGTGTTTATTTGCATGCTTTAACCCTCATTCTCCCTTTGAACACAGAAGCTGAGTAATAGCAGCAGCAGCCAGGAAGGCATGGCCCACAGCAGTCCACTTGGAAATAATCTGTGAACTGGTCTCAGCTCTTAGGACAAAGAGCAGCAGTGCAAAAAAAAAAAAAAGCAAATAAAGGCTGAACTGCACAATATGTTAAATACAAGTGGCTTGCAGACACATGGGGGGATTAGAGAAATTAATTCCAGGGGGTGTGTGGAATTGCCATCCAGATTCGAGGTTTAACCCTGCCCTGCCCTGGTGTGATTCTGACAAAAATCCTCTCTCCCCGCCCCCCGCCCCCTGCTGCAATTAGCAATAGCGCCAAAAAAGAGGTTTCCTTGCTGCTCTTTTTGTTTGTTTGTGGTAAATGTGATAGCTGTAAAAAAGGAAAGAAAGAAATAGCCTACCCTGTATGGACTGGAAAAGCACAATTCACACACACCCCCACAGGTGGGAATTTTACCTTTGTAGAGGCGGCTAGTTTCTACATGCCCTCGGGCATCCCTCTGTTACCCTCCCTGCAGGCAATCAAGAGAGTTCAATGACACATTTCAGCCAGGCAAAAACACTCAAGGATGGCGCAAAGAAACAGGGCTGGTGAGGGGGTGTGGCCTAGGGAAGGGGCGTAGCCTGGGGAGAACACTGAGGATCAGGTGCAAAGGCCAGGAGGCCTGCATTTGACCTCCCACACCCATCCCTCCTTGGGAGGAACAGAAAGGTGGTTGGGGAGAGAAGGAAGGGACCACGGAGGAGCTGCGGGAAGAAACCCATTTATTACATTTCGCAAAAGCCTCTGGAAGACACGCCCTCCAACATTTCTCCGATGAAAATAGGGGCCTCCCGTTCCATAATGGGATAATTTTACTATTTATACCCCACACATCTTACTGGGTTGCCCCAGCCACTCTGGGCAGCTTCCAACATATATGAAAACATAATAAAACAGTAAAAAAAAAAAAACTTCCCTATTACAGGATTGTCTTCAGACGGCCCGGGGGTCAGATAATTCCATACCCTCCAACATTTCTCCAATGAAAATAGGGACATCCTAAGGAAAAGTGGGACGTTTCGGGATCAAATCAGAAACTAGGACGGCTTCTCTAAATCAGGGACGTCCCTGGAAAATAGAGTGAAGCCCCAGGTGATTGACTCTACCATCCAGCAGCAGCAATAAGACAATCAGAAGGAGCTACAGTGGTACCTCGACTTCCGAATGCCTCGACTTCCTAAGGTTTCGACTTGCGAAGTTGGCAAACCCAGAAGTATTTTCGCCGTGCACGTGTTCTGCGCCTGTGCAGAAGCAGCGCATGCGGTCTGCGCATGCGCAAAGCACAGAATCGTGCTTCGTGCATGCGCAAAATGGGCGCTTCGACATCCGAAGGTTTCGACTTACGAAGAGCGCCGTGGAACGGATCGCATTCGTAAGTCGAGGTACCACTGTACTCCCCTCTCCATCTCAACCTTTACAAGTTGTTGCCGCTGCAAACAGAAGATGCACCTGTGGCACAAATGGCCACTGGCTATCCATTCTGGCTCTGTGTGTGCCAGTATTTTGGGGCTATCTCTCTCATCGCTACCCCAAATGCTCTGGCTAGGATCCACTGTGGTGTTGAGGCAGGGGACCCCTGTGTGTATGTGTGTACCCACCCAGATCCATCCCCTTTTGAGCTCACAGAGGCGCTTGGCACACACCTTGGCAGTTGGGAAGAAACCAGCCAAAGGAAGAGTCAGTCTGTGAATCATGTGGACTGTAAAAAGGTAAAGGGACCCCTGACCATTAGGTCCAGTCGTGACCGACTCTGGGGTTGCACGCTCATCTCGTGTTATTGGCCGAGGGAGCCGGCATATAGCTTCCAGGTCATGTGGCCAGCATGACAAAGCCACTTCTGGCAAACCAGAGCAGCGCACGGAAACGCTGTTTACCTTCCCGCTGTAGCGGTACCTATTGATCTACTTGCATTTTGACGTGCTTTCGAACTGCTAGGTTGGCAGGAGCAGGGACCGAGCAATGGGAGCTCACCCCATCGCAGGCATTCGAACCGCCAACCTTCTGATCGCCAAGCCCTAGACTCTGTGGTTTAACCCACAGCGTCACCCGTGTCCCGGGATGGGTAAATTTTGTCAATTTTGGAACCTCCTGTTTTCCAGTCTAATGTTCAGTTCTCCCCCTTTTCCTCATCAGTTTATGATTTATAGGGAACTGAAACAAAAAGTGACAGACTCATGTATCTCTATCCACAGTACACTTTGGAAACACTCTGGTTTTTTTCAGTGGTGCCACAGTGGGGTAATGTCAGTCTCTGGTCTTCATGGTCTGATGGGAGGGCTCTTTAAATGGTCATATAGCTTCCAACACACACTGGGCCATTAGGGCAAATGGGAGCCTGCCCCACCAACCTCAAGCCCATCCTCAGCCAGCCAGCCTTCTTATTTGCACCCAGCCAGGGGTTGGCTCTTTCTGTCACCAGTTCTAGATCCACCTTCCGTCGGTCTCTCTGCCTTCCTACCTGCCGATTGCAATGGGCACCAGTCAACTGTCATCCTCCTGTCATTCTGCTGAGTGCTGCTCTGGCCTCCTGCCCCAAAGTCTTACCCCATGGTACCACCCGTTCTTTATCCTTTAGCATTTGAGAGTCCTGAATCAAGGTTTACTTTTTGGTTGTTTTCTTGGTGTTGTTGTTGTTGTTGCTGCTGCTGCTGCTGTTGCTGCTGCTGCTCTTGTGTGTTGCCTATTTCTCCTCAATCTTTCTCCTTGCCCTCTTTCCCTAATCATCCTCAAACAGCCCTCAAAATATGTAATAGCAGAAGTCAAATGAAGAATCCTTCCCGGAAATAATAAAAAGGAACAACGTAAACATACCAGTATGTTTCTGAGCACAATTCAAAGTGTTGGTGCTGACCTTTTAAAGCCCGCAACGGCCTTGGCCCAGTATACCTGAAGGAGCGTCTCCACCCCCATCGTTCTGCCCGGTCACTGAGGTACAACGCCGAGGGCCTTCTGGCAGTTTCCTAATTGTGAGAAGTAAAGTTACAGGGAACCAGGCAGAGGGCCTTCTTGGTGGTGGCACCCACCCTTCCGATGTCAAGGAAATAAAGAATTATGCAGTACAACTTTTAGAAGACATCTGAAGGCAGCCCTGTATATGGGAGTTTTTAATGTTTGACATTTAATTATTTATATTTATTGGGGGCCCAGTCAGATGGGCAAGGTACAAATAAAATTATTATTATTATTATTATTATTATTATTATTATTATTATTATTATTAAGGAACAAACAAATAAGTGCTTCTCCAGTTGGTATGCAGCAGTCTGAGTAAATTTCCATACACAATGCACACAGAGCAGCTGTAGTAGTTTAGTGATAACAAGAACCCTGGAAGTAGAAGGAAACCCCAGTGGTGGGTCATTCATTGGGTGCAGGAGGACAAGACTTCTGCAAGATAAATCAATTCTCCTGGAAACTCAAACCTGAGAACCTTTGCTTCTAGATTATCAGTTGCTCTGTTTGCTGATTATAATGTCTCTGTCTGTGAGAGAGATGACACCTAGTGGCACATGCAAGTATTTCTCTTCTTGACTTGACCTATTCTGCAAATTGATAACAGCGGATTTGATTATGATGACGGTGATTTGATCATTTGACACAGAACTCTTGCAGAGCACGTCAGGGGGCAGGGAAGGGAGGAGAAGGAGGAAGAAGGAATCAGAAAGTTTATGTTTTGTTTTTGTTCCACATCCTCTGGACTTCTACTTGTAGATTGAATACCTGGAAGCTGCTCTTTACTCATCTGTTGCCCTTGGTCCCATAGGCAGAAGGGGGTGACATTGGGGGTGGCCATGTGCTCTCATCATGTTGGTTGAGTCACATGATCCTGAGGTAGACAGCCCATGACCAGCCTTAGGGGTTTCAGTTCCCAGTCCCAGACAGAAATATCTCCAGCGAGCTGTGCTTATTAGACCCTGACGCGGTATTTTTAGCCACTTGGGGTTTAAACTGTAAAGAAATGACTGAACTGAGCACCTAATTCTGATGACTGCGTGGACTGAAAAAGCGGATGCCACTCAGAGGGAGGGAGCAAAGGTTGCGGCTTGTAAGGCGAAGGGAACCTTCAGTCTAAATAAATACAAGAGGGTTTTTCAAGGAGATAATTGGTGGAGATAATGGAGGGGCCGATTTCTTTGAAATGGTGTTTTTAGGGAAAGTTAGCTGTTTCCCAGAACCAGGCTTGTTTTACGTAAATCATAGAATCATAGAATTGGAAGGGGCCACGACTCCAACCCCCCTGAAACACAGGAAACTTTTGCCCAACATGGGGCTCGAACCCACAACCCTGATATTCAGAGTCTCGTACCACAGTCAGCCTTGTTTTTTCTCTGACAAATCGCAACAATTTGTGGGATTTTGAAGGTGGGCAGAGCAATCCTATATTCCCATTAGGCTGGGACTTGAGATATGCTGTTGTGGCATGGCCACTTCCCATGACCCCCAGACAGCATGGCCAAATATCAGGATGGCAGGAAGTCCCTTCCAACTCTATGATTATCTGGAGGGCGGCACGTTGGCCACCCTTGCTACACATTCTCAGCCTGGGGGTGGGGGTGGGGGGACACGCAGACAAAACTGGTGTAAAATGTAGGTGGCCCTAGTGGGCTGAAAAATACCGCCAGTCTGGGGCTGTGCTAGCAAAGACACCCACATGCTGCCTCTACACAGGGGGAGCCAATGAGTGTATAATGTTATGACATCACAGCACACACACCGTGGTGCCACAGCGCCCCCTGTCTACCAGTCCAAGCAGCACGGGCAGCAGCAACCCCTGCTATGACAAGACCCCTGGTGTCCATACAGGCAGGGATTCAGCGACCACACAAACTCCTGTCATGTTCCTCAGAAACCAGTGGGGTGTAGTGCTTAGGGTACTGGGGCTTGGACCTCACTTGGCCATGAAGCTCAGTGGGTGACCTTGGGTCAGTCACCATCTCTTAGCCGAAGCCTTCCTCACAGGGTTGTTTTGAGGGTAATATAGGAAGAGGGAAAATGCTGTATACCACTTTGAGCTCCTCGGAAGAAATAATAACAACGTTGATGCTGCTGATGGTGGTGGTGGTAATAGCAGTTTTTTGGAGCCCAACACAAAAAGGAAGGAAGGAAGGAAGGAGAGCGAAGTAATAGTACCCCTCTATTTTTTGTTGTTTTTTGTGTTTTTTAAAAATATATTTATTGGGGTTTTTTTACAATAAAAACATAGAAAAACATAACATAAAATACACAAAAAACATAATAAATGAAAATAGGTAAAGGTAAAGGGACCCCTGACCATTAGGTCCAGTCGTGACCGACTCTGGGGTTGCGCGCTCATCTCGCATTATTGGCCGAGGGAGCCGGCGTATAGCTTCCAGGTCATGTGGCCAGCATGACAAAGCCGCTTCTGGCAAACCAGAGCAGCACATGGAAACGCCGTTTACCTTCCCGCTGTAGCGGTTCCTATTTATCTACTTGCATTTTGACGTGCTTTCGAACTGCTAGGTTGGCAGGAGCTGGGACCAAGCAACGGGAGCTCACCCCGTCACAGGGATTCGAACCACTGACCTTCTGATCAGCAAGCCCTAGGCTCAGTGGTTTAACCAACAGCGCCACCTGGGTCCCCATAAATGACAATACAAAACAACAAAAACAACAATATTTTCAAACTATCTTATATTCCGTATCCTTGTCGACTTCCTCCCTTCCCTCCCAGCTATGTTTCTATATATCACTTCCTTAGCACTTTCTAAATCTTGATTCCAGTCTTTTTCATAATTATCCAATCCAAATAATACTCTTAATACCTTCTCATTACACAAAATCTCTTATAATTATCTCAAAATATAATTCTATTCTAAATAAATCTTAAAAACACAAAAACATAATGTCACTTAACTAAATCTTAACACATAATACACTTATCTAACTTTCTTCTACAACCCCCTCTTACTTCCAAATCCTTTGCTAAATACTACTAATCTTGCAATTCTTCCCTAAATAAACTTTAAAATAATAGTACCACTCTATTCTGCCTTAGACCACACACACCTGGAATACTGTGTCCAGTTCTGGGTACCACAATTTAAGTGGGATATTGAAAAGCTGGAGTGTGTGGAGAGGAGGGCAACCAAGATGATCAAGGGTCTGGAAACCAGGCCTCATGAGGAATAATTGAAGGAGCTGCTTAGCCTGGAAAAGAGGTGACTGAGAGGAAAACGGGTAGCCATTTTCAAATATCTGACAGGGTGTCGCATGGGAAAGGGAGCAAGCTTGTTTTCTCCTGCTCTAGAGGGTAGAACTTGAAGCAATGGCTTCGAGTTCCAAGAAAGGAGATTCCAACCAAACACAGGGGGAACCTTTTTGACCGTGAGAGCTGTACGGCAGTGGAACGGTCTTCCTCGGGAGGCTGTGGACTCTCCATGTAACGCAGGACTCGCATATCTCCCTGAGCAGGAGGACTGGGCAAAGTGCACACCGTTTTCCTGGCACAAAGATTGAAGACCTACCCAAGGAGGCAAAGACCTTTTCGCCAGTAAGCCAAATGAGCCACAGATAAACACCGACAGCAACCTCACCGAACAGGACATGGGATTGGGAGACAAGAGATGGGCGTTCGAACCTCATTGGGGGGGGGCGGAGGACAAACACGTCCCCACTCAACCGTTGCATGTCTACAAAATCCCACAGAGTGGCCTCAGCAGTGAGCCACAGCCGCAGACAGCACTTAATCACCTCATGGAGTTCTGTGGGCTGCTGCGAGAACAGACTGATGAACTAGATTGAGCCTGGGCCTGATTCCAGCACGATGCTTATGTTTATTTTCCCCTGTCCTCAGCACTGAGTCACAGGCACCTGGATGAGCCCTAAGTAAAACAGCTCACATTGCACAAATGGTGGTATAGGGATGGGTTGAGAGACATTTGAAGGTGAACCTACCTAATTCATACTTTCCAGAGCAAGATGTGAACTGAAACGCAACCAACTTCACGCAGTGCCGTTCTCCAGCCGAGTAATGCGTACAAAAATGCATGCGCTAAGTGGAGGGTGCCTATAAATGCATATATTGGTGGAAATAGGGCACACTAAGGTGATGACTTTTTTTACAACCTCATTTCCCTGTATCATAATTTGCTGAGCTTTCATTAGATAAAATCTTACTTTCAAAGAGATTTGATTTAAAAAAAACACCTCGCACACAAAATGATTTTAACAATTTTATTTATCAGTTTTTTGACCATTTTTGAAGTCACTGTAAGCAGATATAAAATTGAACCCAAGCTTTAGAGTCACATATATACAACATTATATAGGGTCATCAAACACACAAGGAAGCTTTTCTTAGCTGCAGTAACAGTATAGGCGCCACTAGAGGACGATGTTTTGCTACCTCTCCTGTAGGTTCTTTTCCCAGCATGCCCGGCAGGGTCTGCTGGCTGAGTTTTGAGGTCCCAAAAAGGGGCTTTTACCTTGCGCAGGTGTGACATTTGTATACCCTATGTTGCTAAGAACACTCCCCATTGCGGAATGTGGTGTTGTGTCCAAATTTGATACGAAATATATATAGAATTGTTAATACAATTTTATGAAATGGTAAAACGGCATACAAAAAAATTAAAAACGGTTTGTGCGTAACCTTTTTTAATATTTCAATGGAATATACCTCATTTTAGTCATTAATAGGCAAAAGTTCACCCATTTCTGCTACAGGAAATAATTTTTGAGAAAAATATATGAAAAAGTCATCACACAAATGACAAAGTGTTTTCCCATCCAGCAAAACGATATACGAAATGGCGTATATTAGGAGAAATTAACAACAGAATGTTAATAAGGACTTTTCTTCTTTTCTTAAGCAAGCTGATGTGGAAATGTGGAGAATGGAACTTCAGATTTGAAAAATGAGAAATGGAGAGAAAATCAAACTGTGATAGATTCCTCCGTCCCTACAGGGTTCAAACTAGAAAACATACGCTGGATTGTATACTCTGAGGGCCTGTCCACTCTTCCCTTTGCCCTGCCACGTTCCCCCAGGAAACCCCGCTCTTTACTGTTGAATAGGAGCAAATGTCAAGTGGGTTTCCTTGATGTTTGCTCTGATTCAGCAGTAAAGAGGAGGGGAAAGCGGTACGACAAACAGACATGTCCTTTCTAGACATGGAACAAGAGGAGCTTTGTAATAAGATTCAGTTAAGTGTTATTATTGTATTGAATTTTAAGATTTAACTAGAATAGAATTGTATTTCGAGATAGGTATAAGAGACTTACAGTATTGATAATACATTAAGAGTATAAATAGGTTTAGATGATTGATAAAAAGATTGGAATCAAGATGTGGAAAGTACTAAGGAAGTAAGATAATGAAACGTAGTTGGGAGGGAATAGAGGAAGTCGACAAAGATTTGTGTTATAAGATTGACTTGATGACTTTTTTATTGTAATGTTGGTATTTTGTTCTGTTGTGTATACTTTGTGGTTTTTTCTTCTGTTTTTCTGTCGTGTTTTTTATAAGATCAATAAATATATATTTATTTATTTTATAAAAAGAGGAGCTATGGATGAGCTGGAGCTGGCAGCAGCTCTTCTGGGTTTCAGACAGGGCTCATTCCCGGCTCTGTCTGGAGATGCCGGGGATTGAACCCGTGATCTTGCGCTGCGCATGCAAGGCTGATGCAACCCTGCCCCTGATCTACAGCCCTCCCTCAAACACTTTTGCATGTTGCACATCACGGAGCTTTGCACCTGGGGTCCAGGCACCTGGAGGAAGCAGGTTCACAAACCCACAGCCTGTAGCATCCTCATCACTGTTGCTGGCCCTGGTGTGAGCAGCCTCCCTCCGTGGGAAATGGTCACAGCATGGACCCTGTAGCTGCAGGAGAGCAAGGGAGACGCAGGCAGAGGGCGACAAGCAGCTGGATCCCGTTGCCCCTGGCCCTGGATGCCCCCGTAGGCATTTGTGAGGAAGTGAGAGAGAAGAGGGAGTGGCGCCACCTGAGCGCACAGCCAGGCTCGCGCCACAGCCTCTCCCCGCCCCCCCACTCTCTGTTGTGGTCAGGGAGGAGGAGGAGGAGGAGAGGAGAAGGCAGCGAACCCGTCTCTCTCAGGGCTTGCAGGGAAACTCTGTGATGCAACAGCTTGCTCTGTTCTCTCACAGCATCCAGGCTGTGACCTTGCAAGGCAAAGAGGCTCTGCAGTGTTTGGGTGGCAGTGAGCAGGGTCGCCTGTGGGTCATCCCAACAGAGCATCCCCACATGTAGGGATGAGTGCTCACAAAGTGTGGGCGGTGCCAGCCATCTTTGGTGGATTTAAAAGAGAATCGGACAAATTCACAGAGAAAAAGGCTCCTGCTGGTGGCTAGGTTCTTCCTCCGCCCAGTGAAGGACCTTGGGCTCTCCAATTTCAGCAGTGCCCTGTTCAGCACTGAAATTTGGCACACATGAGGTCAGAGAGAGAGAGGCCATGTGACACACCCTATCATCTGAGCCATGCTGTCCAAACGTGAGGGTTTATCTACTGATGCTTGGGTGCTCAGGTTACACCAGGCACCCCCAAACTCCCATCATCCCTAGCTAACAGGACCAGTGGCCAGGGATGATGGGAATTGTAGTCCCAAAACATATGGGGGGGCGAGTTTGGCGATGCCTGGGTTACACCATATCCATTCTCCATCATGGAGATTGTTGGTCATTCACACAGGGGTAATGCTTGAAATAATTTTTCTTTCCTACCAAAGAGCAACCCTGCATAGACAGTGAGGGCGTGACTATGGACTAAAGCGGTATAGGATTTGGTAAAAGCATGTACATTTAGGGCATGGGCTGTAGCTCAGCGGTAGAGCGTCTGCTTTGCAGGCAGAAGGTTGCAGTTTCAATCCACGGCACCTCCAGTTGAAACCTGGAATTGCTCCTGTTTGAAACTATGTAGTGCTGCTGCCAGTCAGTGCAGGCAATATTGACTTGGATAGAACAATGGTCTGACTTGGGGCAAAGGTAGGTTTCTATGTTCCTCTGGATTTTTAAGACCCATTTGTTCCAACTGGAGACTGGGGCTCCCATACTAGCCACCCTTACACCCCATTGAACTCAATGGGGCTTGGGTTTGTTTGTTTTTAGTAGCTGCATTGCACTAGCAACCTACTGAGCCTTTCAAAGCTGAACCCGAGCAAGGTTGTTCCTCCTCACTCCTCTTGCCTCTGTCCTTGGGTGCTCTTTTCAGATTGCTTGCCTCCTCCTGCACTCCCTACATTTCTGAAGAGAGGAAAGTTTTATTCAAATGCTCAGAAACCACAGCGTCAGGGCTGGCTGCACCTTTTGGGGTCTTTGATGGGAACACTTCTGAAGTGTGGATCCGGCAGGTGTTCTTCCTGTAACTGCGGTGGTGGTGGTGGTGGAGGAGGAGGAGGAGGAGGAGGAGGAGGAGGAGGAGGAGGAGGAGGAGACGAAGAGGAGGAGATAGTCGACTGCAAAGCAAGCGCCCGTCATAATTTGTGAAGAAGAAATTAGAAGAGCTCCTCCACTCTGTGGATAAGGGACCGGGGGGTGGGGTGGGGTAGGATGGAAATGCAGTAGTGCACAGTTCCAGGGAAATCACAGAAATGGTGTCCTCCATATGCTGCTGCACTACAACTCCCATCATCCTTTGGGAGCACCATCCGTCTGTTGGGGCTGATGGGACTTGGAGTCCAGCAACTGATGGAGGGCACCAGGTTGTGGAGGACAAGGGGTGCCATTAGAGCAAGAGTACAGACATGTTTGCCATTCCCTCCATCTGCACTTCAAGTGTCCAGGTGCTCGGGCAAAAACCCTGGGCCACCCCCAGATTAGGGAAGGGAAAACTGATCTATACCACTGTCTGGCATTAGTTCCCCAAAGTCAACAATACCAAATTTCCCCAGGACTCCTACCTACCCAAGTAGGGTGGCCGTGTGTCTTATATGGCAGAGGACAGTTCTCTCTTTGAAGGGCAAGTCCAATTTTAAAAATATTAACCCAGTGAAGGGAGACCAGGAACTTTGAAGCTGCCTATCAACAGATAAGACTGCAGACCCATGGGTCTTCCCCACTGTGATGACATACACCATATTCCTATCCAACTTGTAGTTAACTACCGTATATTAAAACAATATTTCTAAATTTGCACCTATATATCTTGGCAGATGCAAAAGCCGTGCAATATCCGGGCCCTCTTTCAATGAGGTGTAGGTAGCCATTCTCCCCCAAATCCTTTTAAGATGGAGATTCTGGAGCCTTCTGCTTGAGAAACATTTGCTCTCTAACCCACTGAATAATAATAATAATAATAATAATAATAATAATAATAATAATAATAATAATTTGTTATTTATACCCTGCCCAAGGACTCTAAGATTGAAATAATTCGTGTCAATGTGTCTACCAAGAAAGAAAACTGCAGCCTCTGGAAGACACAGAATCCTCCCTCACCTTGCAAACGGATAGGAAAGTGTCTTCTAAGAGCTGTGAAAACCTCTTTAAGAAATGTTAGAAGATACCCATAGGTCTTAACTTCTCACCTTTTCGGTGGTTGCGTGCTCACTTGAAGTGGGAAGATGTGTGTGGGTGGCTTTAAGGTGCAGCTTGGGCCAAGGTGGCTGGAAGAGGAAGAGAGAGAAAAGGCTGCAATGCAAATTCTCAAGGATGGCGAGAAGACACTAAGTGGCAGGAGAGGAGCAGCTTGGGGGGGGGGTAGTTGTCTCCAGCTGCTCACAGAAACTCACTACATCAGAAATAAGGTTAAACTAACCTTATTTCTGATGAGGCCGGGGAACCTGCTTAGAGCAGTAACCAATCACTCTAGCCAGGCCACACCTCTGAGCCAGCTCTCTGCTGCAACCCTTCTTAATGCTCGTCCATGACTGTTTGTGCTCAGGATGCTCGTATGTTTCCGAGCACAATTCAAAGTGTTGGTGCTGACCTTTAAAGCCCTAAACGGCCTTGGTCCAGTATACCTGCAATGCGCTCTATGTGGGGCTACCTTTGAAGGTGACCCGGAAACTACAATTAATCCAGAATGCGGCAGCTAGACTGGTGACTGGGAGCGGCCGCCGAGACCACATAACACCGGTCCTGAAAGACCTACATTGGCTCCCAGTACGTTTCCGAGCACAATTCAAAGTGTTGGTGCTGACCTTTAAAGCCCTAAACGGCCTCGGTCCTGTATACCTGAAGGAGCGTCTCCACCCCCATTGTTCTACCCGGACACTGAGGTCCAGCACCGAGGGCCTTCTGGCAGTTCCCTCACTGCGAGAAGCAAAGCTACAGGGAACCAGGCAGAGGGCCTTCTCGGTAGTGGCGCCTGCCCTGTGGAACACCCTCCCATCAGAGGTCACGAGAGATAAACAACTACCTGACATTTAGAAAATACCTAAAGGCAGCCCTGTTTAGGGAAGTTTTTAATCTGTGATATTTGATGTATTTTAATGTTTGTTGGAAGCTACCCAGAGTGGCAGGGGAAGCCCAGCCAGATGGGTGGGGTATAAATGATATATTATTATTATTATTATTATTATTATTATTATTATTATTATTATATACACGCGATTGCAATTTCAATACGGCATACCCTCCAACTGCCCCGATTTTGCTGGGATGGTCCCCGAATTCCTAAAGCTGCCATGTCTTCTGACTTGATTTTATGGAATGTCCCAATGCCCCATGCCAGCAAACTGGCCCCACGGAAACATATGCAGAGGCACTGGGAAGCAGTGGCATAGCAGGGGCGGGGGCATTTTTTGGAATGGGTGTGACCAGCCACCCCAACGACAGGCTCCCTCATTGGAGCCTGGCTCCAGCATGCAGCTAAAGCTCGGCTCCCAGGTCAGGTGGAAAGGAGGAGGGGAAAGAAAGGAGGGCTGTGGTGTGTGTGTGAGTGTGCCCAGGCACTGCTTTGCAAGGCAAGCTGTAGTGGGCTCCCTCTGTGCCGTGCCTCCTCGGGACAGTGGCAATTGGGTGTTGCTAAGTCGTCTCCGCTTTGAAGCGTCTCAAGTGACTTTTGTACACTGACTGCATTTTTTCGCAAAATAAAAAAATTCCTTCAGTAGCACCTTAAAGACCAACTAAGTTTTTATTTTGGTATGAGCTTTCGTGTGCATGCACACTTCTTCAGATACACTTGAAACAGAAGTCCGTCCCTTATGTATATACAGAGGGTGGGGGTGGGAATGGGTGATGGGCTGATGGGAGTGGTAAACCTGTAGATGGCTGTTAACGACTGCTGATGACTGCAATTGGCCCTGCAGGGAAAAAGCAAGGGCTGAGGCGCTAAAGAAAGCTTGATCGTGCATTATGAGATAAGAATCCAATGTTTTTCCGGTTCAGGAAGATGTGCTCCAAACCGTGTGCTGCCTCCCTTGGCGAAAAAAAGAAACCAAAACATACAGAGCCATGGGTACTGAAAAAAGCACTTTGTATTAAAAAAATAAATCCATCACTTTACACTGTAGATAACACTTTTTGACAACAAACACACTCAGAATACTTGACAGCAGGTTCCCGTTATTCTTCGGCTGGGACGAAAGAGCTCCAGAGCAAGTGCAGAGATCTATTTTCAAAGCAGAAACACTGTCAGAGCGACGCGTAGTCGGAAGCAGCAATGTTAATGCAGAGGCACATTTGTGGCCCTCCAAGATAAGACAATGGCTTTCTCAGCTTCTATGGAATGGGCTGCGGAGGGTTTCCTATCACAAGACAACAGTGGCTTCCTTCTGCCAACTCTCAACAGAGGCAAGAGCAACTCCCAAGGAAGGTTCACAAGCAAGGATACTAAGGGCTCCCCTACCCCCACCCCCACCCTGCTGGGAATTTTTGCTGGTCTTTTACAAACGCTTTTTTGCTGTCCTCAAAATCCCTTCCACGTTTCTCCCTTGAGAGACCCATTAGGCAGCAGCAGCAACAACAATGGTGGCAACACAGGGACGTTTGGAATCTTCCTCACTGGGAAATTTGGCTAGTCATAAAATTTCTTTCTGGTCCTTCAAAATTAACCTGCCATTTTTGCCCCAGCAAAAGCCTCCACATTTATCTCAAGATGTTAGGTAAAACTGAACAGTACACCTTTAATTTCAGACTAATTCCTGATGACTTTTCACCAAATCCAGAATGTGGGTTTGCCAATGCCAGAGTTTACTATGTGTTTGCTGCTGTTTGTGTTCCCGCCTAATTTGTGTTACAACTCAGGACGTTACAACTATCTCAATGCTTTCCCCTTGTAAACCCAGGTTTACCCAATACAGGGATCATCCGATAAATTGGGGTGAAACCAGGCTCCAAACTGCTACACTCAGGGGTCCCAAACAAATTGTCCCTGTGTTTTGGGGCGAGTGGAGCAGCTGTCTGTCTCCATGCCCCCTACTTCCTAAATGTTTTCTTTCCTTTTCCCTTATTTATAAAAAAAATATTTAAATTCATAAAAAATATCACAAAAATAAAGGTTATAAAAATTCACAGCAGTTTACAACATTTATACATAAAATCATACAATAAAAGGACATGAAATGTTAAAATCAGAAATCAGCTAGCGCGTATTCTTAATTGCCTGCATAAGCCTGATAGAAGGGAAAAGTTTTCAGCAGGCATTTAAAAGTTGAAACAGAAGTTGCCTGCTGAATCTCTGTTGGCAGAGTATTCCGGAAAACAGGGCCAATGACCCTAAAGGCTTGGTTTCTTCTTGTCAAATGAGCCCTGCCAACTTGGGGAATCATAGAATTGTAGAGTTGGAAGGGACCCCAGGGGTCATGTAGTCCAACCCTCTGCAATGCAGGAATTTCAACTAAAGCATCCATGACAAATGGCCATCCAAACCTCTGCTTAAAAGCCTCAAAGGGAGGGCAGTCCACCACCTCTTGTGGGAGTTGGTTCCACGGTCAAACAGCTCTTTCTGTGATAAAGTTTCCCCCTGAATATTTACTCAGAATCTTCTTTCTTGTAACTTGAAGCCATTGGTTCAGGAGACAACAAGCTTGCTCCATCTTCCATGTGACAGTCCTTTAGCTACTTGAAGACAGCTATTACCGTATATCTTCTCTCAGTCTCTTTCTCAGGTTAAACATACCCAGTTCCCTCAACCATTCCTCATAAGGCTTGGTTTCCAGACCCTTATTCATCTTGGTTGCCTTCCTCTGCACACATCCTTAGCTTTGCCTGCTGACCCTTTTAAGAGGTGGGGTCAGAACTAGGGGTGGGAGATAAATTATATTAAGTTCACCTTTAAAGGTGATTCTACCTATCTCACTATTTCTGAAACAATTCACAGGCTGAAACACAGCCACCTTTTGAAATTTGCACTTCTCTGAATTTTGCAGTGAAGTTCTCAAACCAAGTAACATGTACCAAAATACATATACAGGGGCAAGGTGCGCACATACGTATGTGTTGTGTGTGAAAATAAATGAATTATCTTAGGAAAAATCGTGTTGTGAAAACTGCATGCAAACACATATGCCGTATTTACTCGAATCTAATGCTCACTTTTTTTTGGCCAAATTACGATGCGAAAATTAAGGTGCAGATTTGATGGCACGCTTACATTTGCCAGCAAATACTCTTTTTGTTTCAAGGTTCTGAAAATTGAGGTGCGTGTTAGATTTGATGGCTGATGTGGAAATATTGAGAACTGAACACATGACTGGAAAAAAATAAGAAGCTGAGAGAAACTGAAATTTGGTAGATTAACCCATCCGTAGTCAGTACTGTCTGAAGTTGCAAGCTGGCAACTCTAAATATGCAGGACTAGTGATTTGTCCAGAAACCGAGATGCCCCTGAAGAATAATGACATGTGAACTGAAAGACAGGGAGGAAGAGGAAGGAAGGAGTGTGTGTGTGTGTGTGTGTGTGTGTGTGTGTATTCTCTCTTTTACACATACACAGAGAGAGCGAGAGCAAGAGAGAGATGGAAATAACATCCCTACAATAATGGGCCAGGAGGACAATCAGGGGAAGCTTCCTTCGGTCGCAACATGAAGTGGAAAAGCTACTTTCTTAGTTCGCTCTGCAGATTATATAAACTGGCCTGAGGTCTCGGAATAATTGAAAAATGAACAAAAAGCACCTGAGCCTTCACAAACCCATTGCCACAGGGTTACGTCCAGCCATCTCCAAGCACCTAATGCTGGAAACTAAGCCCTGACACCATTTCTTCTCCCTCTGCCATTGTTGTTGTTTTCAGAAATTAAGCACTGTTGGGGGCAGCCATCTTTGTTTCAGGTCTGCATTGCAAACCATGAGCCTAGCCCAGGGCTGGGTCACTGATGACCTTTCAGACACTGTGGGATTCCCAGCTCTCATCAGCCTCAGAGAGCATGGCCAATATTTGTCTATTTTATTTAAGACATTTATATACCGCTTAATTTTTCACATTTTTGAGGGCTAAGGGTGATGTGAGTTGTGAGTTGGGACCTACAGATTCCTCACCTCTGATGGAACCTTTATTTTTACAGCTGGTACATAAAAATGTCAACAAAATCTCTCCACATTTTTAAAAAAAGGGATTTTAAAAATCTGGCTACACTACAAATGTAAACTAGTCTTAAAATCCCCATGTTCCTGGACAAGGAACCCTGAAGACTGTGGATCCATGGAGTCAAGGAAATACTCACAACATCTTTACAAAGTTATAATTCCCCATCCCCACCCCCCACCCCAGGTTGTTGGGTAGAAATCACACAATACTCAAACTTGGTTTTGAACTGGTTTTAGGTTACGGTCCACAAGTCTCCCCAGAAACTGATGGGAGAAGTTCTGCTCTCATTTCAGTCCCATTCTGTGCTCGCCACGGACTATGTGGGAGGAGAACTCGTATTTGTCATGGCTCCGGTGGCCGCACAAATTACACTCGAAAGGGTCACGGAAGCCGTGGCATCCCATGTGGATGGTGAACATCACATAATCCAGGAAGAGGACACGGCAGTGGTCACATCGGTAGACCCCAATGGGTTCACCTTCCTTGTTGAAGACTTTCAAGACGTCACGAGGACAAACGACGGGCGGCCTGAAGATCTCGTAGGACCTGGGGTGCTCCTTGTAGACCAGGAGCCCATTACGGGCCTGCAGAGGAGGAGGGGCCACTTGGTTCTGGTGGTAGGCAAGGCTCTGGTGCTCCTCTTGGTTGCTGTCTGAGTCTGTGGAATCTTGGCCACTGTTGTTTGGAGAAAGACCTCTGTCGGAAGACATAGCCTTCTCTCTCAGCTGGGCATGGCTCTTTTCCACTTCCTGCGGGTTGCCATTGGGCACTTCAGAGCGGGTGAGCGCCAGGGGGTACAGGCTGCTGATCACGGGCACCATCTCCGAGGTCGGGGGCGCCGGGGCCTGCACAAGCGGGCGTCGGGCTTCTGCGCCAAGGTAGCCCATGGAATTGTTAATGGCTTGTTGATCCAGCAGGCATCCTTGCAACATGGCCTCCCTCTCCTTCTCGTACACAAAGCTGGGGTTGTAATTCACTTCAAAGCTGGAGCGTTTCTCACCTGCGGGACAGAAGGATGCATGAGGATGTTACAGGGTAAAGCTCTAAAACCGCCTTACATTTATACCACGACAGCACGAAAATACTTTTATAAATAAATGCACTTTGCGTACAAAAGCATCTCTGTGCCACCATGTTCTAAAATATCAGGACAGTGCACAACATCGCAATATAAGAAACTATTAAAAACAATACATGGGGTATTGAGGCCCCACCTCTGACTATTAGGAACCCTACTCTGCCCCGACCCGTCCTGTTCCTTTCACTAGCATTCCCTGAACGCTTTCAGGCCTAGCTTAAGGATTATTTTATTATTTATTTATTTATTGAATTTATATACTGCCCTATACCCAGAGGTCTTGGGGCAGTTCACCAAAAAGATCACAATATATAAAATCAAAATAAGAACAATATCCCAATAACACCCCCCCCCCCCGAAAAAAGAGCCACATTTTAAAAGGGTCTAGGATGTCCATTAGGTCAACCAAAGGCCTGGTTAGAAAGGAACATTTTTGCCTGGCGCCTAAAGGTGTATAATGAAGGCGCCAGGTGAACTTCTCTGGGGAGAGCATTCCACAGATGGGGAGCCACCACAGAGAAGGCCCGTTCTCGTGTTGCCACCCTCCAGACTTCTCAAGGAGGAGGCACACGAAGAAGGGACTCAGAAGATGATCTCAGGGTCTGGGTAGATTCATATGGAAAGAGGCGGTCCTTGAGGTATTGTGGTCCTGAAACCTGCCTTTTTTTAAATAGGACAAAACGGAAGCTGGCATTCTCCAGCAGCTGAATTCTGCAGCCAGTACTGATTTCTGCACTTCTCTGGTACAGTTGTAGTATCATGGGATCCATTCAGCCTTGGCCAAAAGGCAATGTTATTCTGCTGCCATGAGCAACATTTTCATACGCAGCAGGCAATGGCGTTTTTCATATTAAAATCCTCTGTGCTTGAAGGATAGAAACTAGAATGTCAAACCCTTGAGATATTTATCACTGGCAGCACTATGACTCAAGGACCACGAAACTTGGCAGGCTGTTTCAGTGGATAGGTTTGAAACCAACCACTCACGTTTCTTTAGTAATGTGCTTGAGAACCCGCTGACAAGATTCTCTGTCAATCTTGTGATCCATCTGATAGATAAAAGGAATTTTAAAAAAGAAAAATCCCCCACAGAATGACATTTGTCTATGACTCAGATGCCAGCTCTAGAAAAGACAAATCAAAGAAAATTAGCCCCGTTTCTCAAGGGATGCTGAAAGTTTTCAGTTTCTTGTTTTGAACTCACGCATACTATTAACTAAGGAAACATCCAGCGTTAGGGCGGGCTCTGTGCAGGCAATGGGAAAGAATATTTGGTATATTTTATTGCAAGCCCCGGGAGGTTACTGTGTGTCTCTGTACATTCTGCAGAGATAAACGGCATTCCTATATGAGAGCTGCTAGTGCAGTCCTTGCAACTCAGTTTCAGGGATGGCAAGAAGATGTTGCCATCACTACAATAGTATTCTCATGGCTGTGCCACTGGGGTGGGGAGCTATCCCTGGATCCCTGCCTTTGGTCATCCAAATATAATAATGGAGACATACCATCACAACCAGGAGAGCTTTTGCAGCCCTGTATTTAAACTTTTCAAAGAGCAATGGTATTTCTCAGCCCTTTAACATTAACATTTTCCTTCTGAGGAAACAGATATTTTCCAGTGAAACGAGTCACTTAGCCGGCACCTCGTCAAGGTTTACTTTATTTAGAGGTTCTTTTGGGATATTTATTTCTTTTCTATACCAAGTTTCTTTGGGAATATTTAAATCTATTATTTGTCTTTGAGGAATTATTAGTTGAGTTTTTTCACCTTACTTATATCTCGTTTCAGGGAGTTATCATGGCACAGTTTTGTTTTTACTTTGGTCATCCAAAAGCAGGGAACCTCCACAAGGGCCAGGGCCTTTTCAGTGATGGCACCGACCTGGTGGAATGCTCTGTCCCACGAGACTAGGGACCTGCAGGACTTGATCTCCTTCCGCAGGACCTGTAAGGCAGAGTTATTCTGCCTGCCTTCAATTTAGCCCGATCCTCCATTCCTTTTTCCCTTCCCTTTTTATATGAAGAAACCCTTCTGGGTCCCCACATTTAAATTCTTCCCTGGCATAGCTGCCAAGTTATCCCTTTTTTAAGGGAAATTCCATTATGCTGAATAGGCTTCCTCGTGAGAAAAGGGAAAACTTGGCAGCTATGTTCCCTGGTCTCCTTGCTGGCCTTAGCAGGACTAACTTGACCAGTTAGCCCTGGAGATGCTACATTGATGTTGTATTTTATGCTGTTTTAAGCTGTTTTTTAAGTCGTTTTTAATCAATGTTTTATATTTCTAAACTATGAAGGGCGGGGTATAAATAAAAAATATTATTATTATTATTATTATTATTATTATTATTATTATTATTATTATTATCCCAGCCATAAAGATCCAAGCCTTCTCCAATTCGCATGGCTCCCTCTCTTCATCTGCACAGTCCTGTCTTGGTTATTGCTTTTTCTTGGTACCATTTGAGTACAAGAGAATGTTGAGAATGTTGACTTTTTCTATAAGATTGGACCCACAGTTCAAAACATCTTGATGCTTTTTTAGCATTCTCTCTTTGAAGAAGCTTAAACGTTCTGTTCACCACACAATGAAGGCAATTTGTCCTATCTGTATGAAACTTTCATGGTGAAATTACATGGTGAATATTAGGATTACCAACCATAAAGTATTTTATTTACCTAACCAGTAAATTTGCATTCTACTAGGTAACCACTACAGTGGTACCTCGGTTTATGAACACAATTGGTTCCGGAAGTCTGTTCATAAACTGAAGCGTTCATAAACTGAAGCGAACTTTCCCATTGAAAGTAATGGAAAGTGGATTAATCCGTTCCAGACAGTCCGCGGAGTACTTAAACTGAAGCGTTCATAAACTGAAGCGAACTTTCCCATTGAAAGTAATGGAAAGTGGATTAATCCGTTCCAGACGGGTCCGCGGAGTACTTAAACTGAAATGTTCCTAAACTGAAGCATGGGTGTAATTGGTTCCGGAAGTCTGTTCATAAACTGAAGCGTTCATAAACTGAAGCGAACTTTCCCATTGAAAGTAATGGAAAATGAATTAATCCGTTCCAGATGGGTCCGCGGCGTTCATAAACTGAAAATTCATAAACCGAGGTGTTCATAAACCGAGGTTCCACTGTATTGTGTTTGGGGGGGGGTCTAGATTCTGCCATGCTTTGCATATGACTCACTAGCCCTGTCCTGGTTTGCTGTATTCCTCCAAGCACTGCACTGGCTTTGATACCGCTCAGAAGAATCAGTAATTCTGAATTACAACTTTGTACTGCTAAGGTGCTCTTGGACTCCTGCTTGATGTAAAATGAGTACTCCTCCTCTCATGGGTTAATACTAGGCTGGAGCCAAAGGGGGACGAAGCTTTCATAAAACATTTTCAAAAGCTCTAGAACAGGCATCCCCAAATTGCGGCCCTCCAGATGTTTTGGCCTACAACTCCCATGATCCCTAGCTAACAGGACCAGTGGTCGGGGAAGATGGGAACTGTAGTCCAAAACATCTGGAGGGCCAAAGTTTGGGGATGCCTGCTCTAGAAGCACCTCCTGTTTGGGGTTAGCTTTTAGCTTTCAAGCACTGTGAAAAATATATATGTGTTTGTGTGGAGTAGGGGTAGTCAGATAGTCAGAAAGGGTTCACCTTTGGTATATAAGCAGAAACCTGGTAGGGAAGGAGATAGCAGAGGGTGAAATATTTCCACCCTGTGGCAAACCCCAAACCGGAAATGTTTGAGTCACTAAGTAAAAAATAGGACATATAGGAATTATGGTTTCCACCTGCTCATTTGTACCCAATCTGATCCACTTAATCGCACAGCAGCAGCTGCAAACACTCAAGGGTATTAATCACAGGTGGCAAACCACAAAGTGACCCAGAAAACATTGGCGCAATTTCAACTGCGATCAAGAACATGGAATTAAAAGAAACAACAACCCACAATGCACACACTTATGGCATTGTTTTGGGCGGGTGCAGAATTGTGGGCATCATTTCAGCGATTACACCCTCTCAATTAAGGTTTTTAATTGGCCTGGCCTTGTTCTATGAAGCTCATTCCATAAACTAACACCTCAAAGAGAAAGGTGTGAGATCAGCCCAGCCTGCTTCTTCCAGTCCTAGTTTCTTCTTGCAGAAAGTGCCCCCCCCCCAAAAAAGAGAAGCATTTGAAAATATGGTCCCTTGCCTGTCTGGTGCTGTCTAAGATGGTACAGTCCATTTTAGCACCTTGGGGCTTTACCGTTTCAAAGATGACAGTAACACCATCACGCCACTTGCTGCGCTGTCCTTCCCTGGCTGCAAGGCAGGGCAACACAACAGAGTAATGATGTCACCTCTCTCCTCTCAATGTTTGCAAATCTCTCCCCAGGAAATGTGGCAGCAACAGCCTCAGCAGCCCGGAGCCAGCCTGGTAGCGCAGTTGGCTCTGGCTGGCTTCAGGAGCTGCTCGCTGCCGTGGCGCCTGCCATTTTTCCTCTCCGGAAGTCCCCATATGATGTGTCTTGTGTGAAACACATCATATAGGGACTTCTGGAGAGGAAAAATGGCAGACGCCACGGCAGCGAGCAGCTCCTGAAGCCAGCCAGAGCCAACTGCGCCACCAGGCTGGCTCCGCGCTGCTGACTGCCGCTGCCGCCGCCACTACCAAAGGGGAACCGGGGACATCTGGCGATACAGATCTCCTTCCCCCTTTGTTTTGACTGATCGGGGGAGGCTCAGGAGTTGCAGGCAGGCGGCCATTGCCCAGTTTTTTTAAAAACTCTGCGCATTTATGTTTCACAGGGTGCGAAAAAAGGGCTTTGGACCTCTATACAGTATGCATGTGCGCTTGAGCCCAGGGTCTTTTGCCTCACCATCCCCACTACTGACTCCCTGTTGCTACTCAGCTTCAAAAAAAGAAAAAAGTGTCCCCGGATTCATTGAAAAAAATCTGGTAACCATAAGTTAAGCTCCGAGTCGTAAGATGGTGAAATGGACTGTAATACTTGGGAGAGGTGCAGGGGTGTGTGTGTGTGTGTGTGTGTGACATTTTTAAATGCTCCTGTAAGGGAGCCACAATCCTCCTAAGTAGAGGACTAGCAGAGCAGGAAATGAGTACTGTACTGCTAAAATGGTTCTCCGTATTTTAGCACGAGAAGATATTCTGCCATCTGAAGATGCACAGCCTACCACCTCTTTCATATATCGGTTCAAGACTCTTATTCCCACCATGCTTTGCTGTGAGTGTAGACCAGGCCCAAGTTCTGCACCAGATAATCACCTCAGTTTCCCCCAGAGAACAAGCACAGGACCCAGAAACAGTTATCCAATAATATTCTTGTCCGGATCCTGGTTATCTAATCCTCTGCTACTTGAGTCTATGTCTGTGTTCCCCAACCTAGTGCCTTCCAGAAATTTGAGGCTACAACTCCCATCAGCCGCAGCCAGAGCATCTGGGGGCATCAGGTGAGGAAAAGGATGGTCTAGGTAGGAAGAGATCCAAACATCTTCCTCCAAGCAATTTTTCGCTCTAGTATTTAATGAAAAGTCAGCTTAAGGTCAGAAAAGAGGTTTATGGGAGTGCGCCTTTGAGGATAAAAGAGAGTGAGTCACTTTTTGAAAGTCACACTATATGAAACCCCACCGCACGGAGTAATTTTATTTTATTTTTAATTGACAACAGCAACATAGTGCCAAGAAAACAGTGCTGCGGAGACACCCGTGTTTCCTTCTTTCTTAACCCAACTCTTCAAGAAACTGTTTGCCAACCTATACCTTGCAGAAGCTGTACCTTACCCCAATAAGGCAGGTGCTATCACAGCTCAGTTCACATTTTTGAACCCCCCCCATTCTTCCACATGGTTACATAAGCATGTGAAGAAAGGCTAGGCCTCATGCCCGTGCCTTAAGATCTATGGGAAAGGCCCTGCTTATATTCCCACCAATTACTGTAGAAATTGGAGTTCTTGGTGATATCAAGAAATCAAATGCAAAGGTTCCAAGAACTCGGGCCAGGAGAGAGATTAATTTTAGTCTTCAAGCAGTTTTATTTTTTTTATGATAATGAGACAAGGCCCTGTTTCGTTAATTCTTCATCAGCTGGAAAGTTAAGAGAACCTACGTTATAAATAAATCTTATAGTATTTATAAATACATCTATACTGTATAACTTTTTATCTAGAGAGGATAAAATGTATACAGTGGTACCTCGCAAGACGAATGCCCTGCAAGACGAATTTTTCACAAGATGAATGTGTCTTGCGATCTGATGGTGACTCTTGAACTGTGGTGCCCAGAACTGGACACAGTATTCCTGGTGAGGTCTGACCAGAGCGGAATACAGTGGTACTATTACTTGCCTTGATCTAGATGCTATACTCCTATTGATGCGGCCCAGAATTGCATTGGCTCTTTTAGCTGCTGCATCACACTGTTGACTCATGTCATATTTGTAAACACTTATTTCATCATACAGGTACATTGCATTAGCCATTGGCTTCATCCCCCTACTGAGTGTGCACCCGTTGGCTCAAGTTTGCTGGTGTTTTAATTGGTGAAAAGGACTTTGTTTTCTTAGTTGAACACTGCATAGCACCTGCATTTGTGCCTCTTCTTAAACATGCTGTACATGTTACACAACGGCAAACCTGAATTTGCTATTTGCTAGTTACAGGTAGGTAGCCGTGTTGGTCTGAGTCGAAACAAAATAAAAAATTCCTTCAGTAGCACCTTAAAGACCAACTAAGTTTTTATTTTGGTATGAGCTTTCGTGTGCATGCACACTTCTTCAGAGCTATTTGCTGTATTGGGGAAGCAAGCTATGTTCAGTTCCAGCTCCTGCGTGATATACTCGTCTAATAAATATGTTTTGGAAACTTGTGTTTGTCTTTTAAAAAATTGAGAGGGGTAACTGTTTTAATCTGTTTCAGAAAATGCCACAAAAATTCTTGAGGCAACTTAAGGACTATAAGATTTAAGCAGACCCATCTCTTTGCAAAAGAATGAAATGGACAGCAAAAGTGACAATGTTCAGAGCCCACCGCGAGAGCATTTCACTTACCCAGAATGCTGTTGTGAAAGTCACAATCTTTTAACAAAAGAAAGCATCTAGAGTAGGTACTGTATTAGAATTTATCAGGGAATTAGATTTCATCCAGAGGGTTTCTTCTCCTCTTCAAATTTTTAATTCATTTATGTATCGCCGGAAAGATAGTGTTGTCACAAATTAAGGTTGGTGTTCCTATTTTATAGGCATTTGATCTTTGCACAGAAATATGACAGAACTTCTGTATCGCTTGATTTCATGGCCTTTTTATCCATACCTCTTTAAGCAAGAAACCAAGTCTTTAATGTCATCAGCGCAGTCCTGTGAAAGACTTCGCTAGCAAAGATTCAGCAGGTGCCTTCTATGCCAACTTTTAAACACCCGTTGAAAACTGTTCTATTCCACTAGTCCTATGCAGGCAGTTAAGAATACATCCTCTCACCATGGTTAATCGATGTTTTTAACTTTTTAACGGTTTTATTGCTGTAAACCACGTTGATATATTCTTTATGAAACAGAGCTATACAAATATTTTTTATAAATAAATAAGTAAAATGACATGAGTAATAGTCCATAAAAGTTTGTGATGCTTGATGTGTCAATTGTCATGATTAAAATGCCTTTGTTGTATTATTTAGTAAGTTGGCAAGCTTAATAAAGTAGAAGAATATCTGGCAACCTTGTAAGTCAATTTTTGTTTGAGGTATTTATGCATATGATATATATGCATTCTTTATTGCATATAATGCTTTAAAAACATGTTTGTTTTTTACCGTATACCCGTTTTTTTTCTTTCTTGTCCTTCAATTTTAAGTTAACTGTCTTTGACCCAGATAGACTAAAAAATTAGCATAATAAATGAAAGCTTTGCAGTTTCAACTAGCAGCTTGTTTCAACTTGAAGATAAGGAGCTTTAGCAACTGCATCGCAACCGCAGAGCAGAATGGATATATTTATTTGTAAGGTAAAGGTAAAGGGACCCCTGACCATTAGGTCGTCGTGACTGACTCTGGGGTTGCGGCGCTCATCTTGCGTTATTGGCCAAGGGAGCCGGCGTACAGCTTCCAGGTCATGTGGCCAGCATGTCTAAGCCACTTCTGGCGAACGAGAGCAGCACACTACCTTCCCGCTATTTATCTACTTGCACTTTGAGATGCTTTCGAACTGCTAGGTTGGCAGTTTATTTTTGTGTATATGAATGGTTTTTGCTTACAGAGGCTGGAAGCAGCAAAAAAAGATTGGGGCTGGTGTGAAAATCAAGCCGAAACTGTGATGCAAGCAATTTGGACTTTGCTAGCTAATATGGGGGAGACTTGTGGCCTGTGTATTGGATTATGTTTCCGAGCATGTGAAGAGGACAATAGTGAGACATTTTTGGATACCTAGAACCTGTATTTTGGCAGAGTTGCTTTTGCAACCTTGTGGTGTTCTGGATCCTGTCGAACAGGACTTTGCTTTCCACCCCATGACTCTATAAAAGCAGTCTTCTCGCTGTTTGAATTAGGAGAAGACTATCCAGCCAAACCCCAAGAGGCAATAGGTGTCTGCAGCATCTCCTTCTCCCGTGCCTCACCTTTTCCTAGTTTTGCTTGCTACAAGGATCCCTGGCCAGGATTTGGGTGAGTATCATCCTATCCTTGGCATATACAGTATACCTGTATATGATTAGTCTATTTCGTGGGATAACTGTTCCTATCAGGGAAGAGAGAGGGATGCCCTTCCCATCTCCCAGCTGAACTTTGCAAAGAAGCATGGATTGGTGGGTGAGTGAAGGGGCCCAAACTCTGTGAAACCCACCAATCCCAGTGACAAGCGAGCATCACCTGCTGCCTTCATAATCACAACCTGATTATGGTTTGTACCGGTAGTGTTGCTGGTTTGTAACGTAGGGAAAGGATCTTGTCCATCAAAGTTGTGCAAAGTAGGTGCAAAAGCTGCAAACAAACCCCACACACCATTTTTGCACAGGTGACGACTGACTCTTGCTTGTAAATGTCAGAGAGAGCCCGCTGTGGTCACGGTGAACAAATGTTCCCCCTCTGCTCTTGCAGAGTCGGGGGTGGGGTGGGGAAATAAGGTCAACTTTATTTTTATTCAAGGCATTAAAAGAGAGAGGGTGGCATTTAGTCACAGGGCGTTTGCAGCAAGATCAGATAAAAAATACAGAGAGATCTTAGCTTATAAAATTTGATTATGAAGGAAGCTCAATAACGGTATTACGCTGAATATACGAACTGATACAGAGCCGGGAATTAGAAAGAAATTTCTATCTGAACGGTTGGAATCAAGATCTTGGACAAGAAATTCAGACAGATCCATGGAAGTGGATATGGCCAAAAGTCCCCCAATAACCTGTGCTATCTCTTAAATGAAGTTTTAAAAAGTTTATGCTATTTAAAATCATCATGTCCCAAACATATATAATACTGCTTGTGATCAACACCGGAGATTCAGAGTGGTGAATGCAGGAATGCTGCATATTTTCTGGGCTTGTCTCAAAGTTTAAAAATTCTAGGAGGATGTAACAACTGAAATCAAGGCAATAATAGGATACACTTGACCTAATAATTGTTCCCGTGAAGCTTACTGGCCGACCTTGGCCTGTCACTGCCTCTCAGCCTAATATACCTCACAGGGCTGTTGTGAGAATGAAATGAGGAGGGGGAAAACCATTTACACCACTTTGAGCTTCTTGGATAAAAAAAGGTAGGATATAAATCCATTAAATATTTGGCTGCGTTAAAGACATAGTATTAAAGGAAGATTGAACTGGTTCAGCATTTACTGACTGCCAGCAGAATAGCTATCTGTTATAACTGGAAGAAATCAAAGGCACCATCCATGTACAATTGGGTAATCAAAATTTGGGATATTGTTCACAAATAGCTGTAATAATATAATTAAACAACAACAACAACCATGGACAAACTCACAAATATAGTAAGTTCCAGAAAAGGCGGACAGTGAGGTGATTATATTTTGGGGTGTGTGTGAAGAATTGAGTGTCTCTATAATTTACTGTGTTGATAATGTCCAAGATAATGTAAAATTGTGTATACTGCTTGGACCTTTATAATTTGATATTATTATATTATTATAGCAGCACTATCATAACAAAATTTTGCTTTAAATTGTATTATTTAGATTATCCTCTATTAAGCACAGCAGAGTTTCTTTCCATGCATTTTTTCAATAAAAATTCTAGAAAATAAAATAAAATAAAATTATAGTAGGTTCATGCTTAACTTGAGCTTGAGGTAAAGACGTATAAGGGGAGTGTTTGGCCTCGGACAAAAAATCAAGAAATACACCCTGCTCTGTTCTGAAACTCAGAGAGAGAGAGAGAGAGAGAGAGAGAGAGAGAGAGAGAGAGAGAGAGAGAGAGAGAGAGAATGATACACAAAGACAGGTTGGAGACAAGAAAACTGTGCCTCTTGGGGTCCAAAGGTACTGCTTTGGATTGCGTAGTGTTAGGTGCAACTGTACAGGAGGTTGGTCCCTGTCTCACTGAGGCCAGGGCTTTACTAGGACATCCTAGCTTTAATAAGGGTTAGCAGCTGGCCAGCAAAATACTGCAGCTGCCCTAGAATCAAAGACTCATAGAGATGGAAGGGTACCCACCAAGGGTCATCTATTCCACACACCCCTACAATGCAGAAATCTCAATTAAAGCACCCATGACAGATGGCCATCCAAGCTCTTACTGTGCTGTGGGCTAAGCGTTGTTGTTTTTTAATAGCATGGAAACATGCAAGGAACTTGCTAGCATCAGAAAG
The DNA here is from genome assembly GCF_963506605.1 of Zootoca vivipara. Classification (NCBI taxonomy): domain Eukaryota; kingdom Metazoa; phylum Chordata; class Lepidosauria; order Squamata; family Lacertidae; genus Zootoca; species Zootoca vivipara. Next base: position 25,540,509 of record NC_083288.1, on the reverse strand, counting down.
CTGCTTAAGGCAGAGCTACAAGTGAATGGTTGAAAAGTTAGGGAACCAACCTTTGATTCAGTAAATCAACTAAAGGTTTAGTTAATTACTCCATGAATAACACCATTTTTATCAGTGAGCACAGGAGTTAAGTGCATGCTCGTTTATGCATCCCAGTGTGACAGAAATCCAACACATCCTAAAACGCCTCAGAAATTAACTATGCCCTTCCCCCCTGCCCAATAACATGGTAGTTTTGGATGATAAACTGTTTTATCAATTTCTTTCAATGGCTGCTAAACTGAGATTTTGATAATATGTAAATAGATGTAAATGCTAATAGACAAAATGAATCCGTTATTTGAACAGATTTCCAGTTTCCCCACTTGTCTTTCAAATGTGTTTTCTTTTGCTCTTACAAATTGCAAACTGCATTCTCATTCTGCAAATTTTTGATAAGCGTATAAAAATACAACATTATAAAATATCTAATAGAATTAAATAGAATTAGAATATCAGTATTTTTTTTAAAAAAAAGCAGTATAAAGACTAGCAATACCAACAGTAGTTCCGATATTAACAGTACTAATATTTTATTATAAATAATGGATGGTATTCAGCTATGTTTTACTCAGAGAAGAACTACAGAAATTGAAATTAATGTTCAATGGGATTACTCTGAGTAAAACTTAGTTAAACACTGCCCAATAGTACTAAGTAATATTAATCTTTCATGGGGTAACTTGGCAAAGTAATTACTGGAATAAGTTTATCTGTATTTCATATTCAAAATATGTCAAAAACAGCAAAGCTAAAAGCTAAAGGAAAGTGCTTCTATAAAGCCACCATACATGCGTAAGTGCTTTTTTTGTTTTGTGCACCTATATGCAAGTACATGCAGAGAGGCACAAACATATAGGGTCCTCAACCTACACACAAATGCCCCAATTAATAATATCTGTGCAATCAAAGACACAAAATGGGTTCAAGCTTAAACTGGTTTAATTAGCAGAGTAATCTAATCAGCAGGAGCCATCTTCAATTGGCAAGCCTAAATTTTAATTAGAGGGGCTGTGAATTAAGGGCACAATTGTGTATTATGTTTAACCCTATTTGATCCTCAGGTGTGGTTGCGATATGGAACGGAAAAGGAAATATGAAGGCTGCAATTGTAAGTTGCCACCCGCTTATTGAGATTTTGGGAATATGCAACGCAGTTAAAGTCAATCAATCAATCAGTTCACAGGCCATCAGGCAGCTAAAATATCTTTCCGCAAATAATATCTGCTGTAATAAAGGCTGCACCCTGTCTTGGGGTAAGAATTATGTCTATTACTTCATAGGTACTCAATACACATACCAGTAGCAAAACCCCAAACTGTTTATGTGCCTTCTGAATCACAGCTCTCCGGGTTGGGCTATATATTGGGCCAGTACTGATCTCACTGGAAATCAATCCAATGCTCTCTTGAAGTCTCTAGGGTTCCAATCAGCAGCCTTAAAAGCTTTCCTAGTCTTTTCAGGGTGAAAACTGCAAATGCCAAGGAATGCACATAAAGCTGCCCACTTCAATGAAATGAAGGGGGGGGGAGAAGAGGAACAAACAGGCACCACAAGCACTTCATCAGGGATCTGATTGTGAACACAACTTCCTGTACAAGGTACGCTACTAATTCCTGCACCAACATAAGCTTTCGAATCATCCCAGGCAGAACAAACATGTGAGTTCTGCACCAACACTTTCAGTGCGATGTCATTATAAAAGCATGTTTTCTCTTACCAATGAATTTCTGAGGCATGGAACTTTTCCGTTTGGCCACGTTGCTCGCTAAGCGGTCCAGCACAAGGGCCCGTTCAGTCCCCATCTCGGATTTGATGTGCCTTCCCTCCACGCTTTCTAGATGAGGGGAAACGAAGAGAAAAATCAGGCTGAAAAGAGGGGAGAATGAAAAGAAAGGGAGGGAGAGAGAGAGAGAGATGTAGCAAAGAAGGGGAAAAGAGACAGTTGCCCTCAACACTTCAGCCAGGAAAGCTGAGTGGAACTTGTGGTAGAGTAGCTGTTTTCTTGTTGTTGTTCTCAAACCTCTGTTTCACCCCTGTGGTCAGCAGAGCTAAGGGGCAAAAACACTACACACACCCAAACCTTGCAATTTCTCAGACTCACAAAAGGGGAGCAAACAACCTAACGGAATTAACATCTTGATTGTACACTTCCTCTCGCTAATGAACAGTCTGGACCTTGTAGTTTGTGAAACGCAGAGGGAGACCTTGTCCCGCCCATCTTTCCATTTGATTTTGAGTAAGACTTGCAAGACACCTGCAGGCAGGCCCAGAACACATGAAAGGGCAAGTGCAAAAGGGGAGCGTTCAGCCCTTTGATGGATGTGCCAAGAAAAAAAGCGCTTTGATGGAACCACGACGTCTTCTTCACCTTTTGAAACATGCTTGGTTTATCATTACAGTGGTACCTCGGTTTATGAACACAATTGGTTCCGGAAGTCTGTTCATAAACTGAAGCGTTCATAAACTGAAGCGAACTTTCCCATTGAAAGTAATGGAAAGTGGATTAATCCATTCCAGACGGTCCGTGGAGTAACCGTTCATAAACTGAAGCGAACTTTTCCATTGAAAGTAATGGAAAGTGGATTAATCCGTTCCAGACGGTTCCGTGAAGTACTTAAATTGAAGCGTTCATAAACTGAAACATGGGTGTAATTGGTTCCGGAAGTCTGTTCATAAACTGAAGCGTTCATAAACTGAAGCGAACTTTCCCATTAAAAGTAATGGAAAGTGAATTAATCCGTTCCAGATGGGTCCGCGGCGTTCATAAACCGAAAATTCATAAACCGAGGTGTTCATAAACCGAGGTTCCACTGTACTGTACTGTAGTATTAGCACTGTCTGAAACAGAATGCTTTATTGTGGAGTGCTCCTGTTCAGTGCTCCAGCCAGTCATAACCTCTCCGCAAGACACCGTTCAATTCTTTCTCCCCTACACTTTTCAGTCCTCAGCCCACCCAAACAGACACTCAACATTCTGTGATCACCGAGCATGCTCACTGGTTGTTGTTGTTGTTTTGCGATTGCTGTTTTTTTAAGGGATGCTGATGTTGTTTTAGCCTTCAAAGTTTTTTTCCTAAATATTATTTGGACTTCTGCAAACTCTGGCATTCCTCTGAGCATGCAAAGTCCTCCCTCTTGTTTCTCAGTGGCCCTATTTTGGTTACTACCCTGTTTACAAGCAGCTCATCAGGTGGGGCAGAACCATTATGCTAGCTCCCTAGCAGGCTGGTTGCTATTGCTTTCCATGATGTAGGGAGTGGAGGGAGGCCAGTGCGGTGAAAACGTTCTGGCAGCAGTGCCTGATTGGCTTTGCCGGTGCGTTTTCATTGTGCCAACTTCCCTGCTGCTTCCACGCTCCCCATTTCTCTCTGGGATGCATCAGCAATCCATCTGCTGGGAAGCTAACATGGAAGCTCCACCCTACCCAGCAAACTGCCTCTGGCCCTGTTGGCACTCAGCAACTGAGTTTGCTATTAGTGGGAGTGATCATTATTTATTAAATTATACAGAGCAATTGAGGTACATGACAGATACTATTACATACGGTGGGGGGAGTGTCTCTGCCTTGAGGAGTTTATAATTTAAAGACACCAAAACAGAAGGGAGGGAGGGATGACAAGGGAAGAGTTCGTATGCAAAATTGTCCAAGCGGTGAGCCCCCTTTTCAATGTGGCTGCATCATTCGCACACAGCCTCCACTATGGAAAAGAGGCTGCTATGCAGCTGCAACTGAAGAGCAGCCTAAATTGTTTTCAGGATGTTATGAGGTGTAAAGGTGTCGACGAAAAGCTTCACGACAAAAGGCTTAATGGAAGAATTGTGCTTTGCAGAAGAAGGACAAGACAGAGGCAGCACCTGGTGAGGGGAAGCAGGAGTGAATGGACAGTCTGCAGAAATATCACACCTTCTATTGGCCGAGGGCGGCAATGGTGGAAGAGTGAAAGTCATGGGCATCAATACATACAGTCATACGGTACCTCGGGTTACAGCTGCTTCAGGTTGCATCTTTTCGGGTTGCGCTCCGCGCCGAACCTGGAAGTACCGGAACGGGTTACTTCTGGGTTTCGGTGCGTGCGCAGAAGCACTAAATCGCGCTTTGCGCATGCGCAGAAGTGCTGAATTGCGACCCGCATGTGCGCAGACGCGGGTTGCAAATGCTGTGGGCTTCAAATGTGCCTCCAGCACAGATCATGTTCACAACCCAAGCGTTCACTGTATAAAATATAAGGAGAGCAAAGCCAAGGAAGGCTTTGAAGACAAAGACTTAAACTGAAATCAAGGGAGCAGTGATTCCAATGGATCTGTGATTTCTTTCTTTTAAAATAACAAAGCACACAAAACAATGCTTACTAGTTAACAAGGATCACAAACTCTGAAGAATGCTATAAAGAAAAAACAGCAAGGAAAGTTTCAATGCAGAAAAATCCTATTTGTCACTATGTTATGTTAATAAAGCAAGACAGAACAACGAGTTACTGTACAGTAAATCTCTCCATCCCAATGGGAAGGAAAGGGTCCAGTTACAGCACTGCTAATATTCTTAACGTTCTATCTATAGATCTGGCCTTGTATCCAACAGGAAGAAGTGGCTCACCAGGTGGGACCGAGTCACTACGCAAGCTTCCTGGCAGGCGGGTCACCGTTGCTTACCAGGAGACAGACAAGGCAACAGGGGTGTCAGCACAGTGCAAATGCACTGGCAGAGTCAATCTGGCACTCCTGCGGGAGATTTGCACTGTGCCACCCTCCCCACCGTCCTTCGGCTCCCCCTCCCACCTGCTACGGTAGCTTTGTGGCTCCGCCCCACGGCAGTCTGGAGCAGAGATTTTCCAACTGCGTACTCTTCAGTTTGGAGCCTTGTCACTATTTATTGGAAGCTTATTGCTGTCTCTTTAATGAGAATGCTGGTAATAACAGGCAACCTTTTCTGAGAGGCAGCTTGTTCTCAATGCATTTCTCCACACAATATGTAGACCGGAGAAAGTGCTGGGTGTGTTCTAGGTCACACAGGGTAACAGTGGGTGGCTCTGATAGTTCCGGGCATAGCCTCACACAAACCTAGAAGATGTCTCATAATTTTATTTTATTTTTTTTAAAAAAGAGGAAGGACAAACTTGTGGCATCCTAAATACTCAGAAATACATTGTAGCTGCATAAACTTTAGTGGGTCAGAAGACGTTTTGGTGGTCCCTGAAAGCTTATGCCACATTGAATGCAGGCCTTTTTTATAAGTGTATTTTAAAAATAATAATTTCCATTTAATTTTTTGCAAAACAAATGAAGTAATAATAAAAATTCACAGTACCCAAAAATAAAATCCAGGTAGTCCCTAACAACATTTTAAATTGACCTGAAATATGATTCACCTTCATTAATTCAGCAGTGTCTCTATGAACCCAAGAGACCCTACCTGCCCGCGGACTGTCTCTCCAGAGTGGTGCATGCTCTAGTTATCTCTTGCTTGGACTACTGCAATGCGCTCTCTGTGGAGCTACCTTTGAAGGTGACCCGGAAACTACAATTAATCCAGAATGCGGCAGCTAAACTGGTGACTGGGAGCGGCCACCGAGACCACATAACACCGGTCCTGAAAGACCTACATTGGCTCCCAGTACGTTTCCGAGCACAATTCAAAGTGTTGGTGCTGACCTTTAAAGTCCTAAACAGCCTCGGTCCAGTATACCTGAAGGAGCATCTCCACCCCCATTGTTCTACCCGGACACTGAGGTCCAGCACCAAGGGCCTTTTGGCGGTTCCCTTGCTACGAGAAGCCAAGTTACAGGGAACCAGGCAGAGGGCCTTCTCGGTAGTGGCACCCACCCTGTGGAACGCCCTCCCACCAGAGGTCAAAGAGAACAACAATTACCAGACCTTTAGAAGGCATCTTAAGGCAGCCCTGTTTAGGGAAGCTTTTAATGTTTGATGGATTTCTGTATTTTAATGTTTTGTGGGAAGCCGCCCAGAGTGGTTGGGGGAACCCAGCCAGATGGGCGGGGTATAAATAAATTATTATTATTATTATTATTATTATTATTATTATTATTATTATTATTATTATTATTATGGATGTTAAGGCTGAAAACATAAGGGTGCCAGGGTCTAAAGGCCACCATCTTGTTTGGGCAGGGCCTACATGGCTGATGACCTGGGAACCACAAGTACACTTGCCTTGAATTCCATGATGCCAGGTGATTGACAGATGGGTGGCTCCCGCCCACCTGTTAAAGCTAGCCTGTGGAGTGGGAGGGGGGAATCTCGTCTGCCAAGCTGGAAAGGTTCCCCACCCCCGGGGATAATGTAGGAAAATAAATAAATAAGGAATAAGAGCACCTCTGAGTAATATCGAAGGTTCCGCCTAATCCAGCATGCTTCTTTTAACTGCAGACGGCCACAAGGTCTCTCTGTGGCTTTTCCAGAGAGCATAAAATGATGACCTCTTTGAAATTTGTCCCAGAGGAAGGTTCCCATAATGATTAAAATGCGTGCTTAAATAAAATAACAAAAGCATTAACCACAAAGGCATGACAGATGAAACTTGCGGCACTGTAAGTTAACCCTTTCGACAACTTGTTTTGACAACTTTGCTTCAAACTCACCTCAGGCATATTTGAATCGGCACTGAAATTAGTCACATACACACAAAAAGGGCCATAGGCAGATTACTTAATTTGCTTGCTTGCACTTTACACAGCATTTTGAAACCGAAGGCAGAGGGCCTTCAAAGCACTCCTGTCCCAAAACCGCAGTACAGATATTAGTCAACATGGATGAGGGGGAGGGGGCCGGGTTAATCACTGCTGGGACTGTAGCACGTTTAGGACTCTTGTCCTGATTGAAAGGGGGAAAAAAGACTGGCCTCAATACGCAAGGTGTCGCAGGTGCCACAATTCTGTGGAAGCACAGAAAGTACACACAAAGTGACTGCGGGTGCAAAATTCAGTTTCTTAAGAAACTCGTGTTTCTGTCTTTCCTTTTCCTTTTCCTTTTTTTTGGGGGGGGAGGGAAGAACAGGTTTCTAAATCTTACGACTGGGATCACTTAATGCAGCTTTTCTCAACAAAGAATGTGGATTGCCTGGTGCAGAATTTTAGCATGGAGTACAGCCTGGTCCAACCATTAGGTAGTATAAGGCGGTTGCCTGTGGCAACAGATTCTGGGTGTCATGAAAGGGCAGCAAATTCATTCTTACTGCATTTTTACTCTGAGGGAGAGTAAATTTTTGGACTACAATTCCCATCATCCCTGACCACTGGTCCTCTTAGCTAGGGATCATGGGAGTTGTAGGCCAAAACATCTGGAGGGCCGAAGTTTGGGGATGCCTGCTCTAGGGTGTGCCTCTCCCTTCCTCCCTAAAACAACAGGGTTGTAAAAGTGCTATGCAACATCTTTCTGTTTTCAGTTTAAGGATGAGGGAGGCAGGAGGGCAGAAACATAACTTCTAGCATGGCAGGGGAAATGGAGGAGAGAACACGTGAGCCGACATCAAAGTCTGGGTGTGTTTCAGGGATGGTGAGAAACAAGGACAAGAGCGTACTGGGCTGTGTCATGTGAAGAGACTATTCTGGGTTTTGAATAGTAGTTTGCTACTTGAAAGGGCTCGCTAAAACCACTTCCGCATCCCACGGAGGTGGTGTTGTGGGCTTGGCCCGACTGAACTCTCGCGATGGGGGCTCAGAGCTCAGCCCCCTCGCGAGGGGGGAGTTCCCGCCTCCGGCATACCCGGGCTAACCAATCGGTTCAGCCGGGAGGCGGGGCTTCCCCACTTTAAATCAAGCCGGAGGCGGGAACCGAGCCTCTTTCGCCCCGGCTCCCAGCGCGATCGGATCACCCGCCCGCCCGCCCTTTAGGTTAGGCAGGTTAGGCCGACGCTGCTATGGACATTGGTTGATCGCCTTGGTTGGCCGGGGGGCCTGGTAGGACTTTTTCCACTTGGACTAGCCAAACTGGTTTTTTCGCCTACCTCATAGCAATTCGTCACAACTGGGTTTTGGCGGTTAGGCATTGGAAATTTGCATAAATGAAGAGGGGGGGCAGATTATGTCATCATCTGCCCGAAATTGGAGATTTAATCCCATTAAAGGGGTTCCGGGGACGGTAGCTTTGTCCTGAGCCTACGGAGGTCAGGGCCTTATAGCACCCCCCAACGGTGGCCACAGGAGGTGTTCCAGTAGATCTACATCACTGGGCTCCTTTCTGGTGGTTAATTTCTCCCAGACTGTAACACACGGGTTACAGTCGGATATAGCCGGTTAGGGTCCAATGCCTAAGCCAATACTGCTCAACATCCGAAACCAATAAAGTTGTGGCCTTTTCACCCACTTAAAATTAATTCACTGTGTCTCGTGTCTTATTTCCTGGGGAGGGAGGGACATTGCCACACAACAGTGCAATCCAGAAGTAAAAACTAGTGAAGTCAATGGGGCTTACTCCCAGGTGAATGGGGTTAGGATCATCACTGAGCTGGTCAACCCGAGACTGGGCTGTACCAATCTGAACTACAACTGGTGAGCGGGGAAGGGGCAAGATTAACAAAATCCCAAATAAACAAAACAAAACAAAACAAAAATCCCTGAGTGTAGCTTTATACATGTAGAGTTGTTCTTTTCTTTGTATGGATGCCACATCCACCTGGTAGAGATCATCACCTGAGTTGCATCCAAACTTACACGCACAATCTGCAGCGCAGTAACACAACAGCTCTCTAACCATGAAATAATTTTAGCTGATTAAACTGTACTAATGGCAGGCAGTTAGTAAACTGATTGATTGATTGGTTACATTTAATTATATGTGAATGTTACACACAAAAATTGATTTGTGACCACTATTCTCAAATCCACCAATTAAATGGGACCTAGTGACTAATCAAAGAAAAATCACATTACTAATCAAGTCAATTAAAGTTTGTAGCCCGTTGGGAAACTTTTTTCAGTCTCAGTTTCATCATGGGAAATCTTCCAGGGGCAGCATGCCAGTGGGGGGGGGGGTCAAAGGCAAAAGCGGGTGGAGCAGCAGCTTATGTTTACACAGCTATTTTTCAGCCATCTAAAAAAAAATGTGGTTTTTTTCTATGCACCCCCACTCCCCCAATATCCCCACACAGACAAGCAATAGGCATTATCAGAGCTCTAGGACACATTTCAGCCAGGCAGAGGTACTCAAGGAGGGCATGGGTGAGGGGGTGTGGCTTGGGGAAAGCCCCCAGGGCCACAGAAAGGCCTGGAGGGGCACCATTCGCGCCTAGGAACAAGGCTCCCCACATCTTATCACATGTGACATTAGCTTCCCTGACCATTTATTTACTGAAGTGCCGCTGTGGATGTACAATCTAAATGTGGAGTGGGGAAGGGACTGCCACAAAATATTAATAATTAGTACAGATACTGTGAGGGAAGTGTAAGATCGGTTTCGATGGTGGTAAGAAGGGTCCCTGTACTGCAAAGGGAGCAGAGAAGGAGAGCGCGAAGGAGAAGCAGAAAACACCAACTTTTTGGGTGCTCTTATCCCCTCCCCAACCCCTCTCTCTGTCTCTCTCTCTTTCTCCTTTGGTCCTCTATTCTAGCAACGTTACAACGGGGTGCCTTTTCGGGGTGCAGTTCAGGCTGTTCCCAACATGAGACTTCTGTCAGCCCAGGACCTTAACAGTTTCACATTTCTCACAGCGAGAGGGTATGGTTAACAAAACCTCAGAAGTGCTAAATGAGACCTGAATGAGCGGCCTTGCTTCCTGTCACACCAAATGATGTGGTCATTGGGGGAATGGAGCACAGAACAAGACAACTGATTAGTGGCCCGATAAGGATCTCTGATCAGGCATAGGAGTCACGTTTGAATTACAACGCTGCATGCAGGGTTTGGGGGGTATGAACTTTTTTTCCCCTTCCTTCCCAGCCATGTGGTCGCAAATGCTAACCTTTTCAATCAATGGCAAATTCCAGAGGAGCCGTCGAAACACAGATGAGATGCCTCAGAGAAGACAAATGCAGAACAAAATCCCCTGCGCTCATTCCTCCGAGTAGCTCAAGCTAGATTCCGTACGCCCACAGATCCTCTCTGCTTGCAACAACCACCACCATTTCCCTTCCACCCTTTAGTAACACAAAAGGAGTATACACACACACACACACACACACACACACACACACACACACCCCTATACTGACATCAGTTGATCATACCAATAAATAATTCTTTATGCCACCGTCATGTGACTGGCAAGTTTTTGAAATTAACCCAACGTTTATGAATTGCGCCAAAGTTCAAGTGAAATTTAAAATGTTGAATGTGAGTTCATAAACATGTTGTTCTTTATCTGGGGCAGGGTGTTATTTATTATAAGCCGCAACCTAATCAACCAATAAGATCTACAGTAAAAACAAGTGCGGCAGGAAATTCCATTACGAAAATTCAATGTATGGAAAAGCTTGGTAAATAAGTAAGCTTTAAACTGGCATTGAAAAGATAATCTAGGAGTTTCCAGCTGCACTTCTGAGCTCAGGGCATTCCACCTTGAAGGTGCTACCACAGAAAAGGCCCTGAGCCTAAATGACCATTTATCTTCAGACTACAATCCGCTATATTTCCAATTGCAACTTCTCTGCTTAGCTCCTTGGCCACATCCACGCCGTATGTTGAAAGCAAATTTATACCACTTTAACAGCAATGAATCCTGGGAACTGTTGTTTTTAACCTAGCACAGAGCTACAATTCCCAGGATTCTTTGGGGAGAGCCATGTGATCCATATGTGCTTTGAAATGTATGGTGTGGCTGTGACCCTATAAATTGGGGTGGATGTTGCCAGGAACTTCCCATCCAGCTCGTGCTGCAGAAGCAGCAAACTAGAACGACAGAAGTTCTCTGTAATCCAAATCATCTGAAACGGTTTGTCAAAATGCACAAAGATCCCAGGCAGCCCTTTAAAATGCCTCAAGACAACTGCTTTGCTTTCCACGCCATCCCTCCACCACTACCCTTGGCCTTCCAAGGGGACTGTGGGGTAAAACTAGAGGCCGGATTAACTGTTTTTATATGCAACAACAGCAGCAAGAGTATTATTGGCACAGAAATGGAAACAAGAAGAATTACCGACGATAGAAGAATGGCAGATGAAGTTAATGGACTACGCAGAATTGAATAAGATGACAGGGAGAATTCGAAACCAGCGGGACCAGAGGTTCTTGAAAGACTGGACTAAATTTGAGAAATATTTGAAAAACAATTGTAAACAACAAATTATGCTAGTAGGTTTGCAAGAAGTTTTGTAAGGAGAACTATATGAAATATTACAGAGATAAATTAGGAAAATAAAAATTGGTTAGATTTTATTAAAAGGAATAGTGAATTATGGAATACAAGAAGAATTTAGGAAGATTGGAAATCTTTAGACGTGGTTGATGGAAGTCCAAAAAAAATTGTATAAGATGTGAATGAATGTTAAATGATGTATGGAAAATTTATGCAAAAAAACCTAATAAAATATTATTATTTTTTAAACTAGAGGCCGGATTTGTGCAACAGGCAGAGTGGATTAGAACTGGCTGAGGCTACTGGTGAAATGGCAGCTGTATCCTCTCCCATTGCCTTGGGGCATTTAAATAGACATTTTTTGTATAAAAACATGCCTGAATATGTTATCTGAGATTGAATAAATTCCTGGTAATAGGATCTGTTTACAGCAACTATGCAAAAAATTTGCCATGGTGGAGGAAGGTCTATATGCCTGAAATTATTTGATTCCACAGAGCCACATGGATTTCCCTCCCCTCACGAAGGGAGGGAAACAATTCTTCATGGAACTCTGTTCCACGTTCTTCCCCTCCTTGATACTCCAACTTAATTTGGAATTTTCTGCAACTAATTAATTTCGAGGGGCTCACCAGCTTCACCAAGGGTAGCGTTCTGCAGGTAAGTCCGGCATCTCTCTTTGTGTTCTTCCAATGAGCTTCTCTGTTTGTAACTCCGTCCACAGAATTCGCACTTGAATGGTTTCTCCACTAGGAGGAATAAGCAAGCAAACAAAAGGACTGTTATCTTTCTGTGCATGTACTGTGTTACTGATCCATCAATTTTAATATGTAAACCAGTGGCTTAAAACCATTGCCTTGCTCATCATCCCTTGAATTCTCCTGCATGAGCGATCAGATTGCATCAGGGACTGGAATAATCTCAGATACCCAATTGCCCAGCAGACTTAAATTTTTCCCCTCTAATCCCAACTTTACCCATTCTGCAGATGAAGGAAAATGCGGAAGATTACTCTGTGTGGCCCATAGATGCCAGTCTCCCAAACCTCCCTTATCTGCCCACTTTCTTCTTGCCAACACTAGGTAAAGGTAAAGGGACCCCTGACCATTAGGTCCAGTCGTGACCGACTCTGGGGTTGTGGCGCTCATCTCGCGTTATTGGTCGAGGGAGCCGTCGTACAGCTTCCAGGTCATGTGGCCAGCATGACAAAGCTGCTTCTGGCGAACCAGAGCAGCACATGGAAATGCCGTTTACCTTCCTGCTGGAGTGGTACCTATTTATCTACTTGCACTTTGACGTGCTTTCGAACTGCTAGGTTGGCAGGAGCTGGGACCGAGCAACAGGAGCTCACTCCGTCGCAGGGATTCGAACCACCGACCTTCTGATCGGCAAGCCCTAGACTCTGTGGTTTAACCCACAGTGCCACTTGCGTCCCCTCACCAACACTACATAGTTCCTAATGTTCCAGGGCTCTATGGGAGATTTTACCCCAGCCCTGCTTTCTCCATGACTACTCCATATCTCCACCACCCATTCTGTCCTATTTTCTTTAGCCTCTCTGCCTAGCCCTTCTCACGCTTCATGTGCACAGCTCCTGCTGCCCGTATGCACTTTGAAATTTCATCAGAGCCCCCTCTTTCATTAGCCCCTTTTGTCTCCCATCTTCTCTCTCAAATTTCATCAAGTTCCCTTCTCCTTTTAGCCTTCTCTCAGGTTCAGTCCCTGCTCTGCACACTTCCTTCAGCTATCTTGCTTGGATGGCTTTAAAAGAGGAGTAGTCAAATTCACAAAGGATAATAACAATGGCTATTAGATGATGGCTATGTATGTTCTACTTCCACTGTTGGAGAAAATTGAGATCGCTGCCCTGCAGGGGGTTAGACTAAATGACCCTCAGGATCCCTTCCAACTCTACAATTCTCTGATTCTATGATTCCAGGTCCCCTTGCTCCTTTGCTTTTCCCCCGGGTCCTCTTTCCAACCTTCAACGTGCATCAGAAGGCTACTCCTGTACCTACAGGTTGTGTGAGATGTTATTCCCAGCCAGGTTGACCTTCTCTCTTAAGACTAAAATGCTAATCAATGGCACTAAATGATTTGTGAACATTTTGTGACATCACAGCAGCTCTGCCAATCAGCATTCAGTGCTTCCACGTGCATAATGCAAAGACTAGACATCAATTCTCTTTGTAAAGTTGATTGCTTATAACACACACACAAAAATGGTGTGACTTCATCACAGTTTCCTAGATAAGTATGACACATCAGCATCAATGACTTTGATCAATCTTGTGTGGTTAGTTGACTCTCACGCAATATTTAGATGCAAAAGTAACTACCCATGGTGAAGGGGGTGATAAAGAGTTTGAAAGACTGAAAGTGAAGAGGAAAAGGAACTGGACCCATTCAAGGAGGGCGGGTGGGGGGACGCCCCCATGTATAAGACGCCCCCTACTTTTGGGGACCCCAAATTAAGAAAATGGGGAGAGATGGCCCAAAGTTGTTGAGCTTTAGCAACCAATCACCCACCTGATTGCAGCTGACAAGCTCCTGCTCGCAGCTGCAACCAATCGCCCGTCCTGCATATGCACTATCCGTGTTTCAGACACCCCCGATTTTTAACCTTATTTTAGAGTAAAAAACACGGAACAGTATTTTTTTTTTGAAGTCACTTACCGGAATGTGTCCTTAAGTGACCAGTGAGCGCATCTCTCCTTTGACAGGCATAGCTGCAAAGGTGGCATTTGAATGGCTTTTCCCCGGTGTGAAGTTTAACATGGCGGAGAAGGTTGCCCTTTTGAGTAAACGAGGCCCCACACTGGTTACACTGGAAAGGGCGCTCACCTTTAAAACACCATGGAAGGAGGAGAAAAAGGTATCACTTAAGGGCTATCATGCAGGCAGAATAGCCTCTATACTAAAAACACAAATTATACATAACTAGCGGGACCAGCCACGTGTTGCTGTGGCCCAGTCAGGGCCCCTGTACCCCAGTGGAGGATGGTAGGATACCCCTCCCTCTGTTGTCCCCGGGGAGTGTTGGCCCTCCCCCTGTATCTCCATACCTTGGCCCCCACCCTTGGAAAAGGAGCCGTCTGGGTCATGTATTATAGTCGTTGGCCAGTAGATGGTGCTGTGTTGAGTTCCTCAAAATTGGCTTTTACCTGCCTCAGGTGTGACATCTGTCTAAGCAAACTGTATAAGATCCTTCGCGTATTCGCACGTGATGTTGTGTCAAAATTTGAACACAATTGGTCAAGCGGTTTCGGTGAAAAGTGGAGACATGCAAACATGGTCGGTTTACATTTTTATACCTATATATAGTTTCTGCCTGAGGGCTGACAGGCAGGGCTTCAGATGCCACCATAGCTGCCAAGTTTTCACTTTTCTCGCGAGAAAGCCTATTCAGCATAAGGGAAAATCCCTGTAAAAAAGGGATAACTTGGCAGCTATGGATGCCACACCACCCAGTACTGGACAAAGGAGGGAATGCATGGGCCACCCCACAGACCTAAAGTGTGTGAATTAAACCTAGTGGCATTCTTCACCAGGAATAGCAAGAGTCTTGTGGCACCTTAAAGTGTTGTGCACAACGTAATTCTTGCCTGAAGAAGATCCACTGAAATTGATGGTCAGGACGACTAACTCAGAGGCGTTAGTTTCTGTGGGGCTACTCCTTTTGTAATCACTATTTTTGGTTGGAAAACCGCATTGCAAAATTCAGATAAGTGCGAATTTTGAAGGATAGCTGTGTTTTGGTTCGCATGGTTGTTGTTTCTCAGGAAGTAGCAATGTGATAAATTTGGCTTTCAATGCAAACTGAATCAAATTTCTCCCCCACCTCTACTCCCCACCCAACTTGACACAGGGATGATAAACTTACTGGGCCCAGATCAAATACATTTAACACCGACCTTGCCTTAGAAAGCACTAAAAGTAATTACCAGTGTGGCTGCGTTTGTGAACCATCAAGACATTGAGGCTGACACAGCGCAACCCACAAATGTGGCAAATCAGCTTTCCGCTAGACGGCCTGATGAGGTCGTACGGCCCAGAATGCCTCTCTAGCTCGATGCTGTCATACTCTCCATACTCCTGCTGGCAGTTATAAAGGCTCCCAGGCTCTCCTCGGTTTTCCATTGGTTCAGAATTCAAAACGCCATCTTCTTTTTCAGTGTATTCACCTTTGCCTTTAAGCAAGCCATCTTCTGGAGGGTGGGTGCAGGGAAATGGAAGAGAGGTCCCAAATGTGAGGAGTTTGATAAAAATTGAGAATCCATAGAAAGAAGTTAGCCATGCTTTTTCCCATTACAGACAAAAATAATGCAAAATGGTTTCCCCCCCCCCCAGTTTTCTTTTTTGCCTTTTCTGGATCTTAAAACTTCTTTTGGGGGTGGAGGGGGGGCAGGCAGATTGAATTCAAACAATTATAGGTTATAAGCCATTTAGACCAGGGGCGGGAATTTTGTTGGTCTTTAGTTCTCACCAGCCCCACCCAGCCAGCACATTCAACAGTCTGTGATGATGGGAACTGGAGTCCGATAATCTGGAAAAGCAGTTTTCCCACCCCTGATTTACACCAGTGGAAACCATTTTTAATGCCCACCCTCTTTCAATTCCCCACTGCCCACCTCATTCACAACTGCTCACAGTATGAAGAAAATAGGGAAACCAGAAAAAGAGAAGGAAAAATAGGAGCGAGATAGAGATGAAGGGAGGGCAGAGAAGAGAAACAACATGAAGACAAGATCCATTCAAGACCCAGCAACTCAAGAGATGGCTCCCAGGTAAGATCAGAAGTCTCAGGAGTATTTCATTTTTAGCATCACTGTTTCCTTGACGCTTAATTCTAATATTTCTTCCACCCACAGATCAATCCATATCACTGTCTTATAAGCTGTCATCCTGGAGCCACTTCTGTGCTCACCTGATGCCAGGAAATGTTCTGGATTTCTGAGCAGCTGCAGGAGCAAGAAAACACCCGGCTCAATGAACTGCTAGAAACTCCAAAGGCAGCTGTTTGTGGCATTAGAAAGTCTTTAAGCAGCAACCCATTGTACAGAACCATGCAATTCCACCTGGGACGAAGGGATGGAGGCTACTTCTGTGTGCTGGCTTTTCATCACATGGCCCTAAAAATACTGGGGGAAGGCTCCATAGAGCACTTCAGAATTAGGCCTGTTTGAGTCTTGTTTGTTTCAACTAGAGGACATACAGAAGCAAAATGATCCAGGCACCAGGAATGGAATTTGCAATTTATCACAGGGCCGGATTTAGGTTTGATGAGGCCCTAAGCTATTGAAGGTAATGAGGTCCTTTATATGTCCAGCTGTCCTTTGTCAACAACAAATTGTCGCTGTTTTTGTTGTTGAATATATGCTATATGGCAGGCATCCCCAAACTTCGGCCCTCCAGATGTTTTGGACTACAATCTCCATCATCCCTGACCACCGGTCCTCTTAGCTAGGAATCATGGGAGTTGTAGGCCAAAACATCTGGAGGGCCGCAGTTTGGGGATGCCTGCTATATGGTAAATTATGGACCTAATAGGAGCCTACACAACACAAAACAAAACACTGTTGCTGTATGTAGCTTTTATTTTATTTGTTTTTTTTATCTTATATTTTGGAAATGTACATCCAGGTTTTTTTCCTTTTACTTTTTGGGGGCCCACAAGAGAGTGGGGCCCTAAGATATAGCCTGTTTAGCTTATACATAAGTCTGGCACTGACAGACATGGACCAATAGGAGTGCTGGTGGGAGTATGTGTACATGTGTATGGTGCTTAACTCTTCCTCTGCCAGCTATTTTTCCATTCCAAAATCACCTCAAGATGCCTGCTTCCCCTCTCAGAACTGATGCATGTGTACTCTGAAGAAGGGAAATCAACTCGTGCGCAGGGTTTGAGCCAGAAAATTGTCAACAGGGAAAGCCCTCCCTCCCACCTTCTCCTGAGGCTGCTTGTCATTTTTCTTTTTTTAAAGCCTCAACACTGAGACTTCATTGAGCACATTTGTTTATAATGGATGAGTTGCCCTGAAACACCTCACGCTTCATTTAAAAACAGCATCACGCTGTAGCTGTGAAGGTAATATTTCTGTAGGTAAGGGAAAGCCCGCTTCTCGCTCTATGGCCAGCAGAATGAGTTAAGCAAAAAATAGTAAACAATGCAGAACTACACGAAATAAGTCGTGCAAATTCAATTTGCATAATATATACATGAGCACAGTCCAACTTATCTAGGAATGGAATTTAATCCCCCCCCCCCCAGCGAAGAGTTACACGTAGCCCTTCCCATTGCAAGCCACGATGAGTCTATGCAACTGAGACCTGCAAAAAAAATGATGCTGCAGTGTGAAGTCTGTCTGTTCAGGTTCCCAATCGTTGCTTTTCTTTCCCTCCCAGTTTTCCATTCCCCTCCCTATTTTTCTGTGCACGCTCGGTCCTCATTGGACTGCTTTGGATTTTTGAGAACCCTGCCTAGAACACAAATCACAGTGGAAGCTCCGTAAATAGGTCATCTGGAGAAGCCCGTAGAATCTATTGGCTCATAGGATCATTCCCACATAAGGCAAGTATGGAGAAGTTGTGAACCTCTAGATCAAGCATCCCCAAACTGCAGCCCTCCAGATGTTTTGGCCTACAACTCCCATGATTCCTAGCTAACAGGACCAGTGGTTGGGGAAGATGGGAATTGTAGTCCAAAACATCTGGAGGGCCGAAGTTTGGGGATGCCTGCTCTAGATGCTGCTGAACTATAGTTCCTATCAGGCCCACCAAGGCTTACGGTACCAATGGCCAGGGATGGTGGAAATTGTAATTCAACAGCATCTGGAGGGCCAAAGGATACCTGCTTAAGAGTTGCACATGGCCACTACCAGGGAACTGACTACTTTGGAAGCAGCTGGGAGTATGATGCAGTGCATCCATCACCACAATTGTCTTGAAACAAATGCAGGAAGCAAAATCCTATGCATGTTTACTTGCTGGTAAGTTCCACTGTGTTCATTCAATAGGGCACACTCCCATGTAAGTGGAAATAGGATCACAGTCTTAGCATAGTTGCCAAGTCTCCCGCTGAAAAATGCGGGATCAGCAGTGGCGCCGGAACCGGAAGTCACTTCTACGCATGTCTGGACATGCGTAGAAGCAACTTCCGGTTCCGGCGCCGCCCGATTTCCGGTGCCCAGACATGGGTAGTGCGGCACCGGAAGTCGCTTCTACGCAACATGCATAGAAGTGACTTCCGGTGCCCCGCTACCCATGTCTGGGCACTGGAAATCGGGCGACGCCAGCACCCAAAATGGAGCCTCCCTGGCAGGTAGGAAATCCGGGGGATTTACAGGATTTTTTCCAATCCGGGCTGCCAGAGGGAAACGGTTTAAAATATGGGGGTTTCCCGCGAAAAACAGGAGACTTGGCAGCTATGAGTCTTAGTAACAATTGTGGAGTTTACCATTCATTGCCTTTCTGTAGCACTAACAAAGCGTGAGGCATTCAGATGAAATTTGAGGGACTCTATAATAAATGCACATGCAGGACAGCTGGTATGTTGAGCTTGTTGAAGAAAGCTCGGGCAGCCAGGAGTGGACTTTTGCATTAAATGATCATTTAATACAAAAGCCCAGTCCTGTCCACCCAAGCTTTCTTCATTTCAGCAGCCCAGTTTAGATGGAAACGTTTTCTTCTTCCTATTGTTGAACAACTAGGAGTCAGAACAGGGGTCGGCAACCTGAGGCCCATGGGCCACAAGCGGCCCATGGGGGTCGTTTAACTGGCCCATGGACCCCTGCCGCCTGCTCGGGGATCCCCACCGCTCACTCGGTTGGCTCCCGTGCGCCACGCTAAACCATCGCGGAGCAGAACGGGGACCACCTTCCGCAATGCTGGCTGGCTTCCCATTGGCTGCAGGAAGCTCCTGCAGCCAATGGGAAGCTGCACACGCCTCCTCCGTGCCAGAAGGAGTGCCAGAAATAGTGTTTGTACATGCGTGCATGCGCACTCCGGCCCACCGTGGCATCTGCGGGACCGTGAACTGACCCAAGCCACAAAAACTTTGCCGACCCCCGAGTCAGAAAGTCTTTGCCAGTGTACTGCAAACCACACAAGAGATCTACCAGTAAACCCCAACCTATCTTCTGTCTGCCCCCAGCTCTATGGTTTGAGAAAAGTAGTGTGGGGAGTGAATGTATCAGCTTCTGAAGATATGCTTTGATTGCAGAATATGGT
Source organism: Zootoca vivipara (assembly GCF_963506605.1). Classification (NCBI taxonomy): domain Eukaryota; kingdom Metazoa; phylum Chordata; class Lepidosauria; order Squamata; family Lacertidae; genus Zootoca; species Zootoca vivipara. Next base: position 25,520,993 of record NC_083288.1, on the reverse strand, counting down.
TTCAAACATCCTCACTGGATACGCACAGTGACTACCTCTTGAGGTTTTTGTATGGGTAGAGTTTACTAATCGTATGTGTCTGCAAGAGGAGCATCTTCATGGGTGAGGCCAAAGGAGAAGGATCTTGGCAGTTGGACATAACCAGTGAAGGAGAAAGAAGTTTTTGCAGCTGGCTGATAAGAAGGAGCCTTGAGAAGAAAAGGACTAAGCTATTGGTTTTTAGAAACCATACAGACCAGCACTGGGCACCTGGGTGCTTGCCTTCCTCCCAGTTTGTACAATGCAAATAAGCAGACGTCATAAATAAGGGTGGGAAAATCTGCCAGTTTCTGTTTCTCTGGTTTCTGGTTTCTCCAACCTTAAGTTCCATTCTCCACATTTCCACATCAGTCCTCAGGAAAAGTCATCGGCATTTTGCTGTGAATGTATCCGAGCGCGCACACATTTGTATACATATTTTTGCAAAGCAATTTCCCCTAAAGTAACACATTTCTGTATATTATTTTCTCTAATGTATACATTTTAATGATGCATATGCATTTTTGCACACATTTCTTGGCTGAAGAGCTGCATATGCAAAAACATCAGAGAAGTGCAAATTTCAAAGAGTGGCTCTGTTTGGATTGTACTGTTTTGGAAATAGCAAATTAGATAGGTTTGCCTTTAAATGCGAAATGAATTCTCTGGCATCCCTAGTTACAAAATCACACTACACAAGTCCACAGCACTCTCCAATCCCAAGGAAACTGACTGTGCAAAAGGCTGGCCCTGGTTGGGGAAGTTGAGACATGGACAATACAACTCACCTACTATGGGATTCTGCCTGTGGGAACCTCTTTGCAAGATTCTTATTGAAACTCCTCCTAAGGAAAAAATACCCGCCTTTTGCTTTTCCTTCAGGCCATCTGCATTTGCATAGTGCATCTCTCTGCCTCTGATTCACTTTTGATAAGGAACTGAAAGGATGCACCTGAGCTCTCCTGACTGAAGCCCCCGCCATGCTCTAGTGCTTGAAGGTTCCCCCAAGCAAAAGCTTGAGCGATTTTTCAGTTTGCATGTAGGTGCTTTCTAAAAAAGCATGACGGGAAACATGCAGACCAACATGCAGAAGGGGCAGAAAGCAGAAGCTGTGAGAAAAGAGCAGTTCGGTGACAAGCAATAGCATTACCTCACTGGCAGGAGGTAAAGGGAAGAGAGAATAGCCCAGCCTTGCTCAGGGAGGCTTATATTTGTCTTGAAAAAGCAATACTTGATTTGAAAGCCTTTCACTTGCGCCTGGCTATGGGTCAAGCCAGGCACGTCTAAAGTCCGTTTTGGGGGCCTAATCTGCCAATCGGTTAAATCTCTGTGGCAGTTTATTAATCCCCTGTGGTAGTTTTCCTGGGGGTAAAATCCCTGAAAAAGCTCAACAACTTCAATCCTAAAAAAAAGGTCAATAACTCTGGTCAGCCTGCATGCATGTTCACTTCATCAAATCTGGCCCTCTTTGAAAAAAGTTTGGGCATCCCTGTTAAGCTCACCAAGAGAGCTCTGCCTATTGAGAATTCCAAATATTCCCTCCCCAACAGGCCAAGGAAGCTGGAGGGGACAGAAACCACACCTTTCCCTATATATTAATTTACTCAGTAAGAAGCGTCACACAATTCAATAGGATTTACTTCTGTGTAGACAAAGGGACACTGGAAGCTGCTTTATTCTACGTCAAACCACTGGTCCATCTAGCTCAGTATTGTCTACACCAGAGGTAGCAAAGCGGTGCCCTCCAAGCGTTGCTGGACTCTGTATCCCATCGTACTCAGCAAACACAGTCAGGGATGATAGGAGTTGGAGTCTAACATCATCTGCAATACACCATGTTAGCTACTCCAGTCTACACTGACTGGCAGCAGGCAAGGGATTCTCCCAACTCTACCTGCAGATGCTGGGGACTGAAGCTGGGATATTCTGCATGCAAAGCAGATACTCTACTGCTGAGCTACAGCCCTTCCCAGCCAGCAGAGGATTGCATTGTGAGGCTGCAATTCTAAGCACACTTAAATAGTGCTAAGTCCTATTGGAATCAGAGATCCTTGCTGCCAAATAAAGATAAAGGTAAAGGGACCCCTGACCATTAGGTCTAGTCGTGACCGACTCTGGGATTGCGGCGCTCATCTCGCGTAGCCAGCGTACAGCTTCCAGGTCATGTGGCCAGCATGACAAAGCTGCTTCTGGTGAACCAGAGCAGCATACAGAAATGGCGTTTACCTTCCTGCTGGAGCGGTACCTATTTATCTACTTGCACTTTGACGTACTTTCGAACTGCTAGGTTGGCAGGAGCTGGGACGGAGCTGCCAAATAGATGTGTTTAAAATTGCACCGACAAAGACAGAGGAACTGCTGCCTGCCTGTCTCTATCTCTCATCATCTCTCTTCTTAACAGCTACTTGTATCTGCTCCTCATCTTTCCAATTTCCATTTTTTAACAAAAGTCACTAGGATGGTTCTGTCTCATTCCATTTATATCTGGACAATGACATCCATCATTCCTAACCAGCATGATCAGGGATGACGGAAGTCAGTGCCATAGCTACTGGGGGGGGGGGTGCTATCCATTTTTTTTTTGCCCCAGGTAAGGCCTCCAGCGCCCTTGAGGCTCCCAGTCTGTGTTGTGTACAAAAATGTGTGGGGTGGGTCTTTGACCTGGGTGAAATAAAGCCTTGTTTTGCCCCTGCTGGGAACTGTGATTCAGCAACAGCTAGGGATTCGTGGTTGGTCGAAGGCTTCAAAGGCATCACAGCATTTACACACTGAGACCACAATCTAGAGAACCGAATTTCCTCCCTCAGCCCACTCCATCCACAGGAGACAGGCTGAGAAAACTGGAGGGGAATGTGGCACTGCTGGCCACCTTTCTACAGCTGGTTAAGAATCTCTGTTTGACTCATCACTCCATAGCATGAATCGTTCAAGCTGTTCCCACTCCCAACTCCTGGGTAAAACCAGTCACTAAAAAGGAGGGAAGATGAACAATGGAGGAAGGCCGCCAGTGCTTCTATGACCCCATCCAACCGCCCCTGCCTGCTTGTGTGTACATGCGGCTGTGGAGGGGAGGCTTAAAGTTAGGATTTGTAACCACATGCTCAGGGCTGATTCATACATTGGTAGAGCAAGGCAGAAGTCACTTCTCCGGGGTTCCTTCCCACTCCACTCCACGCTAATGTCAGCGTTTGAAAAACCGTGTCATTCCTTCCACTCATGGAGCTCTGACACATAACTGTTACGGGTGGAGCAGTGTAGGAAGGAAAAAACCAGAGGAAAACATTACCTATGCTGTTGTGACAAGAGTGTGACTCAGGCCCCCGTCTTGTTCATGCCCCCTCAAGCTTTCCCCAAGGCAAAGGGTACATCCACACTAGGTGTGGGTGGTTAATGTGTAATTCCCACTCTCCGTCCCCTGAGGGGAAATTGACATGGTGGAAGATGGGGCACATGCTGAAGGTTGGGGAGTTATGCGGCTTATGGTGAGAGAGAACAATGAGTGGGCAGGATTAACAGGGAGTGGGCAATTTCCAGTTCATTTCTGAGCACAATTCAAGGTGTTTAAAACCCTAAACGGGGTGAGACCCAAATACCTGAAAGATCGCTTCCTTCCCTACAGACTTTCTTGGGTGTTAAGATCAGTAGATTAGTCATTCCGCCACCCTCAGAAATTTAGCCGGGGTAGTCTAGGAGAGGGAATCCTTTATGTCAGCTCCTAGGTCAGAGTTTTTCATGGTGGCGACACACTTTTTAGGCATGCATCATTTCACGACACAGTAATTCAGTTTTACTAGCAGACCAGAGGTTAAATGAACCTATTTCCAGCTCCGAGAGGAACGCGACACACTTAAACACTGCAACACACAGTTTGGAAAGCTCTGTCCTAGGTTGCTGAATTCCCTCTGTATTATGCAGTTTCCATCATATGCTGAAGACAGACCTCTTTACCCTGGCTTTTGACACCTAATGTATGTACCGTATTTTCAGGACTTAACTGATTCCTGCGAATATAATTTGTTTTGACTGTTTTTAATTCTGAATTTTAAACTGTTGTAACTTATCCTTGGACCTCCTGGTGAAGTGTGGGTGATAAATTGATCAACAACAACAACAACAACAACAACAACAACAACAACAACAACAACAACAACTGAGACATGGGTGCAGAGGGGGATGACTTTGGATCTTGTCTTGTTTTTCATTTAAATAACTCATTTCTAGGGTGATGCCTCAATGAACCCAGACAGACGGTGAACACCTGGTGGAAATTTCACTTACTAAAAATACCAACCAAACTTTCCGAATTCCTTGGCAAGCACGAAGGCTTATTGCCAAAAAGCTGGCCTCTCTTAAAAGAAAATAAAAAACAGGGGAGGGACAAATTAATAAATTAGCAAACTAGATTTTTTGGGGGGGGGTAAAGAAAAGATATTCAAATATCAAGAATTTATGCTTCCATTGTGGAAGGTCTAAAGTAGGGATGGGGGAGAAACCTAGTGCAATTCGCCCTGAAAAGGCAAATCTACCCAATTCGCACTTCCTGAAACAATACGTGAACTGAAACAAAGTCATTATTTGAAATGGGTGCTTTTACAAATTTGGCAATGCAGTTCCCCAACCAAGGAATATGTACTGAAATGCCTAGACTGGCTAAAGCGTGCACAGAATGCATATATAACATTTAAAGAAGGTTAAAATTGTATTGTATTAGGCAAAGCTTCATACATCAATGTGCGTATGAGCAGAACCCCACACTAAAATGCTGATGAATCTTCATGAGAATCTTTTTTAAAAAAGAAAGAAAGAAAGAAAATAAAAATCAACTTGCGAGTGATTGGGGAACGTGGAGAACTCAGCTTAATGTTTGAAAAATGGGGGGAAACTGAGAAGAACTGCCTAGTTTGAAGGCACCGGAAGCGATTTTGTCTCAGAAAATGCGACCTATACTAGCACTGGTTTTCAAATTCTGCACCTCCAGAGAATCCACTCCAGATGAAGTTGTCTGCTGACGAATCCTTGAATGCTGTGGAGGGTTCTGGGTCACGTTCTCAGTACAAGTTGGGTTCAGGCGTCCAAGGCCCACTGGGACTAATTGCTGCCGCACGAGAACCCCAAATGTACTCCAGAATATCCCCAGACATTTGAAATATAAATGGTGCTGGTAGTGGCGGTAGCAGTGGCTGGTAAGCTGCCTTCCATAGAAATTTGTCTCCCATTACTGGATCTGTTGGTGAGGTTCTCTGATAAGCCTATGAGGAACCCTAGGATTCTTGGAAATGTAGCTTGAAAAACACAGCACAAGCCTATTAATACCATCAGTACTTCCATCCAAAGAATTATTCTAGGTGGAAAGGTTAGGGAACTCTAATAAAGAGTGCATGGAGAGCGTCTGGAGCTCTGTTCCATCTCCAGCTTCTCTTTATACAATACATTAATCCCAGGTAACAGAGCTGGGAAGGACTTCTGCATGAGATTTTGGAAAGCTGCCGCTCACCATAATAGACAATATGGGCTGGACTGGGCTAGCAAAATGCAGCTTCCCAAATTCAGATGCCTCGCCTTCTTTAAGGGCCACGCTTCAGTGTTCAGAAAGCAACAAAAATCGGGCAAAATTCATTAAACAAATCTCTCTCTCGCTCCCGCCCCAATCCCCCACTGTGAAAGGAGGGCCTTTAAAGTGCTTGGAGAAAAATAGCTGCCTATATACATGGGCAAAGAGTTAATGCTCTGCATAATTTTATGCATGGCATAACAACTCCTAGGCACGTTAGTTAATAAAACAAAGGAAGAAAACACAGAGAATTCACAGAGCCCTGCCTGACTTGTGAGTTTCAAATCAGAAACCACAATCAAAGGAAGACGCTGCCAATACAGTAAGTTTCAAGTTCCACAGTCGTGTGTGTTTTTAAAATCCTTTATGAAATCCCCTGTTAAATGAGCCTCTGCAGAAAAGGACTTGCTGAAGTTGCTAGATACGCCTCTCCCCCTCCCAATTTTGTCCCAGTAGCAGGACGAGGCAAGAGATGCGATATTCTGATAATAATAAAAAAACACAGCACTTCCTTTTCTAGCACAGCCACATGTCTAAGGCGAAGGCGGCTGGAACCTCAACCAAGAGAGCTTTGGGCAAATGCTCCCATTCTGCTCCTGCCTTTTCTCTTGCTCTTTTCACAGACACCCATAAAACAAAACCGCAGCATGCCTACCAGCTTAAAGGTCCAAGGTATCTTGAGCACCACGCCTTTCCCTATTTTGCACAAATACAAATGAACTAACTTACAGCACCGACAAACCTCTAATTCAGGAGTTCGTAACTTCACTAGCTGGGAATCCAAATTTGAAAATGGGACATACCTATACATGCAAATATATATAGGAGGTAAGGAGTTCCTGAACCCTGCAGCTTAAAAGCTCTCAGAGAGTAAAATGTCCAGTGGCAGCTGTGGTGGAGAAGAGGACGAGGGCTCCTGCACCTTTAACAGTTGTGCAGAAGAGCGGATTTTAGCTGGTATAGACTAACTTGTCTTTGCTGGCACAAGGAAAGCACAAGACCAGTAACTATCCTGGGATAAAAGTTCAGAAGTGTCCGGAAGATCAGGGGTCATCCCATGACAGAGTTCAGAAGTGGCAGTTCTTTTGCAGAGAAGGACCATTTTGGCCTCTGTGAAAGTACCCGCCTAATGTTTGCACTGCTCCTGTAAGCAGGCCATGGGCACCTCTACACAGCTGTGGATTGTAGACTCTGTGCTGCTCCTGTGGCACCCACACAACACTGCCCTTGTCAAAATGCATTCACGTATTTCCCTCCCCCCATTTACAGTGGAACCTTGGTTTATGAACACCTCGGTTTACGAATTTTCGGTTTATGAGCGCCGTGGACCCATCTGGAACGGATTAATTCACTTTCCATTACTTTCAATGGGAAAGTTCGCTTCAGTTTATGAACACTTCAGTTTATGAACAGACTTCCAGAACCAATTACACCCATGCTTCGGGTTAAGTACGCTTCAGGTTGAGTACTCTGCAGACCCGTCTGGAACAGATTAATCCACTTTCCATTACTTTCAATGGGAAAGTTCGCTTCAGTTTATGAACGCTTCAGTTTAAGTACTCCGCGGACCGTCTGGAACAGATTAATCCACTTTCCATTACTTTCAATGGGAAAGTTCGCTTCAGTTTATGAACGCTTCAGTTTATGAACAGACTTCCGGAACCAATTGTGTTCATAAACCGAGGTACCACTGTAATCGAGTCCTCCCTAACAAGAGGTGTTGGGGTGGGAACACCCGCCCACGTCTCCCTATATTTAGAGCTTGCGCTTGACCTTGCTACCCTGTTTCTCATATTTTAAGACATACCCATAAAATAAGCCATAGCAGGATTTTTAAGCATTCAAGGAATATAAGCCATACCCCGAAAATAAGACATAGTGATAGGCGCAGCAGCAATGCCGGCCGTGGCAGGAGGAGGAGGAAAAAAATAAGACATCCCTTGAAAATAAGCCACAGTGTGTTTTTTTGAGGAAAAAATAAATATAAGACATGTCTTATAATATGAGAAACACGGTATGCTGTCGTGTGTCGCCTGTCATTGTGATAGGGGCATGGCAGGAATTTTCCCCACTTGGCTGATTGGCTGGTGCCACTTGGGTTTCGCCACAACTTGTAAGGTTGGTGGATAGGCTCTGGTTCTTGTTGATAGGGGTGGCAGGATGCCTAGCCATCCCTATGCGGTGGGTATTCCTTTAAAAGGAATCCAAGGACTCGTGGAATGGTTGGTCTTCCCCGAGTGGGGTTGTGCCCTGAGCCTGAGTTCAGGGCTCATCTGGGGGGAGCGTGGCAGACACCCTGCCTGCCTCTGTCCCAGATGTTCACGCAAGGCTGACTTATGGCTGCTGCCCTGAGTCAGCGCGGCCTGCAGTGCTGCAGGAAGCTAGCCGAACCAGAGCCTATGCAACCACTCACTTGATTTGTAATCAATAAAGTTGTGGCTTAAATTCTGCCAAAAACCAAACCAAAATTTGAGTCCTGTTTGAATTTATTTCTAGGCCAGGTTAAAGGGTCTCCACACGCAAATCCAGAATTGCTGTTTCTGCATGTGTGAGCATCACTAGGCACGGTTAACTGTCGTGGGAATGCACTCCCAATTCTGTGCACTGCTAAATGCCCAAGAGCAGATTTATATAAAATATGGGTTGGCCTTTTGTTCCCGATAGTATATTCTATGAAACAAAACAGAACTTTTATTCCCTTTTTAGCTCAAACCCTATTTCTGGTAAGGCAGGTGATGTCACTCAGAGCCACTGCCATGGGAGGACTTAAAGGGGAAGTTCACGATCTTCCTGATTATCTCCTTAGCCGCTTATCTCTGCACTTGGTGCAGACAGTTGCAGTCCTGCTAACTCCACAGATACAACAGAGATAAAGGCAACGTTTCCGGACTAACTTCTGTTAGTGCAAAAGAAAAAAAGAAAAAGAAAGGTTTGTCTGGTATTGGGGATTGCTAAAAGGCTGCACTGAGAAGGTGGGGGACAATGGCAGGCCATATATGTTCCCCCCTCTGTCAAGTTAAGGTAAGGATAAAGGACCCCTGGATGGTTAAGTCCAGTCAAAGATGACTATGGGGTTGCGGTGCTCATCTCGCTTTCAGGCCAAGGGAGCCAGTGTTTGTCCACAGACAGCTTTCTAGGTCATGTGGCCAGCATGACTAAACTGCTTCTGGCGCAACGGGACACCGTGACGGAAACCAGAGCGCACGGAAATGCCGTTTACCTTCTCGCCATAGCGGTACCTATTTATCTATTTGCACTGGCGTGCTTTCGAACTGCTAGGTTGGCTGTCAAGATGACCAGACAGAAAGAAGGACAGACCTCCTGCCCTCCATGTGGCTGTAAGAGGCATGCAGAAGCAGGATTTCAGCAGTTGCAGCTTATCATATGCAAGGGTGAGAAAAGCAACATTTGTTGAAATCCCTTTTTTATATAGCTACAGAAACCCTGGGCTAGTTCTCACTCAACTGGTTGCAGTTGAGGCTGTACCACTTCCACAGGAAAAAGGCTAGGCTAGAATTCTGCTCCTCAAAGGGCAACTTTTCTGTCATGTTAGCTCTCTGCTACCACTCACAGCCTAAAGTGGTACAGTCCAGAATTAGGCTTATGTCTCAGAGGTAGCCCAATACATTTTGGTGCACCCCCTCCCACTTGGTTAGTAGCTCAATGGCAGAGTTTCCACTTTGCACGCAGAAGGTCCCAGGTTCAATACTCAGCATCTCTAGGTAGGGATGGGAAATGCTCCTGCCTGAAACATTGAGAGCCAGTGCCAGTCAGACAATACCAAGTAGACAATACCAAGCGAGGTGAACCAACGGTCTGACTTAGTACATAGTGGCTTCCTGTGATGCTCTCTTCCTCTGAAGCCATACTGAAGTTAATGGGAACTCTGCAAGGACACACTGGATTGATCTCCATGAATCCGAATTCTGTCTCATTTTGCCACCCCGTTTCTTCATCTTACCTGGTGACAAAGCTCCCCCTACCTTGTTTTCCTGTCTCTGTGTTGTTGTACCCATAAATGCCTTCTTGATTCTGCCCACTTGCTCCTTCCCCCACTTTTTTTTTTGCTGTGGGGGAGGAATCTGATTAGGAACTTAACCCACCACCCAAACCCTAGAATGAAACTTTTTCTAGACTGCCTTTGTGGGTGGAAGACTCGGCAATACATATCCCATGAACTTCAGCGCAGGGGTGAGCCTCTTGGTTTTGAAGTCTGATCTAGAGGTAAGAGAACTCTGAGCCTGCGCCTGTGCACCCCCAAACACACCATCACCCAAGTGGCAGAGAGGAGAGAGACAGCAGATCCCAGCAGATACAGAAGGGAAAGAGAGAAAGGGGCTGCCACTTTCAAAATGGGAATTTTGTCAGGGAATTGGAGGTTAGTTGGTTCCATTTTTTTAGTTGGCTCAATAAACTCAGGGATAGATGTTCAGCTACCATTCCCACCATCTGTGAACCAATGGCCATGCATGAGAGGGCTGGTGGGAGTTGGAGTCTAAGAAAACATCTGCTTCTTCCTGAATTACCTATATCAATAGTGGCAATTCTAGGTGGCATATGTTGTTTTATTAGCTTTAATTCCAGTTTCCACTTTACCTTCTCTCCCTTCCCCATTCGTCAACTGATATTCCTTTGAGTCTTCACTGTTGTCCATGTTTTCAATTTCATGGGATGTGTTAGAATTGCCATCAGTCAAAACATCTGGAACATCTAGAAGGAGTTTTTAAAATATATTTACATATACATGACTGAATTATAATGACGGTGAATCATTTAGACAGCAATTCAAATGCGCTTTAATACATTTTAGCTCACTGAGTAACAACAAAAGATGCTCTCAATGCTTGCATTTTACAGATTAGGAAAACTGAGACTGAGCAAGAAGAAGGCCACCTTAACAAGACTCTGCAAAGATGAGTTGAAATTTGAACTCTGGTTACAAACCCAACATGCAAGCGTTAGTAATATAGTTCAAATGCACTAGCATCAAATCATTAAAAACCTTCAAATTTTCAGGCATCAATCTTGTGGGCTAAGGCCACATTGCAGACACGTAAGTATCCAACTGAATGTTAGACATCCTGGATCAAGCTTCTCATTGCATGTTGTATTGGCCTGAATATAAGCCTCACTTTCCCCAAAAATTCTGACCATGAAAAGTTAAAGTGCAGCTTATATTCGCGACCTTATGGTATGCAGCCAGGAGCGCGGGGCAAACAGCGCCAGGAGCGCGGCAAAGCAGTGCCCGCCCTGGGCGTAGTCCCCCATCCTCTCCCCCAAGGCCGGGAAGGGAGACAGCGAGGAAGGGAAAAGGCCCCAGCAACGCAGCACACATACCCCAGTATGCAGCCAGGAGCAGCGAGGAATGGAGCGGCTTATATTCAGGTATTTTGTCCCTTCCCTCCTCTCCAATTTTAAAGGTGTGGCTTATATTTGGGTGCGCCTTATATTCGGGCCAATACGGTACTTATTTGGTCATATGTGGGAAGTAGTGGCGCCCACCCTGTGGAACGCCCTTCCATCGGAGGTCAAGGAGATAAACAACTACCTGACATTTAGAAAACACCTAAAGGCAGCCCTGTCTAAGGAAGTTTTTAATCTGTGATATTTTCATGTATTTTGGTATTTGTTGGAAGCCGCCCAGAGTGGCGGGGGAAACCCAACCAGATGGGCGGGGTATAAATAAATCATCATCATCATCATCTTCAGGTTCCCAGGCTGGGAACTCTTTTAAGGATGGAGGAATGGGAGAGGGGCATCACAGCACAGTACCTGTAGGCTCTCTTTGCTCCTGAGAATGGCTGAGGTCCATGCCAGCTGGTGAATCTGAAAAGAAGCCAAGAAAGAATTTAAATCTCTAAAGACTGTAAAACACTAAGTGACAATTCTGCAAGGAGACTGGAAGGGCGGGATCTGGTCCAAAATCATGTCGTCCAAAACATACTCTTCCCCCCCCCCTCTCTCTCTCTCTGTGTGTGTGTGTGTGTTTTCAATAAACTGAACAATCCATTAAATAGCCAAGAGGTGCGTATAAAGAATGGAGATAAGACCCTCTCATTCCTTAGAACATGGGTTATGTAGTCCAAGCATTCTTATGACTTTGCCTCACCCCTTATTAAACCGCAAGGAAACTACAAAATTAGACCATGGCAAATGGCCTTGGTCAGAAAAGAATATTTAAAAAACCCTGTAGTGTTTTATGCTTTACTGTATATCACTTTTATTTTTTAAAAAAATCCTCTCAGGCTTGCCTCCAGCCTATCTTTCTGCCTCTCTCCTTTCAAACTTCCCTTAAAATCATATGTTTCTGTAAATCCTTTGGCTTAAACAACAAATTTCTGAAGAACAGACATGGGCATCTCATAACATTCCTATTAGATTGATGAGTTTTATAACAATCAATAGTATCATAATATTTTCTCTTGAATTTTTGAAGATAATGCTTTAGTTTTCTGTTAATTATGTTGCTTTGAAAGTTATACTTTTATATTTGACTTCCTTCAGTAATGTTTTATTCTGGATTATTTTATGTGATGTTTTAATGCAGGTTGTAAACTTCTTTGAGATTCCCCCCCCCTTAAAAATATAAAGCAGTAATATCCAAATAATATCAATAAATGTTTGTTGGGAGATGAAAGGCATTCAAATACAGACATTGTGCAAGATTTCGGTCCTGTTTATTTATACATACAAACATATGGAGAGAAATCCTAGATTCAGGATGTGGCCTTCCAGAAGGAGTGGTGAAACAGCAGAATTAAAACAACAATTCCATTCATTTGCTACTGCACTGATTGCTGGAAAACCTCGCAATTCCTCTTAATTTCAAAGTGGTTAAAAATTGGTGTAAATGCATTGCTAATTAACTTGTTTTTCAAGAAGCTACTCGCTATCTCTTGAGTGATACTAATGCCTATCTTAAAAAGTTGCTGTGTTACCTTGACGACAAGGAATATCAGAAAGAGAGAGAGCTAGATAAAATTGCTTCCCAAGAGAAACAAAGATTAAGGTTGTGATCCTATACCAGCGGCTGGGAGTAAGGCCCAGTGAGCACAAGTAGAGGATTGCCCTGTTAATTTGTATTGAAGAGGGGGGGTTCTGCACCCCTGAAATCTATGCATGCCTGATATAGGGTCTGGAATGTCAACTTTCCATTACTGGGTTGATTTGTTGCTGTGGCATATATAGTTGTCATGGCCTCTGGCATGAACAATTAAAACTTCACCTTGAAGAAGCTACTATTGAAATCAAGTTAATAGGTTTATTGAAAGACTGTCTTTAAAGATAAATCTCCGGAATAATACTTTTGTAGATGAGGCACAACCTTTTTTCCTCTGTTGTAGATGTGCTAATTCATTTATTCTGTGCCAGGGCAATTTAAAATTAGTCTCAAATCAATTAGATTATTTTTGGAATTGTAAATGTGTTAATTATGGGTGGCATTCAATTAGGTTTTCCCCCCCAGAACAGACCTCATACGGTATATACTAGAAACATGCAGTGCTTTTTTGGGGGGGGGGTTGAATAAGTAAATGAGATGTTGTGTGAGTCATATCTTGATAAAAGTGTCATGGGTGCCAGCACAAAATGACTGCCATGGGCAGCAAAAAATAAATAAATTAAAAACAGATGCCAGCACTCCATGTTGGGGAGAACGTCCACAAAAACAACACCGGACACATGTAAACAGTGAAGCCTGGTGGAAGTGAAATGCAAAAAATACCCCCAAAAACCTATTTATGGCAATTAAAATGAAAGCTCATACCAGGATTAGGTAACATGGTGCCCTCCAGATTTTGTGGACTCCATCATCTCCAGCAATTGGCCCTGCTGGCTGGGGCTGATGGGAATTGTATTCCAAATTATCTGAGGGGCACCAGGTCTGCCAGCCCTGGCTTATACTTATTTGGCATACATTTACAGCGCAACCCTATACCTGTCCAGGTACGTGTATCTAGGATTGCAACAGGTACGTGTGTACAGGATTGCAGTCTTCAGCTGTAATGAAATAGTCAGAGAATCTATGCTTGGCATTTTCTTACCCTCTGATCACACTGTTTGTATTTCTCTCTCGACACCCATTTCAGCTCTCTTGATACCTGCCAACTGCGGGTGAAGACTTCAAACATCTGGAAGAAGGAGACTGCAGTCCCCAATATCTCCTACCATAGTAAACGTGTCAAGTCTCTGAGGTTCCACAAGACTCCTCCTTGTTTGCACTAAATATAAACTTGCTCACGCTGAAGGCCTTTATCCCCTTCACCTGCCTTCCTGTTCTGTCCCACAGAAACCCATTTCCTGTCAGCCCCTTTGTTCACACTCCTGTCTCCTCGGCACCGCCTGCCACATGATTTCTATCCTCTAGAGCAGCTCCCCGCCCCGCCCCAGCTCAAAGTCAAAACCACCTTCTGCAAAAAAAAAAAAAAAACACCTCCTGAATTCCTCCTTTAGCGTCTCCTCGCCACCATCAGTCAAGGCCAGACCACACGGTTCATGAAAGTAACACATTTAACAGGACAGCTTTTTTTTTTAAAAGCCATTGCAAAAAAGGAGGTGAACCCAAAACAGCCAGCATTTGCCTGAGAGGCAGGGCTTGGTATATTAGCTGCCTTCCCCCTGGGGAAAAAGTGGCTGGTGGAGCAATTTCATCAGAACTATGCTGACCATAGAGGAAGGGGAAGGCTTAAATTCCCTCCTCGCACCCCGTACGCTAGGCCAGGCTTCCTCAAACTTGCCCCTCCAGATGTTTTGGGCCTACAACTCCCATGATCCCTAGCTACCGTAGCAGGACCAGTGGTCAGGGATAGTGGGAATTGTAGTCTCAAAACATCTGGAGGGCTGAGTTTGGGGAAGCCTGTCCTAGGCCCTACCGCTGCAACTGTTTTTTGATTTGAATGGCATTCATGCAAGTTGTGGCCGCATTGCCAATATGGCTTCCCAACGCTGCCAGTTAGTTACGAAGGAGGACTACTGTGCATTGCAAAGGATTCTGGGGCATGTTTCAGGATGCACAGAGTGCTAAGCCTGCCCTTTGGGGTGCCACCAACGCTCTGCACCGATCCTGCAGACCTTGAACGTTACCGAGAGAGAGTGCGCAAAGTTGGAATAAACCAAACTTCTTCCTGCTTTCCGACTGTGAGCTGCTACCTTTGGATTTGATTTTTAAAAAATTGGACAACTGGTTAGGGCCTAGGGGGAACGTGTCCAAGTATGGAGTCCAGCAGTCTGAGGTGGGGGGCTTGGGATGGATGTGGGGGGCAGAATATATATACCGCCACCACTGCGAGCAAGGCCTGTCACTTACTGGTTGGTTGGCAAGCCTAGCTGAAAACTGCAGGGAAAGTTTAGCAATGGAGCAGAGCCGTTTGTCTGCCATGACATATCGCAAAACCCCTGATAAGCTGGCTGAGGAATACTGACTGAAAACCACTTTTTGAGGGAGAGTAATCAAGCAGATCTTCTAATGGTCTCTCTGCTTCTCTCTTTCTCCCTCCTCTGATCTCCTTATCTGAGAATCTGATGTCTGTTTAAAAAGAGAGAGAAACTTGGTCCCGGCTGTTACATAACTGCAAAACTTAGCTCACATGAAGCGGCAGGAAAGTGTTAACCGCTTCCCTTGCTTCACCGCCAAGGTTTATGGAACACATAGGGGGCCTCTGCAACATCCGAGCAGAAGAACTTTGATAGCAGAAGGCCTCTCCAAACCACTGCCATGCACCACTCCTTAATTCTTCTTCTTCTTCCTGAAGATGAAAGTATTGTTTCCCGGGATCTGACACCGCAGTTATCTGATGGTGAGGGGACAGAGCAGTTCTGTTACCCAGTCTGTGTGTGTTTTCCTTTTAGTTTTAGTTTTTTGTTTTGCATTCTGACCAGCTGCTAGAAAATCAGATTAAAACTGCCCCTTGACATTCAACAACAGGAGGAGAGAACCTGCAGCCATCCAAATTATGTTGGAATACAGTTCCCATCAGTCCCAGCCAACATGACCAATGGCGGTGTGTGTGTGTGTGTGTGTGTGTGTTGTGGTCCAGCAACGTCTAGATCAGGGGTGGCCAACTCCCAAGAGACTGTGATCTACTCACAGAGTTAAAAACCGACGGTGATCTACCCCCTTTTTGGAGGTTCAGGTCAAAATTCTTGAGCTTTTTTTAGGAAGGAGAAAGGCCCATTTTTTAGGGGTTCAGGTAAAAGTTGTAGGGCTTTTTAGGGAGAAGGAAAGCCCCGTTTCTTTGGGGTGCAGGGCAAAAATGTTGAGCTTATTTTTAGGGGAGTCAAAGTTGTTGAGCTTCTTTAGGGGGAGCCAGTGGCCTACCAGTGATCTACCACAGACGTCCAGTGATCTACCAGTAGATCTCGATCTACCTGTTGGATGTGCCTGGTCTAGATGACACAAGCTTCCCTGCCCACTTTTAGAAACAGCCTGCTGTGACCCAGGGCCAGGCCCACCCATGAGCCAGAGTGAGGCAACTGTCTCAGGCATTGGGGACAGGCTCTTGCCTTGCAGCATCCTGCAGTTAAGCTGCCAAGATATAGATAGACAGGTAGTCCACCAATGCTATTCTCTGGGGCCAGTCATGCAGGTAGGAGTGGAACCACTGCAAAACAGTGCCCCCCAACTCCTAGCCCGCAGGATACCATGGTCAATAGTATAAAAACTGGATAAGGAATCCAACAGCTGCACTCCCCTGCCTCACCTTCAAGGGTGGTAACTAAACCAGAGCTGATTCTGTGCCAAATGCAGACCTGAATCCAGAGTGGAATGGGTCCAGATAATCTGTTTCCTCCAATAGTGCCTGCAGATGAATCGCCACCAACCTTGCAAGAACTTTACCCCAAGAGCGGATGTTAGAGATGGATGGGGGTGGTAGCTGTGGAACACCCAAGAATCCAGTGAAGGCTTTTTCAGTAGCAGGAATACCACCACCTTCTTCAAGGCAGGTGGGCCCCCCCCTTTGGTGCAAAGATGTGCTAACCACCCCCTGGACTCACCCAGTCAGCCCCCACCCCACCCCCACCCTGACTTGCAAAAATAAGTGAGGATGGGCCAAGGGTGAGAGGGCAAGTGGTTGGATGGAGAGCCGGGAAGCACCTTGCCCACATCCTCAGGCCTCAATAGCTAGAACTGAACCCAGAGAATTGGATATGACAGTGTTCTGGGTGTCTCACCAGAGACTATATTAGCAGCAGCATCAAGGTCTGTATAAAAGCGAACCAGTTTTAAAGATAAGTGTTTGACACAACACCCCTGAACTGGCAGGTGCCAAGGAGTGGGGGGGAGGGAGGCTAGATGTCACCCATGAATCACTAGTTGTTCATCTCTGCCTTAAATAATCAATTGTGGTTCTGTCACTTGCACTTCATTGACAGCTTGCAAGGAAATGGAGCTTAATTTGAGTCGGAGCTCCACCACAGATGCCCACCATCTATTACACAATGGTCTGAAGAACTTAATGCTTTTGCTACATTTGCACATACTTTTCATAAACACCAATCTCACTTGGATACCGATTTGGACATTTGGGTAGCATCTTTTGAGCGATATAAGTCAACTAAAATGGACATATTGATAGCTATTGTATTGTTAATATGAGATGATTGGGGGAGGGTCCCCTTCCTCCGCTCCTTTTTGTTTTGTTTTCTTGAATTAATTTTTGCAGTAAAAAAATAAAAACGAAAAAGGAAAAAGGACTCACTAGAGTTTATCCCCCAAAGAGGTACTGAATGCAAGCAATGAGTTTATTTCTCTTAACAGTGTATGACTATACCCAGGCTTCCGTGAGTCTGGCCATATATCTGGGATTGAAGGGGATGAGCTTCTAGGCCAGAGGATGTGGGTTTAAAGAAGACTTGAACAGTGGTCAACCATCTCCAACCTGGAGTCCTCTAGTTGTTTTGGACTACAACTCCTGGCAGCCCAAACCAATGGCTGTGCTGGCTGGAGATGAGTTGTAGTCCAAAATAATCAGGAGGGCACTAAGTTGGAGAAGGCTGCTATAGAAAGAAGCATTGAGATTTTAGAAAAAGGGATTCACCTGCTATCTACATCCAGGTTGGAA
This sequence comes from Zootoca vivipara, assembly GCF_963506605.1. Taxonomy (NCBI): domain Eukaryota; kingdom Metazoa; phylum Chordata; class Lepidosauria; order Squamata; family Lacertidae; genus Zootoca; species Zootoca vivipara. The sequence goes on along the minus strand of NC_083288.1, from coordinate 25,503,365 downwards.
ATTATATATAGCTTCCAACAATTCATAGATTAAAACTGAGCCTTTCATGTAAAAACAACAACAACCCATTCTCACACCCAAGAGTGATGCTCATGGGAACCCCCTCCCAAACTTGCACACTACTGAAGTCTCATCTGTTCTTGCTATTTATATATTTACTCTGCAGGCAGTGTGGTCTGCGCTGCAGTGCCTTCTCAAGCATGGAATATTAGTAAACTGAACAGAGAATCCTACCAGCTCCTCAACTTTATAATGTTCAATCTCACAATAGATCTGGCTGCCCTTATTACAAATAGCAGCAACTCAAAACACATTAAAACAGTTTATCTGGATAGAGAGTTTTCCAGATTTTGTCAGACTACAAATCCCATCAGCCCCAGGCAGCGCCAGTCAATGGCCAGGTGATGGGAGTCGTAGTCAAGCAACATCTGAAGGGCTACAGGTTCCCGTCCTTGAAGCAAATGTATTTCCATTCATGGGCACTAAAATCGTGATGCATTCCCCATTCCAAGAGTTAAGTTCTGGGGAGGGAGGCTGAAACCTAAAGAATTACAGCTCTAGCAATGCACACATGATATGTTTTTAAAAAGTGTCAGCACTCCCAAAATCACTTCAAATGACAAAATGGGGATGATGCACAGGGACAGACAACAGGGACTGCCCCTGGCAAAGAGAAATAGTTGGAGGTGTATATGAGTTCACTTCAATCTTGCACAAAAATCAAGCAAGATTGTTTCAGGGGTGTGAGATGACGGGACATCGCTAAAACATGCATTTATTCCACTGTCTGCTAATATTTGATACTAAGATTGTGATTTCATACTTTTGTAAACTGACACACTCATAGGCAATGCAAATAAAGAGGTTACATCTTATGCACAACTCAGCATTCATGAAATGAAAATATTGCCAATGCAGGATCCATTGAAAACCAAAATCTGATTCCCGCTACCTGTTGCCGGGTTTTTCGAAACATTTTCATTTTTATTTTTGTGAAGCTCCTGTGCCCTCAACAGCTACGTTGGCAGGCAGAAATTCACAAAATACAACTTTTCCTAGAATTGGAAACGGGGCAATGGTCAAACCCCACCCCACCCCACCCCACCCCGCCGTTAACGTATTGATTGTTACAGAGCTGTTTAAGTCACAACAGACCTCACATAAATTTTGTGTTCAAATGAAATGTCCTTCTGCAGCTGTACAGAGGAGACCAAACTACACAGCATGAAGAGTTCGTACAGAAAATTCACTTTATCCGCTAAGGTAAGGAGGAAAAGAACGAAGAGGAACAATAGGTGAAACAATGGCAAAACCAAGCAATACCCACTCACATGCCCTAGCTTAAAACTCTGTTTGATAACTATATATTATAAAGGCCAAACCATAGATCTGGCAAGAGAACCTGGGTACAGAAACCCAGGTCATCTTAAAAAGCAGTGAGGAGAGGACATAATTTTCAAAGAAGGAATGGCTGTGGAGAATGGTCACTTTCCCAGTCTGTAAAGGCCAACTGTGGGAAACAAATCTTGAGTGCCAGTGGGTTGAAGAACAGTTGGAGGGGGGACAACTCTGAGTGGGAAAGCAGCCGGTGGGGAAAGGATTTGAGCATTCTTCCTCCATGCCTCCATGCCTCCTAGAATCTTCCCAACGTTGCTTTTCAATAGCGCAAAAAAAAGGAAACAGTTGAGGCTTCACTTCTGCACGATACCAGGAGGGTATTTTGCTTCCCTCAATCTTTCAAGCCTTGCTAAAGCTGTGCTCAAAGAACAGGAGCCGGGGAGCAAATTGCCATTTCAGCATTCAGCTTTGGGAGGGGGCCATTAAGAGATGGGGAATGAGATTCACAGAAGGATTTAAAATCCTGCAAAGATTTGGGGGTGGGGGGCTGGGGAGAGGGGGGTTCTGGGGAGAAGCAGTCCATTTTAAAACAGTATGTTCCAGTTAACAAAGTTAGAACTGCTGTTGCCTGTTTTAAGCCTCCCCACTTTTTTTGCAGGGTGGGTGGGCACGACAACAAAGGAATTTGACCCTATGGCATTCATAGCCAACAGGATTATGTAGTTGCTTATGGTAATAGTCGCTTGGCGTTTAGAACCGGTGAGGTGCTCCTGAGGAAGATTGCCAAGTGGTCTGGAACACAGTAGAACCCAAGGATTCCTTTCTCTGCCTTCCCTAAATGGAAACCAGGGGAAGTTGGGCAAAGTTTAAAAAGTTGGGAGCAACCTTTTGAGGAGCAGACCTCGTGTTGAGACTTTCAGAGGGAGAGGGAGAGAGAAATTGCATGCTAGACTAATCATCCACAGAGCTAAATTAGGGCTGCCATATTTTGAAGAGCCAAAAAAAAAAAAACAACCCTCTCATTTTAAATACCCCCTACTATTATGTAGGCTATAGAAACTGTGATATATTGCTGAGGGAGGACAGGAGAAGAGAATAGGAAAGCAAGTCTTTGACCACCACTTATGTCTATGTCTCATCCAGAAAGTATGGCAAATTTTAAAAATCCACTCGGACAGAAATTTTACCCCTAAAAAAGAGGACGTGTCCTGGAAGAAGAGGGCACACGGCAACCCTATAAATATCAGTGGTGGAATGCAACTTAAAGAAATCTTCTTGCTTCTGACATTTAAAAAGAAAGAATGAAAGAAGAATAGTCGGTGCTATTTTTCTGTTTGCCGCTAGATTTCAGAGAGGAGAAATCTGGGTGTACAGAGAAGACATCACAGCCTTGGAGTTGCCTATCCTCCTTCCAAATGGAATCCCCCCACAAAAAACACATCCGGTTTTATGGTGTAATACCCCCTTGGCCAGAGAGGACCACATCACTGGATAAAGCACCTGGCAGGACATTTTAGCACTAAGCAAATATCTGCAGCTCAATCCCCATTTGTATTGACTCAGAGGAACACCCTCTGACTTCAAAGGGGCTTTCTTCTAAGTAAACATAGCTAGCATTGACGCCCCCAAAAGAAGTGACCATTTCTTGAAGATCATACTTGGCAGCTACAAATTCACTTGCCATTTTAAAAAATAAATAAATGAATGAATGAATAATGAAATCTGCTTAGAAAGTGGTGGTTATCAAATAAAAATATACAAAAGCCATCCTTTTACAGGTTACAATCAATATCCCAACCTCTTATTTGCCAGATGAAGAGTTCTTTGGAATTCAAGACGCAGAACGTTAACCGAGGTCGGTCTGATGACAGATCGGTCATACTGATTTTATATCTCTTGCCAAAGTGCTCTGAATGCCAAGCAAATTTAACAATAAAACCCATTTAAATTGTTAACTGCCAGGTTAACATCTGAGACAAAACAACACGCAACACTTGCAACGTCACATCGAAAGCAAAGAGACACTCCTTACAATCCACAAATGAGTGACCCTAGCAATTGTTACTTAACAAACAGTCTGATCCTATTGACGTTCACTTGCATGTAAATCTTCCTTACTCAGAAGCAAGTGTGCACAAGATTGCGACCTCACTTTACTTTGTAAACCAATTTGGCTGAAATTTTGAAGTTCTGACCTATGAAATATGTATTTTACTGGTGTGAGTATACCTCTTGGTATGGATGTATTCTGAGCATGTAGGGCATGCATACGTGAACTAAAGAGAAACATAACAATGTTCTCTTCAGACAAATGGGAACAGGAGTAAATATTTCCTAAAATATAGCCAGCGATCAACCTGCACTGCAACCACCCTACCAGAAGACTTCAACTTCGTATTGTATCCTTAAGGTACTTTGTTATTCCAGAAATCCACATCTTAGTAGCCAATAAAAAAAAACTGGGGTCTAGGAAAGAAAGTAGCACTTCCTAAATCTTGCCATTCTATAGCGTGTATTTTAAGGCGGTTCAGCACTTCAAAAAAAAATATTTCTCACTGCAAAATTCTAATGGAAGTAGAAAGGGAAATGAAGTAGAAAAGTCCGAGAAAACAATAGATTTCACCGTGATTTTCACATAACAAGAGGCACTTCTCTTATCGCAGAATTCCTTTGTGTTTGTGTGTGTGTGCTTTATTGTTGGAAGAGAGGGATTCAGTAAAGAATTGTACAAAAGCTGTGAAACAGGAGAGACTGCATTGCTTGGTCTGCTGTTCTAAATTCTCATCGTGGCAAAGCTGTATTTGGGGGGGGGGGATATAGCAATAGTTCCTAAGGGCAGAATCCTTTCCCTGCCCTAGAGCTCATTTGGCCTGTTTCGTTGTCCCACCTTGTACAGAAGCAGCACACCAAGAACCCACAGAGGTCAGTGGCATCCCTTTTGAAATTCTGTCTTGTGGTTCCCAGGAGCTTCTGTGGATGTGTGTGGAAGGAGAAGGAGAAGGAGAAGGAGAAGGAGAAGGAGAAGGAGAAGGAGAAGGAGAAGGAGAAGGAGAAGGAGAAGGAGAAGAAGAAGAAGAAGAAGAAGAAGAAGAAGAAGAAGAAGAAGAAGAAGAAGAAAGGAGATCAACTATGAAACTGTGCACTACTTGCGCATGAAAATAAAAGGAAAGGAAAGGAAAGGAAAGGAAACCAGGGCTTTGCTAAAACAGAACTCGTCAGAATTGTATCATCTCTCACCTTCCATTTGGTTCTGCAGCAACTGCTCCAGATGCTTCTCTTCTGGGTCCTGGGATTCCTCTGGACTTTCAGAAAGAAAATAAGATTCCCAACCTGGCAGGCTTCTGCTTCAAAAAGGAGCTGTCTTGCATCGCAGCAATGACATCCAGGGCTTTGACAAGGAAGGACAGGAAATACTTGCATGTTGTGTAGGAACAGAGCGCCCCCAGGTGGTGGGGGGAGGTGGCAGATCCGGTGCAAAAACATAGTAACGAGGCACAATTCTTTAGTTGCTGTTACACATTCATTGAGAGGTGGGGAGCAGGAATCCAGCCATCCTCCTCCAAGCTTCTGTTAAGGAAGCATCGTTTCTCCAGTACTCAGACCACAGTGAATTGATCTGGGAGGTCTTCTCCCCTAACTCTGTGCGTCTGTCAGCTGCTTCTCCCTGTTTGATTCAGGTTACTTAAAACCATTGTAAACATTAGCAGTGCACTTCTGTGCACATTTATTCAGAAGTAAGCCACACTCTGTTCAATGGGACTTACTTACTCCCAGGTCAGTTTGTATAGGACTGTGGCCTAAAGGTTACAAGTGCAATTTAACCTAACCTTCCTCACAGGGGTTGTTGCGAGGATGAAATGGGGAGGAGGATGAACATGGTTATGTACACCACCTTGAGATCCTTAGAAGATAAAGTATATCCTTAGAAGATAAAGTATATTTCTATGGTATATAAATGAAATAAATAAATAAAATGATTAAATAAAACTAGTGAGGCCACTACTGACCGGGGCCTGACTGTTGATGAGCAACTTCAAGGCCCCTCTTGCTCTCCTTTCATAGGGTTCTTTACCTTTTAGGGACAGATTTTTCCAAATAGAGGACTGTTCTCATCTTTTCAAAGATAATAATAATAATTATTATTATTATTATTATTTATACCCTGCCCGTCTGACCAGGTTTCCCCAGCCACTCTAGGAGGCTCCCAAGAGAATATTAAAAACACGATAAAACATTGAACATTAAAAAAATTCCCTAAACAGGGCTGCCTTCAGAGGTCTTCTAAAAGTCAGGTAGTTGTTTATTTCCTTGACATCTGATGGGAGGGCGTTCCACAGGACGGGCGCCACTACCGAGAAGGCCCTCTGCCTGGTTCCCTGTAGCTTCACTTCTCATAGTGATGGAACCACCAGAAGGCCCTCGGAGCTGGACCTCAGTGTCCGGGCTGAATGATGCGGGTGGAGAAGCTCCTTCAGGTATACTGGGCCAAGGCTGTTTAGGGCTTTAAAGGTCAGCACCAACACTTTGAATTGTGCTCAGAAACGTACTGAATACTCTCCTCTTTGAAGTAGGGCACAAGAGCACCCTATTCCTTAGGCCACCCTGAGTGGGCCAGTGGGACCTCAGTCACTCTCTGGAAAGTGAGCAGGCGACTTGAGAACCCACCCAATGCCTCCCCTACAACAGCATCTTGCAGGAGAAGATGGGTGGTGGGAGGCCAGGCTCTCTTCCAGAGATGCACATTTGCCATGACGGACTCTCATAACCCTCCAGAGAATCCCGAGGTTCTCCGGAACAACCGAGGCAGAACAGTAGCCATGGTTACTAGAAAGACAAGTTGACAAGTCTGTTGGCGTGACAGTTGGAACGCCGACTGGACGCCGGAGGGGTATCTCCCTTTGTTTCCCCCTTCTCCTCCTCCCCTTATGGACAGAAGGCTGAGAGGGCCGGAGTAGCAGAAAAGGATGGACTCTCCATTGCACCATGCAAGGCGGCAGTGGTTGGTCGCCCCTTCCCCTTTACATCGCCCCCCACCTTCTCCTCACGATGGGGGTCATGCTGAACGCTCTCATGGCCTTGACCCAAGGTAACTGACATTCATTTTACAATGGATCGGCCAATGGCACACAGGCCTGACTACCAGGATTCCCCAGGGGAATTCCCTCTTCCTACGCCATTCTGAGAGGTGTAGGAGGCCTGTCCTGTGTTTGCAGCTGGCCACATTCACAGGGCTGGTTCAAGAGGCCCTGCTGCTTGCAGCAGATGCAAAGCCACTGCCCCCTCCCCAAGGACTTCCATCTGCTTCCTGCCCCTATTCCTATAGATTGTGTGGCCCTCCCAGAGTAAGGAAAGGTGGGTAATGTGGCCCCAAAGAGTGCCAGTTCCAGACCCTTCAAGTGTCCTTATTTTCCAGGGACAGTTCCCAGATTTACAGAAGCCATCGCGGTTTCTGATTTGATCCTGGAATGTCCCACTTTTCCTTAGGACGTCCCTATTTCCATCCGAGAAATGTTGGAACCTTTGGAGTTATATGACTCCCGAGACAAGGAGATAAGTAACTATACAACCTTTAGAAGACATCTGAAGGCAGCCCTGTATAGGATCGTTTTAAAATGTGTATATTATATTATATATTTTGAAAGCTGTCTAACGTGGTCTAACCCAGTCAAGATGGGCAAGTGTGGAGGACTCCCTGGTCCTGAATGGGGTAACTGTGCCCCCGAAGGACCAGGTGCACAGCCTGGGAGTCATTTTGGACTCACAGCTGTCCATGGAGGCACAGGTTAATTCTGTGTCCAGGGCAGCTGTTTATCAGCTCCATCTGATAGGCAGGCTGAGACCCTACCTGCCCGCGGACTGTCTCGCCAGAGTGGTGCATGCTCTAGTTATCTCTCGCTTGGACTACTGCAATGCGCTCTACGTGGGGCTACCTTTGAAGGTGACCCGGAAACTACATTTAATCCAGAATGCGGCAGCTACTGGCCCCGACTTGGTGGAACACTCTCGCACAGGAGACCAGAGCCCTGTGGGATTTGACATCTTTCCGCAGGCCTTTGGGCTGGACTCAGTCTGACCCCTATGTTTTTCCTCCCTTGTGGTTTTGATTTGGGCTACTTTAAAATGAGGCTGCATTTTAAAATTTTAAATTTAAACTGTATTTTAACCCGTATTTTAATTACTTGTTTTTCTTTCTTTTACGTCTTATTGTAATTTTATTGGTGTCAGGCGCCCTGAGCCCGGTTTTGACTGGGGAGGGCAGGGTATAAATAATATTATTATTATTATTATTATTATTATTATTATTATTATTATTATATGCAGAGCTTGCCAGAGGCCACAGCGTAAGTCCAGTAGGCCCACAGCGGGGGTGGGTAGCCCGCTTGGCCCTCCGAGGCCCTGGGCAAACGCCCCTGGCTGCCCCACACTCTACACGGGCCTGTGCAAGGCAAGGCCTGTCAAAGATGTGGAAATGGGGGGGGGAGTTCTGGAGGCCATACAGAGAGGCTTGAGTTTCCACATTTGGCCCCTGGGCCTGAGGTCTCCCACCCATTTCCTGTGAAAGGCATTTCAAAATGAGGGTGCCACAGCTGACTTGAGTCCTCTTATAGGTCACTACCTGCCTCACTGCAGACACAGTGACAGGAAGGACTTGCTGAAATGTCTCTGATGTGGATTTTGATAGACAGGTTCATGTGGGAAGAGATTGAGGAACTTGAATTGGGTCAGGAAACATTCTACATGTGTTCCATCTGCCCAGCCCCCATTCAATAACTTCATGCGGTTGCTTTTTCGTATTAACTGACGCTCTGAATTATTTTCAATCCCGGGCACAATGCATTATTAAGAGTGATTTAAGCAGAATGTTAGTAGAACGTGAATCACCGTGGCCAAGATATCTCTTTCCAGGAAGGGCCACTTTATTGCTGAAAGGTGCTCTGCCACCATTTGGGGCTTTCAGAGACAGAGCTGAATCCGGAGAGTGAACCTATTCTTCAGAGTGCAATCCCACCCAAAACAGGTTAAGCATTGTTTCTTCTGTCAGAGAAACCACCGACCAGCACCTTCATTTTATCGGGATTGAGCCTCACTTCATATTTAGACCCTCCGAATAGCTCAGGGCAGCTTGCATTGCATTGTGATGCTTGTTATCTTCACAACAACTCTGTGAGGAAGGGTAGGCTGAGCATTGACTGGTCCAAGGTCATGGAGCAAGCTTCATGTGTGTTGAGATTTGACCCCAGGTCTCTGTGGTTCAATCCCATGTGCCCTAATCATTAAATAATTTTATTTTTCCCGCAGTCGAAAATGAAGTGGGCAAAGAACAGTATTCTGTTACGTCAGTTAAAAAGAATTACATTTATGGCAAAACCCACCATAAAGGTAACATTTAATTTTTTCATTTTTAAAATTAAGACGGTGGAATACAGTGTGTGGGTTGTTGTTGTTTTTAAAAAAACACCAATGAAAGGAGCAGAGATAATTCTTAGAAGTTCAACAGGAGCATCCTATCCTGTTTCTGTCACTTTATTGAAAGAGGTCTAAACCACTGAGCCTCTTGGGCTTGTCGATTGGAAAATCAGCGGTTTGAATCCCCGCAACGGGGTGAGCAGTTCGAAAGCACGCCAGTGCAAGTAGATAAATAGGTACCTCTGTGGCGGTAAGGTAAACAGCGTTTCTGTGCACTTTGGCTTCCATCACAGTGTTTTGTTGTGCCAGAAGTGGTTTAATCATGACCTGGAAAGCTGTCTGTAGACAAACGCTGGCTCCCTCAACCTGAAAGCGAGATGGGCGCCACAACCCCATAGCCACCTTTGACTGGACTTAACTGTCCAGGGCAGTGCCACATTTATGTATAGGCTAAGTAGGCTGAAGCCTAGGGTCTCTAAATCTAGGGGGCCTCGCCAGGGGCACTTGGAAAACCTTGCGGTCATCAGCAGCCACCAAACTCCCTGGGGCCAGCTCCAGAGGGTGGTAAGGTAGGCCAGCTGTCTGGGATCTGAAGCCAACAGGCATTCCACTTGAAGTCAAAGCCAGCTGAATAAAACCTCCCACCCAAAGCACCAACACATGGGCTCATGATATGACCATTTTTCAACACCATCTTCTTCTGCAGTGAACGTCTATGTCAAAGTGCACAGAGACAGCCCCTTTCTAGTGTGCATGGACTTGTCACTTTCACAAAGTGAAGTCGTAGACCCCAACTACCTATGGATTGGGCCAGATGGACTGAACCTGAGACGTGAGTTACCTTTTTGGCAGAATCGGAAACCATAGAATTGTACAGTTGGAAGGGACCACAAGGGTCACTTAGTCCAACCCCCTGCAACGGAAAGGCTCAATAGGCTGTCTAGCTCAACTCCCTCTTGAAGACAGGGCTACAAACTCACCCCCTCCACATGGAGAGATCTATTCACTCATACACCATAATGTGCCACAACCAGAGAGCCAGAGTAGCACAGAAATTAGGGGCATGTCTGCTGGGACCCAAATAACTGTGTAACTAATTCCGTTTGCCCAAGAGGGTATTGGGCTTGTGTTTCCTGACTTTCAGTTGCCCTGGCACATGGCAAATCACTTTTGAAACTGACAGCTGGGAAATTATATGGCTTCCTATCTCCTCTTAACCTTTTTTGCTGAGTTAAACAGGCCCATTTATTTTGTTATCTGCACTAATAGTGACTTGTAATGGTGGCAGCTGCCCCAGCACAGAAAACAAAATTGGGTTGCCATTCGCATGTATTGCAGGATCCCTCCCACCAGATCTTTTGCATCCCTGCAGCTGCCTTAGAGCACAGATTCTCTAGGCCAGGCATCCCCAAACTTCGGCCCTCCAGATGTTTTGGACTACAATTCCCATCTTCCCCGACCACTGGTCCTGTTAGCTAGGGATCATGGGAGTTGTAGGCCAAAACATCTGGAGGGCCGCAGTTTTGGGGGTGCCTGCTCTAGGCTCATGCATGTTGCATGTCTGTTGAACTGGCTTTACCTTTCTTTCTTTCTTTTAGGGAAAAGTTATGTGAATCTCACAGCTACTGGAAAGTTGATGGTGCGCGGTTTTACAGAGCACATGTCTGGATCTTACACTTGCACACTTTCTTACAGAGTTTTAAAGCCGGACATGAAAGGAGAACGAGAGATATTCAAGACATATAGGTTTATGGTGTACGGTAAGAGAAGCAAGCCCTGTCTTGCCTGTGCCCTCCTAACTCTTGCTCTAGGCCTTGCCTAATTCCCTAAACTCACAAACAGGACTGAATCAGGCTACTCTGAGCCTCCAAAAAGCCCCAACGTCGTACAAGAGGAGTTTGGATACTCAGAAATGCACAGTCCTTTAATGGGGAAACTAGGGTTGCCAGCTTTTCAGTTGGGTCCTACTCCTGTGCCTTTAACAGCAGCTAAATCTGCAGACACCGGTAGGTACTTTATCTCCATTATCTGGAAGGTGTTACCTGTGCATCTTTTGGCAGATCAACCTGCTATAAAACGCACAAGAGCTGGCCAAGCCAAACCTCCCCCCCTCTCTCACACACACAGGTTTTCTGCTGCTTTCCTTTCTCTGCAAATAAGCCAGGAATCTGCACTAACTGCTTATATGTATGTGCCCCAAAGCAGCCATTTACCACCAATATGCAGAAACTGAGCTGGTTCACATGTCAAACTAATCCACAGTTCTAATTATTGTTGTTATTTATTAAATTTGTATACTGCCCTATACCTGCAGGTCTGGGGGCGGTTCACAGTTTTGTTTTGTTTTTTAAAGCAATTTATTAAATTTTCAAACAAACACATTAGACAATAACAAAACATTCAACAACAAACACAACAACACACAATAAACACAAAATTTTCTCCTTTTAACAAGTATTCCATTATCTCAAATTCACTGTGCTCTGCCGAGCTTTGACTTCCCTCCCTCCCCTCATTCGGTTTTCTTATCCACTCCTGTCTCGCAGTTCCTTTACTCCCTCTACTTAAAGTCATTTCGTAGGATTTATTTCAGTCCTGCAAGTGTCTTTAAACTTCTACAGTTCCTCTCCATATAGTCCACAAATTTACTCCGGTCTTTTTGGAACCTTGCCTCTCCCTGGTTTCGGATCCTGCTAGTCAGCCTTGCTAATTCCGCATAGTCCATCATTTTCGTCTGCCACTCTTCAATTGTCGGTAACTCCAGAGTTTTCCATTTTGGGGCTAACAAAGTCCTAGCCGCGGTTTTCGCATACATAAATAATACTTGGTCTCCTTTTGCAATCTCCTGACCTATCATAGCTGCCAAGTTATCCCTTTTTTTAAGGGATTTTCCCTTATGCTGAATAGGCTTCCTCGCGAGAAAAGGGAAAACTTGGCAGCTATGTGACCTATATGTCCCAATAAAAAAGCCTTCGGGTTTTTTGGGGAAAGTATATTTAAAGATCTTTTTCAGCTCATTTTATATCACAGTTTTAATGCAATGCGCATGAGCTGGAACAAGCCTTGAGCCTTCATGCTCCCATCCAGCTTCCCAAATGGTCTAGTCCTGGAGCCATGGTTCTCAGTAACTGTAGTTAACTTAAACAAGCCAGCCACCCAAGCCATGGTTTGAAGTTGGCTTGTTAATGCTAACCGTAGTACGTCGGTCCAAAAAAGGCCATGGTTAACTTAAACCTGAAGCTTTGAACTCCTCCTGGCTGTACAAGAGAAGAGGAAAGGGTTAGCGCATGAATGCTCATTCTAGCTCATGCACATTATACTAAACTACAGTTGTGCTAACATGACTGTTGTTCATGGACTTTGTCCCAGGTTGCCCTGCTTCTTCCCTGACATTTAGTGGCCAAAGAAAGAAACTTTAAGTGAGAAAGAGAAACAGCAGCAGCACTACTACTGGTGTGGCGTACCTGGTGTCAGATTGTAGCCAGTTCATAGATCACAATCCAAATACATTGACCGAGGCCTGAAAACAATAGATTACCTTACACCATAAGCCTGAGAGAAAAGAGCCTGGGTCTTTTATTCTATGTACAAATCATAGTTGCGGTAGGTGCTTTATAAATTGATAAATATGGTTAGCAACAACAGCAAATGATAGTGCATACCATTTAGAGTCACACACATTTCTCCTCTCACCCCCATCTTTTAAAGCATATCGGGAACCAGATTACACGTATCGAATGTCTGTTCACTTTACGACCAAAGAGTGCCATCTAACAACAAATCAACAATTCTTTCAAGAGCTAAATAAGATCTTGAACAATCTGATTTCCCACCTGACATGTCGTATCATTGAGACGTCCTACAGATGCTTTTCTGTCAAGCGACCAAAACATGGGCTAGAAGATGAGCTGTTCATTGTTTTTAAAGGTAACAGAAGAAGGGTGGTTCTGTTTTGTCACCATGGCCTTTGGCCAACAGGAAACAATGGTGGGATGATCCACAGAGAGCTGGATACTGAGAGAGGATCTCTAAAGATCCGTCCAAGGGATATTCTATCTCCAATCTTAGCACCAAACACCACAGCATTGAAACCCTCTGCCTGTTCTTTAAGAATAAAAGGGGGAAATGCTGCCTTTTACTCTTGAACAGCAGGCAAAGGATTTATTTCCAATCTCAGTGTAAAGGTGTTTGGTGCTAAGATCAGAGATAAAAGATCCCTCTGGCTGGCCTTTAGAGAGGTTCCCTAAAGGGCATTTTATCTCTTATCAGAAGAGAAAGTGCCCTGTCTTTCTAACAGTACACAAGCTTCCTGAAAGGTCTCTTGCATACCTCCATTGAACTTCCTTGCAATATGCAGCCACCAGAGAGGGTTGGGTCTTGGTTCACATGGGCTCATATGGAGGCAAAATGAAGGCCCAAATGACATCATGAGAGCTGCCTACAGCACAGAACATGCCCCATAATTTTCTGCAAGGCACTGGGGTTTAATGGCAAAGAAATCAATGGCAAAAGTCTTCTCACAAGATAGAAAGTTTGAAAGCCTTCTGTCGCTGTCCATGGTACTTGGTTATAGTATAATTGAAGCCACATTCCTTCTTCCTCTGTTGCTTGCTTCAGCCATCACTTTAAGAGCTTAGGGTTTGGGGTTTATTTATTTCTTCCCTTCCTGGCCCAAAGATGGAGCTATAAGACAGGTTATGCGTCTCCCGGATTGGCCGTCCTTTTCTAATAACACTTCTGAACAAGGCAGAGCTAGTATAGCTTTAAAGAAGGCACCCTTTGCGGCTGCAGTCCTGAACAACTTTTCCTAGAAGCAAATTCCAGGTTTAATTTTGAGTAAATAAGGCTTGGGATTGTGTGCAAAAATCCTGTCCTTGGTGATTCTTTAGGCAAAATTCACAGAGAAATGAATTTTCATCAGCAAGCAATTGTATTTCTTTGCCTTTTAGTGAGTCCATTTGCCCCTGGCTGGGAACTTATCTGTCACAAGATGGCCTCTGACTGTCAAGATGAGACCAACAACCGTGTTCAAAAGGTCAGAGTTCTTTTCAAAAATATATATTCTGAACTGGAATATTTAGTAGTTATACATCCCAAAATGCTAACTAGATAAGTGAGTTGGGAGAGAGGGAATAGAGGCTCAGAGCAGCTTACAAAACGTAAAATACCATTCCCTACTCCTTAACATATAGCCTCCTGTGTACACTAACAAGTCATAACCAGTCTCTCTTGCAGTGTCTTGGGTTCGGATTGCTCTTTGTGTTAGGTTTTTTGGGGTGGAGATAGGTAAGTGCCCCCTCTTCCCAACTGGCAATGCTTGGATCAATAACTGTTCTGCACATCTGCTGCAGTTGTCCTTTTTTGTGGGGGGGCTAACACTGTTTTGAATGCACACCCCCTTGTGGTTAGTCCATTAGGGTAAATGGGGTACTACCCCTTTAACCTCAACCTGCCCTCTGCCAGCGCCTACCTGCCTGTCTCTTTACTTGCAGCCGGTTGAGGGGATGGCCCTGGCTGTTAGTTTCACCATTGCCCTTGCAGAACTCAGCAAGGAGCAGGATGGGGGACCAAACTAGAATTACTCAGCTCTGCCCATCATTGGCACTGGTTCCACCTCCTCCTGGTCTCCCTGCCCTGCCCTACCAGTACCAAGGGGCACCTTCTACCATTAGCACCTGCACGGTATTACCAAGAAGCATGGCTGCCATGACAGCCTACTGAACAGTGCCAACAGGAAAAGAGGAGGGGATAAACATTGGCTGGAGAAATGAAAGGGAACAGCCATAACCCTAAAGTCAGAGGCCCAGGTTCCTGCACCTTCGGTTTTTATACTGAAGTGGGAGGGTGATTTCAGAGGATGCCGTTCCTCATGGCATGCACTGCAGGGACGTGAAAACCTTCACATAGCCCATTGATATCATTTAAAAGGGCAGAGAGCAAGCAACTTCAAACAGCATAGACGTTTGAACAATAAAGGGGTCTTCAACAGGCATTACACAGGCATGTTACTGCACAACTTAAGGGGGTCTAAAAACTTGCTCCTTTATATAATGAAGTGGGGAGAGAATGGTTGGTATAGAAGGCACTGGCAAGGGCAAGGAAATGTGAAGGAACAAGCCCCTCTTGTTAGGAGCAGGGAAATATATAACGTTGATGCATCCAGTCCACATGCACGTTGTTGTCTTTTTCTGACTTAATTGTATGTTTTAGGCCCAATCGCTCGTGGAAGAGTTCTTCCGTAGGCAGCAGTCCATCATGAAACACGAGTTTCTGAATTCCCCTGCAATCCATTACGTAGACCATAGTTTACAAGTCACTCGGCTGGACAGCTGCCGGCCAGGGTTTGGGAAAAACAACATCGCCCACAGCGACTGTGCAAATTGCTGCGGTATTTGTTTTATTATCTATCTATCTATTCCCACCACCCTTGCCATCCTCCTCCAAAGTGTTTGGGGTGGCACACATGGCTTTGGGGAAGTTGCTCCCCATTTATTATCACAACTCTGCAAAGGTAGATGAGACTGAGAGAGGTTGGCCACAGATCACCCAGCAACGAATGCTCACGTGATTTCTCCTATTGAATCAAGCGATATAAGGGCTCTTCGAGCATAGCTTTTTGAGGTTGAGAGAACACCTCCTCCTCAACCTCAAAAGCACAGAGGTGCAATTGCTCCTTTTAGAAACAGGGATGGGTGAATCTGCCTATTTTAGGTCAGTGCCACTTTGGCAAAACAACAACAACCCCCAATTCGTTTCTGCAGCACATTGCCCAACCAAAAACCTCTCAAAATACCGTTGAAATATTTCTCCTGAACGTCTTTTTCTTCCGTCCGCACACGTGTCAATACAGTGTAGCGACATTTGGAGAAGGGTGAAAGCAAAAGGGCCAGCTTCCGAAGGAGAGGGGGGGCAACATCATGTGGCACATGACATCATGGGTTCGATGTCCTGATGTTGTGCTTGTGACATCAGGACGGAGGAGCCGAGGTGGAGCCAAACACAGCGGCAGCATGGCTTCAATGGCTGTAGCTCCTCCTCTTCCTGCCACTGTGACCTGCTAGGGCAGGCATAGGCAAACTTGGCCCTCCAGATGTTTGGGGACTACAACTCCCATCATCCCTAGCTAACAGAACCAGTAGCCAAGGATGATGGGAATTGTAGTCTCAAAACATCTGGAGGGCCGAGTTTGCCTATGCCTGGGCTAGGGCTGCTTCCTTGCTCCTTCCCCTCTGTGGCAGCAGCAGAAGGAGAAGGAAGCAGCTGCTAAAGCCATGTTGCACTTGGCTCCACACCTGACATCCTCCTCTACTGCTTTTGAACATAGTAGGAACCTGGCCGCCCCCCTAAAAAAATTGGGGTGTGTGTCCAAGAGGGCTTGGCCCCTAGGAGTTGGCATCCCTGGGTGAAAGCAGCCCTAGCTGTTATGTGTGCCTACCATTGGACTGAGTCCTTAATTGTACAGTGGTACCTTGGTTGCCGAATGGCTTGGCGCCCGAACAAATCGGCTCCCGAACGCCGCAAACCCAGAAGTAAAGTGTTCTGGTTTGCAAACTTTTTTGGAAGCCAAACTTCCGACCCGGCTTCCGCAGCTTCTGGTTGAGTGCAGGAAGCTCCTGCAGCCAATCGGAAGCCGTGCCTTGGTTTTCAAACAGTTTCTGGGCGTCGAACTGACTCCCAGAACGGATTAAGTTTGACAACCAAGGTACCCCTGCTATTTGTAATTCCCATCCTGTGAAAATTGCTTTGCTTCCCATTGTCACTATTACAATGAGGATTTGATGTTAAAGATAACAAACAAGCACTGAAAGTTTGGCAGCAAAATAGTAACAATAAAAACAAACAAACCTGATGAATTTGTGGAATAAATACAGTGTTGCAAGATGTGGGAATGGCCATTTGACAAATAAATTAGAATTGTAAATAAATGTTTCCCTTAATTGCAAAGGTTAAACAAATGCTTGCAATGCTTTTACACTTGGTCCTTTGTATATGTTTTGTATGTGTGTGCATGGAGAGGTAGATATATAATCTTGATTGCTGCAAGAATGTCATGGCTGATAACCTGCTAGACGGCTTCATTTCCCCAATATGACGTTTACCCATTTGGTTCGCAGTGGCCTGTGACCCCGGGAGCTATAGCCCAAACAATGGAGTAGTCTGCGAGCCGTGTACAAATATACGGATTAAAAACTATGGAGCAACATCCTGCTAAATAAAAACAAAATGAGAAAAATGGAGAGTGGATCCTAAGACTTGTTATTTCATCATTTTCGGCTTCAATCATGGGTTCAAACAAGAGTCAAAGAAAGACATGAAAATGGTAGCACTGCATTTACCTCCACCGCGGAATGTCTAGTAAATATACAATAAAATTAAGCACATATTTCACAATAAGATCTAACAATAAATATGTGGAAACATAATACCAATAAAACAAAACTAAGGCAGCTACAAAAATTAAATATCGACCCCAACAAAAACACCTGAACGATACTAGTCTCTAGGCATCCTGGGTGCCTTAATAGTCACAATCTGTGACCATCATTTCAAGGGAATTTATTCCGAATTTTGAACTCAGCAGCTGAGAATTTGGCTCCTCCCACTTCCAACAGTGTATCGCCATACAGAAGCTGGACCACTGAGGCCGTATAACTCTCTTTTGAAAAGTCTTAGGATAATCATTGTTTAGGGTTACACTCTAGTTGTCGAATAGCTGCAGTTTCCTGTGAAACAGGAAGCCTCCACATTTGTATTAATGTTACATGTGGCCTTTGGACCAAATGCCCCTCCTAATAATGATGGTGATGATGATGATGATGATGATGATGATGATGATGATGATGATGATGTTTCTATGCCGCCCACATGACTGGGTTGCCAAGCAGAAGAACCTTGTCAACAAATATTTCCAAGGTTCCTGCAAGAATCATGCATTTGATGATTTGAGGACCTCATGTGCAATCTTGGCCTGGCATCTGGGTCATGCGGCTGTATTTCACAAAGACGTATCAGAAGATGGAAAACCATAAAGGCTAGGATGGTAACTGGGGCGGCAAACCACTCCCGAGCAGCCTTCTACCTATCACCTAGTGCAAACCATTTGCTACTTCTTGTGGTCTTCCAATCACTCCATTCCACAAGCGGAGAAGCAGGAAGCACTAGCCAATTCAGAGCTGGACGAGCTCAAAAGGGTGGAAGCACTGAGTGCTGTACAGGGCTTTAACACCATAAGTCCTCAGCCCAGCTGACCCCCCTTGCAACAGGGGAGAAGATTTGCCTTCTTAGGATCTGTTTTACTTCCTGCTTCACCCACTTAGGATCTGCAGGGCGTACAAGCTTGAGTACAGAGCAGCCAGTTCTGAACGGGCTTCGTTGCTCCACAGACAGACAGTGGAGTCTTTCCCAGCTTCCAAATCCAGCCCACAGGTTTGCAGCACCTCAATGGCCAGGTGAATTTCTTCATTCTTCAAGGAATGGTGTGGAATCGCGAAATCACTGCCTTCGTCGCCAAAAAGAATCCACTCCAAAATGCCATCCATCTTTTTATGGAGAGGGAGGGGGGAGGGAGGGAGAGAGAGAATGAGACAAAATGTGAGAGAATGTGCCCCTGAAGGACCAGGTGCGCAGCCTGGCAATCATTTTGGACTCACAGCTGTCCATGGAGGCGCAGGTCAACTCTGTATCCAGGGCAGCTGTCTACCAGCTCCATCTGGTACGCAGGCTGAGACCCTACTTGCCCGTGGACTGTCTCGCCAGAGTGGTGCATGCTCTAGTTATCTCCCGCTTGGGCTACTGCAATGCGCTCTATGTGGGGATACCTCTGAAGGTTACCCAGAAACTACAACTAATCCAGAATGTGACACCTAGATTGGTGACTGAAGGCAGCCACCGAGACCATATAACACCGGTCCTGAAAGACCTACATTGGCTCCCAGTACGTTTCCGAGCACAATTCAAAGTGTTGGTGCTGACCTTTAAAGCCCTAAACGGCCTTGGTCCAGTATACCTGAAGGAGCGTCTCCTCCCCCATCATTGTGCCTGGACACTGAGGTCCAGCGCCAAGGGCCTTCTGGTGGTTCCCTAACTGCGAGAAGCAAAGCTACAGGGAACCAGGCAGAGGGCCTTCTCGGTAGTGGCACCCACCTTGTGGAATGCTCTTCCATCAGATGTCAGAGAGATAAATAACTACCTAACATTCAGAAGACATCTGAAGGCAACCTTGTTCTACCTCCCAGGCATGAATGTTTGGTATTGATCTTTTCTTTAAAATAATAATATTTAAAAAAAACTACATGGAAGGAGTTAAGCCGGAAGGGCCTCACCATCTCCAGCTGTTGGGTCATTTTCTTCTTCTCCAGGATGGTATCCAGCAGGGGTAGCATCTCATAGTCCAAGTCTGTGAACACAAATCCCAAGACGTGATGAACGGAGCGATACTGCCATGGTAGCATCTTTTGCACACACATGCGCAAAGTTATCCAGAATAGACAGGTCTGGGTGGATGGCTTAGAGCAGGCATAGGCAAACTCGGCCCTCCAGATGTTTTGGGACTACAGTTCCCATCATCCCTGACCACTGGTCCTGTTAGCTAGGGTCATGGGAGCATAGCTGCCAAGTTTTCCCTTTTCTCGCGAGGAAGCCTATTTAGCATAAGGGAAAATCCCTTTAAAAAAGGGATAACTTGGCAGCTATGCATGGGAGTTCAATTCAACACCTTTGTTGGCATATATAAGACAATAAAAACCATATAGACCGTCCATATGTGTTATAATTCTGAAACATACAGTAAAGAGGGAATCCTCAGCAATCACTATTATACAGGCCAAACTACCCCAGATTTAACTTCAAAGATCCTGGTCAAAAATTGTACCATAACTCTAGTGAGAACAGGAGAGTCATCTCTCCGTAGAGACTGCACCACGTGTTGTTTATTGGCGGGGGGTCCCAAGCCACAGAGAGGACATCGAAGGATCATCATGGAAGATGTTAAAAAGAGGGCAATCCAAAATTATGTGGTCCAAAGAGTCAGGTACATTCTGGCCACAGGTGCAGAATCTATTCTGGTAAGAGATGCCTCTGAGCCTTCCAGATAACACTGAGGATGGAAAGGCATTCAAACGGGCCAGCATAAATACTCTGTGGTGTAATGGGGTCACTAGATTGTAAAAACAATTAGGCATCATTCCATGATGGGGTTGCAACCCCAGAAAGGCAGGGGAGC
This sequence comes from Zootoca vivipara, assembly GCF_963506605.1. Classification (NCBI taxonomy): domain Eukaryota; kingdom Metazoa; phylum Chordata; class Lepidosauria; order Squamata; family Lacertidae; genus Zootoca; species Zootoca vivipara. Next base: position 25,483,399 of record NC_083288.1, on the reverse strand, counting down.
ATACGGAGGGCTGGGAAGCAGGGCCGTCTCAAGCCGGTCGGGCGCCCTGGTGCCGAAATCGTTCGCCGCACAGCACCCTCCTGCCAGCCCACCGCCCTGGCGCCCCGCGCCACCGAGACTACCCCTAGAGCCAGGCCTGCTGGCATAGCTGCCAAGTTTTCCCTTTTCTCGCGAGGAAGCCTATTCAGCATAAGGGAAAATCCCTGTAAAAAAGGGATAACTTGGCAGCTATGCCTGCTGGGAAGGGTAAAGTTTTTGAAATTCATTATCAAGCAGTCTCTGCTTAATAAGTGCAAAAATGTGTGATTCCTCATGGGGCAAGAGGAAATCCACTGTAAAGCCTATTTGCCTAAGTTTAAGAATGATGTCAGAAAACCAGATAAAATTGTGTTTGTCTTTTAATTAAAAGGTTAGGAAGCTTTCTGGCTCTGTATTAAATTGAATTTTCAGCCAGTATTTGAAGGTAATAATCCAGCCCCTTGTTTCTAGGAGATGCTGGCCCAACTCTGCGCATATAGCCAGATAAGGAACACATTTTGGAACTCCCAGAATTTGCCGTAGGAAAGATGCCTGGACACCCTCAACTTTATTGTTGCAGTTGGACATCCATAGGGGGATCCCATAGAGGAGTTGGGAGGCGATTTTTGCTTTAAAAGCTTTAACCGCTGCAGGCACAAACTGGTTGCCACCAAGGAATTTAGCATTTAGCTAAATTGATTATTCTATTGCGGTGGGTCAGCCATTTTAAGTTGTAATGAAAAGAGATTCCTAAGTCTTTGAAACTTTTTACTTGTTCAATTTGTGATTTCCGTTCATGGGAGTTGAAGTCCCAAAACATCTGGAGGGCTGAGCTTGTCTATGCCTGGCTTAGGGGCTTGCAAGGAAGGTGCGAAAACTATCCACCAACCCCCCTCGCTTGGCGAAAGCCAAGCTGACACACCCAACCGATAAGTGTTCTCCATACCATCTATAGAAGAACAAAGGAAGTTGACTGCTCCCCAGAGATCTTGGTTTCTCGCACTCTCTGTGTCTTGGGAAATCCCTAAGCACCAAAGCAGCTTTTCTACAGAAGGTCGGTGTTCCTCATTCAGGGACTCCAGCATGGAGTGATCGACTCTGTTTCCTGCCATAGAAAGCTCCAGCTGATGGTAAATTATAGCAATTGGTCAGTCAACAGGGGTGAAAATAGACAGCTGTTGCATATAGCAGAGCTCTTAGCTCCCAATGCCTTTCTTTTCTCTCCCCCCCCTCCCCAGAGCTGAGATGCATATTTGCTGCTAAGTTCCAATTGCGTGGAAAGGCGGAGTCCCCCAAACCCCCAGGCGACCCCCTGAGTGGACTAAAGGCGCATAACTACGTGCTATGGGATTCAAATTGGCCACAACTTTATTAAGATTCAGATCAGGGCCGGCCCTACGGCCAGGCTGGGTGGTGCAGGGAACCACGGTGCCTGCCCGCTGGCCTGCCGGCCACTCCGTCGCACAGCAGCACCCTCGGCAGCAGCGCTGCGCGCTGAGCCCACCCGCCCATCACGCTGGGAAACGGGGCGGGGCACCAGAGGGATCCATCGCACGACGGTGCCAGGGCGCTAGAGGTGCTTAAGACAGCCCTGATTCAGATGTAGGGAGACCTTGGCTCAGGCATTGGGCTTTATCCTTCCCATTCCCCAGCCGGGGTTCTGGGAGGCTTCGGGGTTATCTACATGTATGGGGGTTGGGGCTGTCTCTGGAGAACATATGTTCAAGCAGAGAGAGCCCGCCCTTTGTTCGCCGCCGCTGGAAGGAGGAAGCGATGACGCCTATTGGCATGGTCAAGGCTTCCCCCAATACCCTGATCTTGTTGCTGCAAAGGGGGTGAGGTTTCCGCCTCACGCCCCTCCCTCTAGGAAGAGCGCCAAAGAATTCCACCCAAGGCCTGACACTGCCAAAGTTGTGACGTATTGCTACGGGAAAGGCAAAACCTGCCAATGCAGGAAAATTCCTTTCCAACCCTTCAACAGCGGCCTTGACGTAGCAGCGCCTGTGAACCTGTAGAGAAAAGGTTAACCTGCAAAGGAACTTGAATGAGGGTGTGGAGGGTGGGAGAAGCTCTGGAACCAACTGGTGCTTGGAGGTAAGATCCAAATTCTATTGTGTGAGCCGGACAGCCCCCCCCCTTACCTGGCCATCCCCTGGCAACACCTCCCCAGGCAGGATTGGATGCTAGGCTTGGGTAGGTGGAGACCCCTGGCATCCTACCTGGGAAGGCGGTGCCAGCCCCAAACTACCAGGGAGTCGCCTCTGGGATCAGGGGGCTGCGCGCGACCATGCAAAAGTCACCCCCCATTGATGTGTGGAGCAGTCACTAAGGACTTCTGGGAACATAAGCAATGTGATTAGGTGCAGAGTCTGAGAGGATAAGTTTGGATAAAGCCAGGATCTTGGAACAGACATGCTGGAAGCTCGAGAAAGAAGATACTTTGGTAGCAGCTTTCCGGAACAAGCGCTGAAACTGAAAATAAACATGGGAAGGGTACATGCCCGCTGTGAGGAAGAACCTGCAGCCCTGCAGGTGTTGCTTGACTCCAGCTCCCATCTGCCCCAGCTAGCTTGGCCAATAGTTAGGAATTATAGGAGTTGTAGTCCAACATCTAAAGGCAGAGCCGCCCCAGTCAGTAAGCAGGGTGAGTGAGGTTGCTGCTTCAGGTGGCAGGTGCCCTCAGGTGACATGCCAATGAGTGTGCCGCCTGCCCTGCCACCACCAGTGGAGGTAAACCACCGCCACCAGCAGCACCGATTTTGGGCAAGATTGCATCCTTTTGGGGCAAAATCTTACCCGGAATTTGCAACCCCTTTCCCCAAATCTGTGCAGATGGTGCTGCTTCTAGGCCAGCAGTGGATGCAGCAGGGCACACAGAAGTGGCATGAGCAGGTCAGTGGGGGTGGCAGCGGCAGCAGGGCAAAGCGGCATGTCCCGTTTTGCCTCCAGCCCACCCCCCACCCCCCGGTCTGGTGGGTCACAGGTTCTCCATCCCTTGCATTTACAGATTTAGCCTGTGTCCATGGCTAGGGTTTCCCAAGCTTGAGTCTCCAGCTGTTTGTGGACTACAACTCCCATCATCCCTAGCTAGCAGGACCAGTGGTCAGGGACGATGGGAATTGTAGTCCACAAACAGCTGGAGACCCAAGCTTGGGAAACCCTAGGACTCTACACCTACATGCAGCAGAATAGCACAGTATATGAGCTGTTGAGCAGCTGAGAAAAGCGACGAACCATCGAGTGGACAGTGGAAGCGACTTCTCCGTCCTGCAGGAGAACTTCAAAGGATTCCAGAAGCTGCTTCCTCAAAGGCTGGCTCAAGAGCGCCAGCGGCTCATATGCCTCTTTGACGGCGTCTTTCACTTGCTGGACAGCTAAAGTTTACAGTCAAGACGGTTAGCACGATTTGCACTGCGGCACTTCTGATAACACACAGGTTTGCCACCCCTGATCTAAGCGAAGAGGTGGCTTTGCCTTTGAGGACTGAGGATGGCTTATGATGGGCTACTTACCATAACCAGCCTCTCAGTTAAAAGTGCTTGTTAGGGCACACTGCTTAGAAATCCCAGCAATACGTAAGTAGCTTAAATGAAGAGTATGGCATTGAGTTTCAGAGGCAGCAGGAGCTAATTTCAGCTGGGTTCAGCTTTGAGAGGAGCAAAAGGAACATAGACCACACCTGGAGAACTGTGTCCAGTTCTGGGCACCGCAGAGAAAGAAGGATATTGACACGCCGGAACATGTGCATTTGAGGGTGACCAAGATGATCAACGGTCTGGCAACCAAGCCTTAGGAGGAATGGTTGAGGGCTCTGGGTATGCTTAGCACAGAAAAGAGGAGACTGAGAGGAGATATAATGGACACCTTCAAATATCTAAGGAGCTGTCACTTGGAGGATGGAGCAAAGCTTGTTTTCTCCTGCTGCGGAGGGCAGGACTCAAACCACTGGCTTCAAGTTACAAGAAAGGAGATTCCGACTAAACGTCAGGAAGAACTTTCTGACATTAAGAGCCGTTGACAGTGGAGCATACTCCCACGAGCGGTGGTGGAATCTCCTTCCTTGGAGGATTTTAAACAGAAGTTGGATGGCCACTTGTCATGTATGATCGAGTTGAGATTCCTGCATTGCAGGGGGCTGGACTAGATGACCCAGGGTCCCTTCCAACCCTACGATTCTGTGATTCTACCATTTTTGTGATACTGAGCCAGACCTACTGTCTACTACTGACTGGCAGTGAATCACCAGCATTTCAGGCCGGAGAAGATGCTGAACCTGGAACCTCCTGCATAGAAAACAGATGTTCTGCCACAGAGCTATGGAAGGAATTTGCTGATCTCTGTTGGAAAAGATCTACAGGATTGGGACAAGCAGACTCCAGGCGCAAAATCAGGAAGCAACAGAAGGCCACTTGCCTGTTAATGAGGAGCCCAGCTCATCCTGGAATGCTAAAGGGAGAAGGAGAGAGAAATTTAAAATGATTGGCTTAGAAATACCCACTTGGAATTCATGTTAGCTAGCAGTTCAAAAGCACGTCAAAGTGCAAGTATGTAAATAGGGACCGCTACAGCGGGAAGGTAAACGGCGTTTCCGTGTGCTGCTCTGGTTCGCCAGAAGCGGCTTTGTCATGCTGGCCACATGACCTGGAAGCTGTACGCCGGCTCCCTCAGCCAATAATGCGAGATGAGCGCGCAAACCCAGAGTCGGTCACAACTGGACCTAATGGTCAGGGGTCCCTTTACCTTTTAAAGCTGTGTTCACTGTGGACTCACTGTGTTTCCAAGTGCTGGGTTCACACATCATCCAAAATGCATGTGAACCCTGGACCTTTTTAATAGAACACTGCTGGTTGAGTCCTTGTTTCTCAAACCAGCTTCACACCAAATAGAGCCCATAAGCTGTTCCTAATTCATCTCTAGTGAACACCTTGACACAGGGCAAAGACATCCCCGCCCTGTTAACCCCCCCCCCTTGTGTGTGCGTGAGCAGAAATGAATCTGACACTAACGAAGCCGTGTTGATGTGAAGAGCTGGAGCGGAAACACTGTGAAACCCACCGGATGGGGGAAATTTAACTGTGTTGTGCGGTGCTAATGTAACAACTCTAGTAATCTTGGCACACCTTTTCCTCTGTTCCCTCGCCTCCTTCTTACCCTGCCTACTGTTGAGATTCATACTGGAACGTTACCATGACAGCGTCCTCTTGAGAACTTCTTGAGAACATGGACGGTCCGGCAGCGCAGTTTTGCGGGCTCCCCCCTCCCCGGAAAGGCTTAATTTTGAGCCCCCGAGAGCGAGGGGGTCGGAGCTGCAGTGCTATGGTGGACACAGCACTCTCCTTGACAGCGTGAAGCCGCAGGACTGAATGGCAACAGCGGGCGATTCTTCCTAACAAAAGGCTAAAGAATGGACCGTGAGTACTTAGGATATTAATCTGACTTAATTTGGAATAAATTGGCCACGGATAAGGGGTTTAAAAGAAGGAAGCCAGCCCCTTTCTACTGATTGAAACGGCAGCAGCAAAAGTTACTGAAGCCGCAAAGACTTTTTTCTTTCTAAGACTCTTTCTGGAGAGCTGTCAAACCTCCCCCATAGAGAGGGGGGGGGAGACGATTTAGGTGTACTTAGAGAGCAATTAAGCAATTAAGCAATAAAGATCTAAAGGGAGTCATTTGCTGGAAACGGAGGACCTGTCAGCTCAGCCAGAGAATAGAGGCTTTGTTAGTGTAACAATGCCTCAAAAGAACTGAAAAAGAGCTGTTGAAGTCTGCCTCTTTTTAACTATTTGTAAAATTGGAGACAGTGTTATTTGGGAGTTAAGGACTTGCCACATTGTTGGAACTAAGTTATATTAAGAAGACTGCAATAGACTTTGTTGGATTTTGACTATACCCCTATGGACAGAAAGAAAGTACTTGCCGCCTGTGAGAAAGGAGCCTGATTTCCAGCACCTACCCAGTTGTTTGGGTTACAAGAAGGTTTGATGACCTTGGGAGCCAGCTGGGGGAAAGTGAGTGTTTTCCAGCATTGCAGCCTCTGTTGGTAATACAGGGGTGTTTCGAACTAAGAGGAAACGAAAGTAAATTCCAGCACGTTGGCTGCTGTGTGGATTACAAAATATTTTGGGTTTTGGAGAAAGAGAAAGTGTGTTCCAGCACATCAGCTGCTGTGTGGATTACAAATGATTTTTGGTTTGGTTGTGGAAGAACTTATGTGATTTCCAGCACGTTGGCTGCTGTGTGGATTACAAAATAATTTTAAGGGCAGGAATCCCACTGGTCTAGCACGCTAGCTGCTAAGTGGATTATAAAATTGGGGACTCTGCAAAGAAGGCATCTCTTTGGAATTAGAGACATAATAATTGCATTGTGGATTACAGTTTTCTGGCTTGGAAAGGCACATTAGCTGCCTGGTGGATTACAAATTATTTGGCAATCATAAAGGTGGAATATATAAATAAAAAATGTCGGGCACCGACAAAAAAATGCAATTGAGAAGGGATTCTAAAGATCAAGCTTTTCAAGAGCAAATTTTGGAATTTATGAAAGAAAATAAGCAGAGTCTACAAAGTTTAACTAAAGAGGTAAAAGCCACCACAAAGTGTCTCCAGGAATTTAAAGAAGAATTTGGTGTGATGAAAAAAGATCTTCAGGAAGTTAAAACACAGGTCTCTGGTTTAAATGTGAGAGTAACAGACATTGAAACAACTAAGCTAACAGACTTAGAAAAGTTGCAGGAAGAAACACAAATTAGGCTTGCTTTTATTGAACTACGGGATAAGGAGAATCAATTAAGACTCAGGAATTTGCCGGAGCTGGAGAAGGGAAAAGGAGATTTGGGAGATTTAATCGCACAAGAATTTTCTGATTGGTGGGGCCTGGACAAAGAAGAGATAAAAGCCACTATTTTGAGGGCTTACAGAGTAGGCCCAAAAAAGAAAAAGGATTCCAATTTCTTGAATGACTGTATAGTGGTTTTTCAAACAAAGGAGCAAAGAGATAAGATACTAGGTCACCACTACCAGAAAAAATTGGAAGTTCTCCAGCATACGGTAATTTTGTTTAAAGAAACTCCTAAATTCTTTGGCTAAAAGAAATAAATATTTAGACCTGACAACGATTTTGACGAGGAAAAATATTTTCTTTAAATGGAAATTTCCAGAAGGCCTGGCATTTAAATACAAACAAAAAGAATACAAGATCCGATCGGTTGAGGATAAAAGAAGATTTTTGGAAAGCCACGCAGAGGATTTTAAATCACCAACTGGAGGAGGCCAAGGTTTGGGAGCAGGAGCTGGACCAGGAGCATTCGATTTAGAATTGCTGGCAGGAGCAGGAGCAGGGATTGGCGCTGGACCAGGAGACGAAGATTAAACTTTAAAGTAAAACAAGATGGCGTTAAGAGTACTTTCGTGGAACGTGAATGGACTAAATTCATGCGTTAAAAGAAGGAAGATTTATCATGTAGTTAAAAAACAGAATTTGGACATTATCAGCTTTGAGAGGAGCAAAAGGAACATAGACCACACCTGGAGAACTGTGTCCAGTTCTGGGCACCGCAGAGAAAGAAGGATATTGACACGCCGGAACATGTGCATTTGAGGGTGACCAAGATGATCAACGGTCTGGCAACCAAGCCTTAGGAGGAATGGTTGAGGGCTCTGGGTATGCTTAGCACAGAAAAGAGGAGACTGAGAGGAGATATAATGGACACCTTCAAATATCTAAGGAGCTGTCACTTGGAGGATGGAGCAAAGCTTGTTTTCTCCTGCTGCGGAGGGCAGGACTCAAACCACTGGCTTCAAGTTACAAGAAAGGAGATTCCGACTAAACGTCAGGAAGAACTTTCTGACATTAAGAGCCGTTGACAGTGGAGCATACTCCCACGAGCGGTGGTGGAATCTCCTTCCTTGGAGGATTTTAAACAGAAGTTGGATGGCCACTTGTCATGTATGATCGAGTTGAGATTCCTGCATTGCAGGGGGCTGGACTAGATGACCCAGGGTCCCTTCCAACCCTACGATTCTGTGATTCTACCATTTTTGTGATACTGAGCCAGACCTACTGTCTACTACTGACTGGCAGTGAATCACCAGCATTTCAGGCCGGAGAAGATGCTGAACCTGGAACCTCCTGCATAGAAAACAGATGTTCTGCCACAGAGCTATGGAAGGAATTTGCTGATCTCTGTTGGAAAAGATCTACAGGATTGGGACAAGCAGACTCCAGGCGCAAAATCAGGAAGCAACAGAAGGCCACTTGCCTGTTAATGAGGAGCCCAGCTCATCCTGGAATGCTAAAGGGAGAAGGAGAGAGAAATTTAAAATGATTGGCTTAGAAATACCCACTTGGAATTCATGTTAGCTAGCAGTTCAAAAGCACGTCAAAGTGCAAGTATGTAAATAGGGACCGCTACAGCGGGAAGGTAAACGGCGTTTCCGTGTGCTGCTCTGGTTCGCCAGAAGCGGCTTTGTCATGCTGGCCACATGACCTGGAAGCTGTACGCCGGCTCCCTCAGCCAATAATGCGAGATGAGCGCGCAAACCCAGAGTCGGTCACAACTGGACCTAATGGTCAGGGGTCCCTTTACCTTTTAAAGCTGTGTTCACTGTGGACTCACTGTGTTTCCAAGTGCTGGGTTCACACATCATCCAAAATGCATGTGAACCCTGGACCTTTTTAATAGAACACTGCTGGTTGAGTCCTTGTTTCTCAAACCAGCTTCACACCAAATAGAGCCCATAAGCTGTTCCTAATTCATCTCTAGTGAACACCTTGACACAGGGCAAAGACATCCCCGCCCTGTTAACCCCCCCCCTTGTGTGTGCGTGAGCAGAAATGAATCTGACACTAACGAAGCCGTGTTGATGTGAAGAGCTGGAGCGGAAAACACTGTGAAACCCACCGGATGGGGGAAATTTAACTGTGTTGTGCGGTGCTAATGTAACAACTCTAGTAATCTTGGCACACCTTTTCCTCTGTTCCCTCGCCTCCTTCTTACCCTGCCTACTGTTGAGATTCATACTGGAACGTTACCATGACAGCGTCCTCTCTGTTTGTCTCTGTTTCTTTCGCTTACATCATTCCACAAAGTGCCATACATTTTGAGTGCATTATTATGTGTAAATTATAAATAACAGTCTCACACATACCATCATACGTGAGCGAGGAAACCAACTTTGTTTGAAGCTGCTGGCAGAGCAAAACTGGAAAGAAAACGAAGAAATGATCAGGAAATGACGACAGCATTGAGTTCTTCATGTCTTCCAACAGGGGCATTGGTCTCAGAGTGACCCTGGGGCAACCTGCGGGGCTGAACTGTTTAACTACAGGTAGATGCCTCACACACCAGCTGTTATCACACCACCCAGCAAGCTCTCCAATTCCTGTGGTTCTGCACACCAAGAGCATCGTTGTCAGGGACTGGTCTGAAGAGGAGGGATGGTGGAGTCCGCCCCACCCCCCCTCCACTTCCCAGAGAAGAGGGAGACAGTATAGATTTAGAACAGTGGTTTGCAGAAGGTCATAGTGCAGAGGCTGCAGAGTGGAGAAGCTGGGAAATATTGGGAGGGGAGCAGGAAGAAGAAGCACCAGGGGAGAGACAGCTGACAGACTTTGTGTCTCTTGAAAGCATTCCAGACCCTCCCCCTTCTAGGACCTGGCATGCCTTGAGAGTAGTAGAACAGAAAGTTCAGAGGTAGAAAACACAGATCAGCAGGCGCAGGGTTGATGTAGAATAGGAGGGACTGAGGGGATGAGACTTTACTTGGAGCAACGCCATTATCTAACAGAGACATAGCTGCCAAGACTCCCCTTGAAAAATTCGGGATCAGCAGCGGCGCGGCACCGGAAGTCGCTTCTACGCATGTCCGGACATGAATAGAAGCAACTTCCGGTGCCGGCGCTACCCAATTTCCGGTGCCCAGACATGGGCAGAGCAGCACCCGAAATCGGTTCTGCACATGTCCAGACATGCGCAGAAGGAGCCTCCCTGGCAGGTAGAAAATTGGGGGATTTATGGGATTTTTTCTATTCAGATAACAGCGGGAAACAGATTAAAATCCAGGAGTTTCCCGTGAAAAACGGGAGACTTGGCAGCTATGAACAGAGACTGCATTCCTTCCGCTCTCTGTGTGAATATTGAATAAATTACTTGGTAAGAACTCTTCTTGTTTATCTGCTTCTCGGCATCCCACCGTGGGAGGGATCTGATTCCCTGAAGCCTTGAGAATCATTTTCTCATTCCATTGCAGGATGAATTGACTCATGGGCAACCTACTGGAAGCTTCATGCTAGTAGTGGAAGGGGAGCTGATAATCCTGACCATTTAAAAATGAGAGAGCTGCTCTCTAGATCATCAGAGAGCAGAGACTGTGGAACCTCCAGGTGCTGGACTATAAGTCCCATCATGCTGCCTGGGGCTGAAAGGAGTTGGAATCCAACAACTGGAGGGCTGTAGGTTCCCCATCCTGGCTCAAGATGCTTTCACATTCTTTGTGGGCTACACCCATCTCAATCTGTACATCTCAACTCTTTTCACTCACCCAGTTCTTCATCGTAGGTTTGGAGCTTCTCAACCACGTAGGCCAGCACTGTGCCTCGGGGGATCAGCATTGCCTTTTTCTTCACTGTTGTGCTCAGGCCCTGTGTGCAAACAGTTGTTGTGGTTATTATTATTATTATTATTATTATTATTATTATTATTATTATTTCAATTTGTATACTGCCCTTCATCTGAAGATCAAAGGGCAATCAAAATACAAAATGAGAACACAAAAGACATAACAACAACCACAACAAACCAATAACCCACAAACACATATAAAAGGCCATAGATTTATTGCTTAATCAAGCAATTATCTGGTAACAACAATGTTTGTGTTTGTTTGTTTGTTTTTCACCCATCTGACTGGGTTACCCCAGCCACTCTGGGCAGCTTCCAAGTAAAAAATAAAGGGACAAAACAACACATGAAACATTAAAAGTTTCCCCCAAACAGGGCTGCCTTCAAATGTTTACGAAAAAGCATCTGACAGAAGGGCGTTTGACAGGACGGGTTCAACTACCTAGAGAAACTTTGTTGCCTGGAGCCAGGCAAACCTCCCTGGGGAGAGCATTCCACAAATGGGGAGCTACCACAGAAATGTGGGTTGTGGGAGACAGAGAGAAAGCGAGAGAAGAGGGAGAAACCAAAAAGCTAAAGGCCACAAACCTGTATTGTCAAGATTTCCGCTGCTGTCACCGTTCCCTTGCCTCCTGCTTGGACAGTCTCCTCAATCAGAAGCGGCTCCATTATCTCAAAAGCCTCCGTCACAACGTAGAGATGCAGCTTAGGGTAGAGTTGCTGGAGAAGACTGAGGGATGGCACCATTTTCCTGAAAGCAACGGGGAGGTATGTTGCAATGGCTCCTAAGCATTCAGGGTTCTTGCTGAGTGAGGAAAGAACCAGGGGGCTTCTGCTACTGTGCCCCTCGTGAGGGCCACTCCGTGGGCTACAGAGCAAAAGGTTCCCAGCGACGTGGCACTTTCCCAGACCCCACACCTGGATCCTGCCCAAGACACTTTGCTTGCTTAGGTGAAGGACAACATGGTGTGTCTCCCTGCCCGCTTTCCATGTGACCTTCCTGGCAGTTTCACTTCAAGACTAAAAGCATCATCTTAATGTGCATGCCTCCACCCCAGCTGCCCAGTCCACAAATGCACAATATTTGTTCCACCCTAGGCACCGCTACACTACTGCTACTCGGATGCTCAGAAAGTTGAGGTCATTTTAACCTGTTTTAGTATTAATTTTTGCATGCTTTAAAGGAGGTTTGTAATTTTTTTGTTTTGTTTTATTGTTTCCCCTTTTTGTTTTAATGGTTGGTTGGTTTTGTGTGTGTGTGTGTGTGTGTGTGTGTGTGTGTGTGTTTTATACAATCAAGCAATGTATAAATTTTATCGAATGAATAAATGGCTAGCCTCCTGGAAAGCGAGGAGAGTGAGTGTTCCAGAGACAAGGCAAGGATTGTAGCAGATTCTGCAAGGAGTGCATAACTCAAGTCCTAACTCAAGGCTGCTTTATTTCTCTCTCTCTCTCTCTTTCTTTTCTCTTTCTTTCTTTCTTTCTTTCTTTCTTTCTTTCTTTCTTTCTTTCTTTCTTTCTTTCTCTTTCTTTCTTTCTTTTCTTCCTTCTATCCTTGACTGCCCTCTAGTGGACACTGTTGGGGCTGCAGTTAAATCTTAAGCCCTCTTAGCAAAAACGGATTCTATTTGTACTGTGCTGCTGTTGCAGCTTTTGCTTGCTCCCTTCCACGTGGGAACTTTCATCTTGTTTGCTTTCACCTTGCTTTGTCATTTAATGTTGGGTATGCCAGGTTGCAGTGAGAAATGGTGCTTCAGGGGAGCTCCATAGTGTTAGCTGCCCTCATAAGGACTGCCAGGCTATTCCTATTCTCTGATCCTTCCTGTTCGGAGGGAGCCTGGTACAGTCATGGTGTGAAAAATTTCACTGAAAGACAGTTTAGAAGACAAGGTGCCCAACACCCACTGAATATTTGGTGCACATTTAAAGCATATGGCAACCCCCCAAATAAATCCTGGGAACTGTAGTTTGCTAAGGGTGCTGGGACATGTAGCTTTATGAACTACAGTCCCCAAGCTTTCTTGCAGGGGCAATGTGCTTTAAATGCACAGTGTGGATGTGAGAATGGATGTGGATCAACGTGGGCCTGATCCATTTCTCTGTCCTACTCTGCAGCCCTTGGTAACACCCAAACTCAGCTTCCTGGAGCTGCAGTCTCCTTTTGCGTTATGGTAGGGTTGACCTCGGTGCAAGAGAAGGCTCTCCATTTGCATAAACCAGAGAGAGAGAGAGAGAGAGAGAGAGAGAGAGAGAGAGAGAGAGAATGGCCAACAAGCCTGGTCAACTTCTGTTATTCCTCCCCTTCCCAAGCACCCTGCCAAGTCATGCTCACCAAGTTCTGTGCTAGAGCCATAAAAATCCGAGCTGACCAAGTTAGTAGTGCCCAAAAATTTCAGGACAGAGCCAAAGATGATCCATTGCTACCATTTGCTGTACCCTCCCAAGTAGTGATACCTTCTTTTATCTAATAATTTTTAGAATGGTTAAAGTGGTATATATATATT